>NC_090379.1:14852791-15152791 GCF_036365525.1 Heterodontus francisci
TAACAACACAGAAAGGAGGGCTATCGGGAGAGAGAGTGATATAGATCGCTCCTAACAGATGGACATCTATTCAGAATACTTCACATTGCTACAACAAGTGTGCGTGCAAACATTGACTATTTATTCAAACAATGAGATGATAGGTGGCTGGGAGAAATGGGCAGGAAGCTGGGGGAGACAGCTGGGATGCAGGCTGTTCTCTGTCAGTCGCATTGTCAGGGTAGCTTGGGAGGGAAGGAAACTGGAAAGGGTGGGGGTCAAATTGCACATGGGTACGGATGTAAAATATGGCCTCAGTCGACGGGTAATGCCCTCTCTGATATTCAGTTCCATTGACTTCACTAGAACTGAATATCACGTGTGTTATATAACTGGCAAGCAATATGATGCTCCCTGACTTACATCTCTGTCCATATGCAATTTCACATCCTATGAATCTCCACTGGGACAGGGCATTGAAGTTCTTTTGTAAGAGGTTAGTTTTCTAGTTGTATTTTATCATAGTACAGAACAAGGAGAATACTGAGCAGAAGGTTGGACTTTCCTTCTGCTTTTTCCTTCTCCCCTCCCATCTCTTCTGAAGGCACTGTCTGTTGGGATTGAGTACCTTGGTGGGAGAAACCCTCTGAAACCTTGCCCAAGTGACCCTTTTGTGCACCACTTAAATGGATAAATTTCTTGCATCTTGTTTCTTGCGCTGTGACGAAAATTCCACATACCAAATGGAAATATTAATTTAATCGTGTGGAACTTTGCCTTAGCTTTTTCCTGGAAATTGTTACAAATAACATTTAATACAGAACAGCTAGCCAGACAACCACGCACAATTTGCATATAAAAACCCAAAGGGTCAGGCTGGAGACAGATGTGATTAACTCAGCCTAGCCAGAACAAGGGGTGCTCTCTGATTCACTTATCTGGGATAGCCTTATCAATGTGGTCGTCAAAAGCCATTGACACCAATTGGCTTTGAAACAGCCAAACCGCCAAAAGGCCTGCTACCCGACCTGAACCCGACAACAGGTGTTCGGATCGGATCGAGTTGGGCTGCTCTGCGGGTCCGGGCTCGGGTCGGGCCAGACACACACTGCAAGAATTGCAGGTAAGTGTTAAAAGTTAAAAACTTACCTGAGCTGCGAATCCAGGACGTCAAGCAGGGAAACTCTGAGTCTGCGCAGTGAGCGTCTCTATGATGTCATCACGCTCATGCTGCAGCTTCCTGAAGATTGGGAGTCTGAAGGTAACTAAAGGGAACATTGCGGTGGTCGGATCGGGCTCGGGTGTGGGGGGGAAATGGAGGGACTCTGGTCGGGTTCAGGTCCAATGTGGTTCCGTCAGGTTCGGGTCGGGTTTTTTTTTGCGACTTTTTAGAACTTTGTAGCCTTTGCATTCCCGCCCCCCCCCCCCTCCACACCCTCCCACCAAGTATGTCTGAAAAGCGTGAGGTGAGAGCGTTAAATTTCAAAGACCCTCCTGGAAGATTTTGATTTCAACACAAAGAGGTGGCCACATTACAGAAAGTAACTGAAATCCAGCAAGGGATCATCTCTCTCTCCCTCGCCCCAGTGAAGTCCCAGAGAAGCCTCGGCTGAAGCTACTAAGCCTCAGGTCTACAGATCCTTACAGTCAACAACTAGGGGACACGGATAAAGCTCCTCTTCTGCCTTCCGGAACCTGAGAAGAAAGCCCAAATCGTGCACATGGCCCGGCGAGGACTTCAGGACTACAATTTCAACTGAAGGTACTGAGACTGAGATTCAGTATTTAAATTGCATTTATTAAGGACTCTACTCCAACTTCCCAACTGTTTTCCTTCTGTAATTTATTTGTGTGTACATGTGGCTCTTGTGTGAATGTGGGCATGGATGCGTAGCATATTTTAGTAATTTTAACTGGTTTAGAATGATGAGGTTAATAAACTGACATCTTTCTTGTTTAAACTCAAGAAAACCTGTCTGGTTCATTTGCAATTATATTAGAGTAACCGGAGCAACTGCTCACTGAGGTGGTAAGCTAAATCACTGTGTTAAAAGGATAAACTCTTGTGGTCAAACCAGAGAAGGGGCAAAAGGGGAGCCTCAGACCCCTTCCTGACTTGGTCATAACAGCGCTATCGCATCATTAGCGCCTGGGAAGAATGAAGCAGCCATTGCTGGCTGCACATTAATGTTTTCCTGAGCACTGCATTTGAGATAAGCTACGCAAGTGAAGAATGGCTTTACTTTGAACTTTTGAGATGGGGTGCAGCACAGGAGCACAGTGCACCCAGCCTAATCCTGCACTCATTGCATTCATTGAGAAGAAAGCTGCTCTTCTAGTGCCATTAGTGTTATCTACCTGTCTTTCATTGTTTGTTCAGTCTGCCTACATTATAGTCACTGCACTTCAAAGTAATTGATTGTATGTGAAGTGCTTTGAGAGATTTCTGAAAGATATAAGGCACAATATAATGAAAGTGTTTTTTTCCAAACATATTTGAATGATTCAGTTGGTGATAGAAAAGCTGATGAGTATTTTGATGGTTTTGTATTGTCTCCAATTCTCAATGTATTTGGCTACTATTCTACCTTGTGCTTTTATTCCTGCTCCACAAAAATGCACAACCTGAACCTGAAGGTGGGCTTTTTCCTAGCTTGTGGGACCAGGGGTGGGCAGGCTGGCAAAATTGTGAAAAATGCTGTCGGGCCAGTATTCATATGTCTTCCCGCCTCCTTCTGACTTTCCCAGGGAGAGATTGGTAAGTGAAGTCAGAAACCCTTGTGGGTGAAACACGCAGCCAATAAGGGCAATTAAAACGGGCACATGGGCCACATGCCGTGTCAGCAACTCGGCAAGTGGACAGCAGTCAGTCATTGAGGGCTGAAGCCAATGTGATTTCGGCAATATAAAGGGGGAAGGCAGCAAGCAATAGGCCAGTCATAGTCAAAGGCAAGTGCTGACGGGAGTAACTCCATGAGACAAATACATTAGATAGTTTTTAGCAAAAGGAACATGGTGCCATTTTATTGAAGACACTTGGACACCTAAACAGCTCTATTGACCTTTTAAGCCTGTGACCTTACACAGGGACGTAGGGTCCACGTATTCCAAAGTAGGGTTGATCACTGAGGAAGAGCTGCAGTGCTGTGCAGCTCAGCAACCACAGCAGCAGGGGCAGCAGTTGCCAGAGGAGCAGCATTGCAGTATCCAACTCCGAGACAGGAATCTGGACACAGCAGAGGGCATGGCTGAAGGACTGCACCCAGAAGAAGGTGCTACCCCATGCACAGGATCTATCGGCCAAGGGTCAGCTTAATCAACCTGTCAGAGCAACAGTACCTCCGAAGGCTGCGGCTCTTGCGTCTGGTCTTCGCTGACCTCTGCGCCTTCAT
Organism: Heterodontus francisci; assembly: GCF_036365525.1. Classification (NCBI taxonomy): domain Eukaryota; kingdom Metazoa; phylum Chordata; class Chondrichthyes; order Heterodontiformes; family Heterodontidae; genus Heterodontus; species Heterodontus francisci. The sequence continues at coordinate 14,856,163 of NC_090379.1, forward strand.
GGAAGACCTAAGGCCAGTAGGAGCAGGAGGCCATATATTGCTCATGGCAATCAAGGCGACTGTAGCTCTCAAATTTTACGCGCTCAGCTCTTTCCAGGGCTCAGCTGCAGATATTTGCAGGGTTTCACAATCCACGGCCCATAACTGTATCAGTGAGGTCATGGATGTGTTGTTTCGCAGGGCATCACAGTGCATCAAGTTTGGCATGAATGTGGTCAGTCAAGCCTTAAGGGCAGTAGGCTTCTACTGTATAGCAGGATTTCCTCAGGTGGCAATCGAGACCCTATCAGACCAGCCAGGTGTATTTGTGAATCGGAAGGGGTTCTACTCCTTCAATGTGTAGTAGTTATGCCTCCATTGAAAGAGAATCCTGCAAGTGTGTGCAAAGTTTCCAGGGAGCTGCCATGATGTCTTTATACTTTGGCAGTTTCAGGTGCCTCAGCTTTTCACACCTCCACACAGCCTCAGTGGATGGCTCCTTAATGACTAGGGTTATTCGCTGAAGAACTGACTCCTTACGCCCGTGTGGAACTCCACCACAGAAGCACACTAAAGGTCCAATCAGTGCTTTCTAACAGCAGAGCCACAGTAGAGCAAGCCATTGGCTTGCTCAAAATGTGGATCAGGTACCTTGAATACTCTGGGGGTGCCCTTCAATTCGAGGCTGGAAAAGTTCTCCCACGTAGTGATGGTGTGCTGCACCCTCTGCAGCCTGGTTCTTCAAAGAGGAATGGAACTGGCTTCAAAGGAAGGTGGATGACAACTGGCTTTTTCAGAGGAGGGCAATGAGGAAGTAGACCCAACAGAGCGTGATCATCCAGAGGTGCCATGATGCATCTGCCGTAGACCTGTCAGAGAAGCCGTGGCATCCTCATCTGCATTCTTCACCAGAGGACAGTACGTGCATCGTTGCACTCATGAGATCCATTGTCCTGCCCCTCATGCCATATTTTTTTTTATTCATTCATGGGATGTGTGCGTCGCTGGCCAGGCCAGCATTTATTGCCCATCCCTAATTGCCCTAACTGAGTGGCTTGCTAGGCCATTTCAGAGGGCATGTAAGAGTCAACCACATTGCTGTGGGTCTGGAGTCACATGTCGGCCAGACCAGGTAAGGACGGCAGATTTCCTTCCCTAAAGGACATTAGTCAACCAGATATATACACACCACTCCGTTTCTGTAACCATAGCTGACGGCTATGAGGATCAGCAATGCCTTACATTCTCGGTCTTGCATTCCCATCCAAGAACCTCATGCTCCTCCCCTACTTGATCTGCCCGTGCTCGGTCTGGGATGGGAAATAAGAAACACCGTGACACTTCTCAGGAGACATCAACACATAGCTCTTTGAAATAAAAGTTTATCAGTCGTCACCAACGTTGGAATACACCCCCAAATGAATCCTCTTTCACTTCACCCCTTGTGGCTGCAACAGAACTGGAGGGAGCCTGCTCGGTTTCCTACTCTGATGCATTAGGTGCCTGTGGCAGGTGTCCTCTGGGTTGCAGAGCACATGAGGGCCCTGCCAAAGTCGGCCCTACTTGAATCTGTCCATGCGCAGCCTCAGTCATTGGGTCAGGAGAGTGCTTTTGTGCCTCTGTTAGAGTCCACTGGGAAGGGCCATGATCAGGGGGCATCTTGAGGAGAGGCCCCAATGCCATCATCGCTGTCTACCTCTTCCCTCTTGGGGCCGACCTAGATTTCCCTGTAAACCAACGAATCAGATCTAACTATGCAGTCCTGCCACATTCAGTCATGAATGGTGGTGAACAATTGAACAACTGACTGGAGGAGAAGGAGGAGGGTCCACAAACATCCCCATCCTCAATGATGGAGGGGTCCAGCACATCAGTACAAAAAACGAGGCTGAAACATTTGCAACCATCTTCAGCCATAAGTGCCAAGTGAATGATCCATCTTGATCACCACCTGAGGTTTCCAGCATTACAATTGCCAGTCTTCAGCCAATTCGACTTGCTCCACATGGTATCAAGGAACAGCTGAAGGTACTGGATACAGCAAAGGTTATGGGCCCTGACAAAGTCCCGGCTGTATTACTGAAGACTTGTGCTCCAGATAAAAGCAAAATACTACAGATGCTGGCAGTCTGAAATAAAAACAAAAAGTGTTGGAAATACTCAGCAGATCAGGCAGCATCTGTGCAGAGAGAAGCAGAGTTAACGTTTCAGGTCTGTGACCTTTCATCAGAACTGGCATAGGTTAGAAAAGAATTAGGTTTTTAACAAGTGAAGGGGGTGTGGTTTTATGGGGAAGAGAACAAAAGGGAAGGTGTATGATGAGGCAGAGTGTAGGAGAGATTAAATAACCAAGCTGTCATGGGACAAAGACAAAGAGTATGTTATTGCTTGTGGTGAGAGACAAAGCATTAGTCCAGAGAGAGTGTTAATGGCAGAATAATGAGCAGCTCTGTCCACGTGAAAAACAGGCCACCTCCAGCATGCTGCCACCACCAAGATAAAATAATTTTTAAAAAGAAAAATATTTTTTAAAAGGCCAGTTATTCTCTGAAATTGTTGAACTCAAGGTTGAGTCCGCAAGGCTGTAGAGTGCCTAATGGAAAGATCAGGTGCTGCTGCACGAGCTTGCATTGATGTTCGCTGGAACGCTGCAGCAGGCCAAGGGCAGAAATGTGGGCAAGAGAGCAGGGGGATGAGTGGAAATGGCAAGCAACCTGGAAGCTCGGGGTCATGCTTTTGGACTGAGTGGAGGTGTTCTGCATAGTGTCACCCAATCTGCGTTTGGCCTCCCTAATGTAGAGGCGACTGCATTGTGAGCAGCGAATACAGTATACCAGAAAAAGAGTTGAGGGAGGGGGCCTGAGTAGGACAGGAACAAGGAATGTTTGACATATAAGAACATAGGAGCAGGAGTAGGCCATTCAGCCCATCAAGCCTGCTCCACCATTCAATACGATCATGGCTGATCATCCACTTCATGCCTTTTTCCCACACTATCCCCATATCCCTTTGTCATTGGTATTTAGAAATCTGTCAAACTCTGCATTAAACATACTTGATGACTGAGCTTCCACAGCCCTCTGGGGTAGAGAATCTCAAAGATTCACAACCCTCTAAGTAAAGATATTTCTTCTCATCTCTGTCCTAAGTGGCTTCCCCCTTATTTTGAAATTATGTCTCCTGGTTCTAGACTCCCCGACCAGGGTAGCTGCATCTACCCCGTCTATCCTTTTATGTATTTTGTAGGTTTCAATGAGTTCACCTTTCATTCTTCGAAACTCTAGGGAAAACAGGCCCAGTTTCCCCAATTTCTCTTCCCAGGACACTCCCGCCATCCCAGCAACAAGTCTGGTGCACCTTCGTTACACTCCCTCTATGGCAATATATCCTTCCTCAGGTAAGGGGACCAGAACTGCATTAAGTACTCCAGGTGCGGTCTCGCAAAAAGACACTCATAACTAGGACCCATGCGGTACTCATGCTCTTTATACCCATATCAACAGGAGGAAGTGAGTGGAGTTGAAATAGGAGTTGTTCCTCACCTCTTTTACCGATGCATTGATGACTGTATCGGTGCCGCGTCCTGCTGTCACCCGAACTGGAAAATGTTGTCAACCTTGCTTCCATATTCCACCCTTCTCTCACTTTTACATGGTCCATCTCTGACACTTCCCTTCCCTTCCTCGACTTCTCTGTCTCCATCTCTGGGGATAGGCTGTCTACTAATATTCATTATAAGCGCACTGACTCCCATGGCTATCTTGACTACACTTCCTGATACCCTGTTTCTCCATCTCAGAAGCATCTGTTCTGATGATGCAACCTTCCACAACAGCACTTCTGAAATGTCTTCCTTTTTCCTCAACCAAGGATTCCTCCTCCACTGTTCTGAAGAAGGGTCACAGACCTGAAATGTTAACTCTGCTTCTCTCTCCACAGATGCTGCCAGACCTGCTGAGTATTTCCAGCATTTCTTGTTTTTATTTCAGATTTCCAGTATCTGCAGTATTTTGCTTTTATTCCCGCCCCCCCCCCCCCCCCCCCCACTGTGGTTGACAGGGCCCTCGATCGTGTCCGACCAATGTCCCGCACTTCTGTCCTCACCCCTTCCCCTCCCTCCCAGAACGGTGACAGGGATCCCCTTGTCCTCACTTTTGAGCCCACCAGTCTCCACATCCAAAGAATCATTCTCTACCATTTCTGCCACCTCCAGCATGCTGCCACCACCAAACGCAGCTTCCCTAAACCCACCACACCCCCCCACCCCACCCCTCAGCATTCCGGAGGGATTGTTCCAATAGGGATAAGCCAAATAATTATAGGCCAGTCAGTCTGACCTCGGTGGTTGGTAAATTTGTTAGAATCAATTCTGAGGAATAGGATAAACTGTCACTTAGAAAGACCTGGATTAATCGGGATAGTCAGCATGGATTTGTTAAGGGAAGGTCATGTCTTACTAACTTAATGGAGTTTTCTGAGGAAGTGACCAGGAGGATTGATGAAGGTAGTGCAGTGGTTGTGGTTTACATGGATTTTAGTAAGGCAGTTGACAAGGTCCCATATGACAGACTGGTCAGTAAAATGAAAACCCATGGTATACAGGGGAAGGTGGCAGGTTGGGTCCAGAATTGGCTCAGGGACAGAAATTAAAGGGTAGTAGTTGTTGGATGATTTTGCGAATGGAAAGCTGTTTCCAGTGGCGTTCCACAGGGCTCAGTGTTGGGTCCCTTGCTGTTTGTGGTATATATTAATGATTTGGACTGAAATGTGGGAGGCATGATTGGGAAATTTGCTGATGACACAAAAATTGGCCGTGTAGTTAATAGTGAGGAGGAATGCCATGGACTCCAGATGATATCAATGGTTTGCTTGAGTAGGTGGAAAAGTGGCAAATGGAATTCAATCCAGAGAAGTGTGAGGTATTGCATTTGGGGAGGGCAGAGAAAGTGAGGGAATACACAATAAACAGGAGGATATTGAGAAGGGTAGAAGAAGTGAGAGACCTTGGAGTGCATGTCCACAGGTCCCTGAAGGTGAGCAGGACAGGTGGATTGAGTGGTGAAGAAGGCATATGGATTTCTTTCCTTTTTTGGCTGAGGTATAGAGTACAAAAGCAGGGATGTGATGCTGGAACTATATGAAACACTGGTTAGGCCATAGCTGGAGTATTGCGCACAGTTCTCGTGCTCTCGTGGTCAAGCTGGACTCCCCCAACTTCAGCGCAAGGGACTGCTGTGCGTCTGGAAGTTCTGACATGATCATACATCTCCTTTTGCTGCTGCACAAGTACCCTCTTAGTGTATGACCCCTGAGGCTCAGCACATGTGTTGAGGTGAAATTAGCTGGATGATTCCTCAGGCCTCCGATGGGGACTCTCATTGGTTGTCTCTGTCTCTAGCGCCTGCCCCTATCCACATGTGAAATGCTTCTCACCTTATTCCACCCTTTCTATCTCTAATGCTGGATCCACCGAGATGAATGCATCTGCACTGGTGGAGGATGCACATGAGTCATGTGATGGTGCTTCCTCAGAGTGCTGCTGCCCCTCTGAGGACTGAAATGTCTCCTCACTCATATCTCATTGCGCATCCAGCAATGCTCCTGCGGGAGGTAAAAGACATTCATCAGTGAAGAACCTAGGTGACGGAGAGATCCAGTCTGAGCTTTTCGTTGATCATTACATTTTTTTATATTGGTGAAAAGGCCTCCACACAAGTTACAGGTTGGAGCCAGCTGCAAGTGTGATCTGTAATGCTTTCAGTCGGTCTCTGCCACACCCCCATCTCTCTATCGGCAACAGCATGCACTGCTGCTACCCTCCCGATTTCTAGGGTATCCTCCTCCATTGCCATCAGGATGGCCAGTGATGCAACTATACCCCCACTCCCGTGAGTTGTAGGCTGTCTTCTCCTGCAGTGTGAAACAGCAGAGAGCTATGACACTTGGGGAGTGGAGTCTTTGTTCAGGAAGTTAGCACAACGTTTGACACGTGTCACTGTGGGATGGGGAGCGCTAGGTCGACACTTTGAGGGTGAGTATCATTGTGTTGCTGAAAATTTAAAATGGATCCTGGGGAGATGTTCTTCTGTGTGATTGTGGGTAGTGTGCCTCAAAGTATATCTGTGCTGGAGACTGCTAAGGAGGTTAGAGGGTGATGGCTGCCAATTGAGGGTTACATGGCACTCGCCTTGCCAGACCTCAAACGGCCATTGGAACCACTGGATTCATGTCTTCCTCACTACACACTGTTTGCTCACCTCCTGTACGACCTCCAGCCATGTCTGTTTGGTGAGGCTGGCTGGCCTCCTCCTGCCATCCTCTGGAAAGAGCACCTGCCTCATGCCCTCACTGCTTCTAACATCACCACAAATGACGTGCCCGTGATCAAAGGGCTGCCCTTCCCCTTCTGCCATCCATTATCCTCCTCCTTTTGCGTCAGCAAATGAGCAACCCACAATGCACAGTGATGCCATTCTGAGTGTTGGTGGTGTCTCTTTAAATACTCATCCCTCATTCAGGCTTCTGATCTACATCCCGCCTGCACCATCTAATTGGACACCAATGCTGGAGGTGACCTGTTAATTGGCTGGCCCCTGCAAAAATCAACTGGAAGGCCTGCTACTCGGAGCGTCGGGTTGCCCACCTGGAAATGGTCCTGCTGTGTCGGCAGGGACAAAGTCTGAAAGACTCTGCCTTGTGTCTGAACTGGTACGTTGAGTTTAGTACCCAACTAATATAGCTGTAGTGACCTCATGAATCTCAGCACCCAACAGAACATAGTGATAAGTGTGAAACTGCTCTAATCTGTGCCCTGTATAAATACCATTACAATCGTCGTCCACGTGATGAAATGCAATTTGAGGGGAAATAGATTATTATAAAGTGCAAATGTTTGAAATTTTAAAAGATTGCATCTAAAAAGGAGCTTTTCTTTGGAAACGTTAAATGCTTGATGGAGCAATTCTGATTAATTTTTTTGAATGAAATGTTGGTCCTTGTGTAAGTTTTATTTCCTATTAATGTAATTTTTGTTAAACAGATATGCAATTCAGACAACACATTACACCCCGAGGACAGCAGTGGTTCAAGAAGGCACCTCACCACCACATTCTCAAGGGCCATTAGGGATGGGCAATGAATGCTGGCCTAGCCAGCGATACCCACATCCCCCGAAATTTAAATTGATCTGGGAGGTTAGTGTTTCGGTAGGGGAGTGAGGTGGGGAAGGGGGAGCAGAGAATACAGCAAAATTGAAATATTGTGAGGGGGTGAGGGAGCTCAAATGTCTGACACTAATTGGTTTGTTGAGGGAATGGATTGCAGAACGACTGACTTTCTAACTATTCTGTTTTCTTAAATGTCAAGCTGACACTTAAATTTGGTAAGACGGACAATTGCCATCCGTAACTGTTGTTGATGAATGTTTCAATTGCTCCGGGTTGTTTTAAATGTCAATTTTGTTTTTGTTGGCAGTAGCCGGGTATTTGATATATTTTCTGTAGAGTTGATGAGGGACAGCCAGTGGATGTGGTTTATTTGGACTTTCTGAAGGCTTTCGATAAAGTTCCACATAAGAGATTAGCGTGTAAAATTGAAGCACATGGGATTGGGGGTAGTGTATTGCGATGGATAGAAAATTGGTTGGCAGACAGGAAACAAAGAGTAGGAATAAATGGGTCTTTTCCCGAATGGCAGGCAGTGACTAGTGGGGTACCGCAGGGATTGGTGCCAGGACCCCAGCTATTCACAATATATATTAATGATTTAGATGAGGGAACTCAATGTAATATCCCCAAATTTGCAGATGACACAAAACTGGGTGGGAGGAGGAGGATGCAGAGAGGCTTCAGGGTGATTTGGACAAGTTGAGTGAGTGGGAAAATGCATGGCAGATGCAGTATAATGTGGATAAATGCGACGTTATCCACTTTGATAGCAAAAACAGGAAGGCAGATTATTATCTGGCTATAAACTGAGAGAGGGGAATATGCAACGAGACCTGGGTGTTCTCATACACAAGTCGCTAAAGGCAAGTATGCAGGTGCAACAGACGGTAAGAAAGGCAAATGGTACATTGGCCTTCATAGCGAGAGGATTCGAGTACAGGAGCAGGGATGTCTTGCTGCAATTATATAGGGCCTTGATTTGGCCACACCTGGAATATTGTGTGCAGTTTTGGTCTCCTTGTCTGAGGAAGGATGTTCTTGCTATAGAGGGAGTGCAGCGAAGGTTTACCAGACTGATTCCTGGGATGGCGGGACTGACATATGAGAAGAGATTGAGATGGTTAGGATTATATTTGCTGGAGTTCAGAAGAGTGAGGGGGGATCTCATAGAAACCTATAAAATTCTAACAGGACTTGACAGGGTAGATGCAGGAAGGATGTTCCCGATGGTGGGGGAATCCAGAACCAGGGGTCATAGTCTAAGGATAGGGGGTAAATCTTTCAGGACTGAGATGAGAAATTACTTCACCCAGAGAGTGGTGAGCCTGTGGAATTTGCTACCGCAGAAAGCAGTTGAGGCTAAAACATTGTATGTTTTCAAGAAGGAGTTGGATATAGCTCTTGGGGTGAAAGGTATCAAAGGATATGGGGGGAAAGCGGGAACAGGTTACTGAGTTGGGTGATCAGCCATGATCATAATGAATGGCGGAGCAGGCTCGAAGGGCCTACTCCTCCTATTTTCTGTGTTTCTGTGCATACTGATCCATTCATTTCACTACTGATATAATAGTTGCTCAGTAAAAGTTTTGGGGTCTATCATATGGTACACAAAGTTGCTGCTGTTTGGCATGAATGACGCATTTAATATTAAACACAAGATGCTACTAGCAAAGTGTACCAACAAAACAGCCTTTAGTTTAAGTGAAGAATTGCAGCAGCCAAAAATATAACCATGATAAATCTTGGTCATCAGATTCCCTGTAATGCAGGGAAATAAATGTCGGCAGAGTGCTTCGACCTTTCAAAGGACTAGTAACAGTTTAGTGCTGTTTAAAATGGAAAAGGTTACAACTGTCATTGCTTTTATGAGACAGGTTCTCCTTAGAATTCACCCCAGGAGCTTTCAGTAAGAATCCATATTGTTGTATTCCCTTGGTTGCTTCACTGCTTCATTTCAGTTTTTCCCTTTAACTTTTGTGTGAATTTGTGTTCATCAGCTTTAAACATAGTCAAACCCTGCTTATGAGTAGAACACATTTGAATTACTTTGGCACTCGGTCCTTAGCACTCGCAGGTCAGGTATGGTGCAGCCATCTGTAGAGCAAGGCAATGTGCCTCTCACAACCTCTTGAACATCTAATGTGGCAGTGTGGTTTTTTTTACATATGGCCTTTTTGTGGTGAGATTGCAAATCTATGCAGTTTGCTGCTGTGGGCTCATACAGATTGATAACTGGACTGAGGTGGCCCAGATGCTTTCACCTGAGATCCTTGCAGCCAGCAGAGTGTGGAAACTTGCATTCCTTTAATCTGGGCTTCATTTGAACTCCTTGCCATGAAACTGCATGACTAGTTGTCAGTGCCTCAGTGCTTTACTAACAATTGCTACCAGTTTAAAAAATGTAATTGTTATTACAGCTGGGTAAAGAGCTACATTGATTCTCATACAATGCAAGAGGATAATCTTCAGACAAATAGCCCTTGGCCTTCTTTGACCCTTAGCCTGTGAAATGAATACAACCTCCATTGGATTAGCTCGTGTGTTGTGTGAGCAGGAAATGTATTCCTCTCTGCTAACTGTCCAGGTGTGACTCTGAATGCTTGGCCCATTCATACATTTTCCCTTCACTTGCAATGTTTATTTCTGCTACATCTTATGGACACTTCAGTCTTATCTGCTGTTCCACTGCAGGAACCTCGAACAGGTTGGATGCTTCCACAGACAATGTCAGTATCTCACCTTGCTTAAGTATACGCTTGCAGCAGACTCAGTCTTAACTTAGCTTTATCTGCCTCCCTCAGAAAATTAACTAGCAATAACTGTAATCCCTTCTTGACCATTTAACTAGTCAGGTAGTTCACTTGAGTTGATTCATTTCAGTGATAAACACAATCTTCTCCCTTTGCACCAGACGTTTACAAGCCCAGCGCTCAGTCTAAATATCTGGTGATTTTGGAATTTGAATTCAAGCCTCTGTATTAATGGTTCAGTGCCATGACATTACATGACAAGGATCCCAAGTGAACGCATCTGTAGGGAAGATGAACTGCACATCCTATGAAAATCCAGAGTTTAGTGAATTGGTCTACATGAGCAAAAGCGCTCACAAAGAGGGCGGCGCAGTGGTTAGCACCGCAGCCTCACAGCTCCAGGGACCCGGGTTCGATTCTGGGTACTGCCTGTGTGGAGTTTGCAAGTTCTCCCTGTGTCTGCGTGGGTTTTCTCCGGGTGCTGCGGTTTCCTCCCACAAGCCAAAAGACTTGCAGGTTGATAGGTAAATTGGCCATTATAAATTGTCACTAGTATAGGTAGGTGGTAGGGAAATATAGGGACAGGTGGGGATGTTTGGTAGGAATATGAATATGGGATTAGTGTAGGATTAGTATAAATGGGTGGTTGATGTTCGGCACAGACTCGGTGGGCCGAAGGGCCTGTTTCAGTGCTGTATCTCTAATCTAATCTAAAAGTATCAGATCGTACCAGAACTTGTAATATGTGGAATCTATGACAGGGGAGAAAATGAGTTGTCGTGATGTTACATTATTGAGGCGTTTTATCTGTCTTGAAAATTGTGGGTGATGGTTTAAGCATTTGTCTAATTCCCTTTTGAAGATGGCGCAGTGGTTAGCACCGCAGCCTCTCAGCTCCAGCGACCTGGGTTCAATTCTGGGTACTGCCTGTGTGGAGTTTGCAAGTTCTCCCTGTGTCTGCGTGGGTTTCCTCCGGGTGCTCCGGTTTCCTCCCACATGCCAAAAGACTTGCAGGTTGATAGGTAAATTGGCCATTAGCAATTGCCCCTAGTATAGGTAGGTGGTAGGGAAATATAGGGACAGGTGGGGATGTGGTAGGAATATGGAATTAGTGTAGGATTAGTATAAATGGGTGGTTAATGGTCGGCACAGACTCGGTGGGCCGAAGGGCCTGTTTCAGTGCTGTATCTCTAAACTAAACTAAAAACTATGACTGTTGATTCTGTATCCACAGTCCGATCACGCAATGCATCCTATCCATTCATCGCATAACAAAAGTTTATCCTCATGTCACCTCTGATTCTTTTGTTAGTCATCTTAACGAAGGAAGAAACTTAGTGCTCCTTAAAGTAGGGGATCTGGAGGTGGTTTCATTGGAGAAGGTGCACATAGAGAGAGAACAGTCCATTTAAAAAAAATAACCAAATATAGATTCTGGATCAAGGGGACTTGACTGAGAAAACTACTTTTCTTGCTCTCAAGTTGATATTGTTGGTCTCCCAAAATCCCTCTGTGCTCCGACAAGTAAGACGGTGGATAAATATGAAGAAGACATTTTTAAAGAGTGGGAGCATTTACAAATCTTCATACTTCAGTTTAAAGGCCTGTTACCCAACCCGAACCTGATGGGACCCGACGACATATGTCGGGTTCGGGCCGGTTCGCTCTTCCGGGTCTGGCTTTCGGGCTCAGGTCCGGGTTGGACACGCACAGTAAGTATTACTCTGAGTTTAGTAAGTGTCAAAAGTTGAAAAGCCTACCTGAGCTGGGAGTCTGGGACATCAAGGAGGGAAACTCTGAGTCTGCGCAGTGAGTGAATGAGCATCTCTGTGGCGTCATCACGCTTATGCTGCAGCTTCCTGCAGATTCAGAGTCGCAAGGTAGGTAAAATGAACATTCCAGTGGTCAGGTCAGGCGCGGAAGAAAATGGAGGGACTCTGGTCTGATGTGGTTCTGTCGGGTTTGGGTCGGGTTTTTTTTTCCTGACCTGAGCAGGCCTTTACTTCAGTTGACCCTGCATAAAAAAAGGACTTGCCTACTCCAAGTTTGTTCAATCTTTTTAGCTTAGAAAGGAAGTATTTGAAAAGTGATCTTATGGAACTGTAAAACAACAGCAACTTGTATTTATATAGTATCTTTAACATAATAAAATATCCCAAGGAGGTTCAAGGACATTATAAAACAAAATATGTCACCAAGCCACATAAGGTGATATTGGGTCAGATGACCAAAAGTTTGGTCAAAGAGGTAGGTTTTAAGGAGTTTGTTAAAGGAAGAAAGCAAGGTAGAGAGGCGGAAAGGTTTAGCGAGGGAATTTCAGAGATGAGGGCCTATGCAACAGAAGGCATGGCTGTCCAGGGTGGAGTGATTAAAATCAGGGATGCGCAAGAGCACAGAAATCTTGGAGGTTGTACGGCTGGAGGAGCTTACAAAGATAGGGAGGGGCAAGACCATGGAGGGATTTTAAAAGGTTCAGCATAACGTCCCTGTTTTTGTACTCAGTGCCTCTATTTATGAATCCCAAGATCCCAGGTGCTTTACTAACCACTTTCTCAATATGTTGAGCCACCTTCAAAGATCGCTGCACATGCACCCCCAGGTCCTTCTGATCCTGCTCGCTCTTTAGAATTGTGCCATTAAGTATATATTGCTCCTCCCCATTCCTTCTGCCAAAATGCATCACCTCATATTTGTCTGGATGAAATTCCATCTGCCATCCCTCTTCCCATTCTGCTAGCCTATCTATTTCCCTATGCAGGCTGTTCATATCATCCTCACTGTTTGCCGCACATTCATGTTTCATGTCGTCAGGAAATTTTGAGATTCTGCTCTGTATTCCAAGATCCAAGTCATTTATGTTTCTCAGAAAAAGCAGTGGTCCCAGCACTGACCCTGGGAGAACACCACATCCTCCAGTCTGAAAAACAACCATTTGCTATGACTCACTGTTGTCTGACCATAAGCCAATTATTTATCCAATTGGACACTGACCCTCCTCTTCCATTAGCTTCAATATTGTTAACCAGCCTTTTATGGTTATTTTAAAATGCTTTCTTAAAATCCCTATAAACAACATCCACCGCATTTTCTTCATCAACCTTTTCTGTTACTTCATCAAAAAATTCCATTAGATTTGTCAAACATGATCTGCCTTTTACAAATCCATGCTGGCTATCCTTAATTAACTTGAACCTCGCTAAGTGTCTGTTGATATTTTCCCTGATTATAGTTTCTAAAACCTTACCTCTTGGAACTCGAGAAAATGCTATCACCCTGGTGATTACCCACGATGGATCTGCCTTCCAGTTTGATGCTGATTCAAAAGTTTGCCAGCAGACCAATCTCTGTGTGATTGACATCTCCTGTGCAACTATTGAGTCTTCTGTTCGTTATCGGCATTGACTTTAATCTTAATACTTGAAATAACAGGCCATCTGTCATCATCCTTTTGAGTAAAAAGTTTTATTCAGAAATATCTCATGTATGTCACCTCCAGTTAGTTGGATGAATTGATGGTTACATAATATCTGTGGGAGGAATGAATGTAAACCTTTAATTATCCTGAGCTATAGTTCTATTTTTTTAGAATTTCAATATTTTCTTTGGCTGTTGGTATCCTGCCAGAGGCACCTTGATTTGAATTTTAATAATTCCTGTTGTCACTTGGCAAAGATAATTGGGTGTTGCAGTATGTTTGTGTGGCTCTTGCCTTTAACTGTTGTACTTCTGGTGTGAGTTTGTGAAATGTAACCCAGCAGTAGAAGGCAAAGAACAAAGAGAATTACAGCACAGGAACAGGCCCTTCGGCCCTCCAAGCCTGCGCCAATCCAGATCCTCTATCTAAACCTGTCGCCTATTTTCTAAGGGTCTGTATCTCTTTACTTCCTGCCCATTCATGTATCTGTCTAGATGCATCTTAAAAGACGCTATCGTGCCCGCGTCTACCACCTCCGCTGGCAACGCGTTCCAGGCACCCACCACCCTCTGCGTAAAGAACTTTCCACGCATATCCCCCTAAACTTTTCCCCTCTCACTTTGAACTCGTGACCCCTAGTAATTGAATCCCCCACTCTGGGAAAAAGCTTCTTGTTATCCACCCTGTCTATACCTCTCATGATTTTGTACACCTCAATCAGGCCCCCCCTCAACCTCCGTCTTTCTAATGAAAATTATCCTAATCTACTCAACCTCTCTTCATAGCTAGCGCCCTCCATACCAGGCAACATCCTGGTGAACCTCCTCTGCACCCTCTCCAAAGCATCTACATCCTTTTGGTAATGTGGCGACCAGAACTGCACGCAGTATTCCAAATGTGGCCGAACCAACGTCTTATACAACTGTAACATGACCTGCCAACTCTTGTACTCAATACCCCGTCCGACGAAGGAAAGCATGTCGTATGCCTTCTTGCCCACTCTATTGACCTGCGTTGCCACCTTCAGGGAACAATGGACCTGAACACCCAAATCTCTCTGTACATCAATTTTCCCCAGGACTTTTCCATTTATTGTATAGTCCACTCTTGAATTGGATCTTCCAAAATGCATCACCTCGCATTTGCCCTGATTGAACTCCATCTGCCATTTCTCTGCCCAACTCTCCAATCTATCTATATTCTGCTGTATTCTCTGACAGACCCCTTCACTATCTGCTACTCCACCAATCTTAGTGTCGTCTGCAAACTTGCTAATCAGACCACCTATACTTTCCTCCAAATCATTTATGTATATCACAAACAACAGTGGTCCCAGCACGGATCCCTGTGGAACACCACTGGTCACACGTCTCCATTTTGAGAAACTCCCTTCCACTGCTCTGTCTGTGTCCTGTTGCCCAGTCAGTTCTTTATCCATCTAGCTAGTACACCCTGGACCCCATGCGACTTCACTTTCTCCATCAACCTACCATGGGGAACCTTATCAAATGCCTTACTGAAGTCCATGTATATGACATCTACAGCCCTTCCCTCATCAATCAACTTTGTCACTTCCTCAAAGAATTCTATTAAGTTGGTAAGACATGACCTTCCCTGCATAAAACCATGTTGCCTATAACTGATCAGCCCATTTTCTTCCAAATGGGAATAGATCCTATCCCTCAGTATCTTCTCCAGCAGCTTCCCTATCACTGACGTCAGGCTCACCGGTCTATAATTACCTGGATTATCCCTGCTACCCTTCTTAAACAACGGGACAACATTAGCAATTCTCCAGTCCTCCGGGACCTCACTCGTGTATAAGGATGCTGCAAAGATATCTGTTAAGGCCCCAGCTATTTCCTCTCTCGCTTCCCTCAGTAACCTGGGATAGATCCCATCCGGACCTGGGGACTTGTCCACTTTAATGCCTTTTAGAATGCCCAACACTTCCTCCCTCCTTATGCCGACTTGACCAAGAGTAATCAAAAATCTATCCCTAACCTCAACATCCGTCATGTCCCTCTCCTCGGTGAATACCGATGCAAAGTACTCGTTTAGAATCTCACCCATTTTCTCTGACTCCGCGCATAATTTTCCTCCTTTGTCCTTGAGTGGGCCAATCCTTTCTCTAGTTACCCCCTTGCTCCTTATATATCAATAAAAGGCAATCTTATATTGATGTGCATTCACCACCAACAATGCACCGATACTCCTGCCATTATAAAGGAAGCAAACTCTATGCCTCCAGTGACACCTGGGATCCAACATTCAGTGTGAGCAGAAGTCAGAGATGCAAATCATGTGGGCATCTTCCTTGACTTTGCAGCAGACACATAGATGTCAATAAAAGGCAGAGTGCATTTCTTAGAGGTTAAGTATCTCCATTTAAGTGACATACTTCCACATTTCTCTCACTTTGTGCTGAGCAATTACATAAGGTTACAGATGCCCAGAAGACTTTTTTTATTCTTTCATGGGATGTGGACATCGCTGGCTAGTTGCCCTTGAACAACCCAAATTATAATCAGTATTAGACCACCAGTGAAAACTGTGTGGATTAATGTCAACAACTTGCATTTATATAATGCCTTTAAAGTGGAAAAACATCCCAAGGCATTTCATAGAGGCATAATTAGACAAAAATGCACACCGAGCCAGAAAAGGAGATATTTAGAGAGGTGAGCAGAAGCTTGGTCAAAAAGGTGGGGTTCAAGGAGACTTTTGGAAGAGAAGAGGGAGTGAAAAAAGAGTTTAAGGGAAGGAATTCCAGAGCATGGGGACCAGATAGATGAAGGCACAAAGCTGAAAACTTTGGGTTGAAGAAAGTGTGGGTAGGATGCACAAGAGACCAGAATTGGAAGAAAGGAGAGTTCCAGAAAGGTTGTAGAACTGGAGGAGGTTACAAAGAAAGCAAGAGGAAAGGCCTTGAAGGAACACAAAGATAAGAATTTGATGGTTTTGGGGGACTGGGAGACGATGTATGTCACCAAAGACTGGAATGAAGGCTAATTGGGCAGCAGAGTTTTGGATGAGCTGAAGTTTATGGAGGCTGGGAGGTCAGTGACGAGAGCATCGAATAGCTGCATCTTGAGACATGAATGTATGAATTCATCAG
Source organism: Heterodontus francisci (assembly GCF_036365525.1). Taxonomy (NCBI): domain Eukaryota; kingdom Metazoa; phylum Chordata; class Chondrichthyes; order Heterodontiformes; family Heterodontidae; genus Heterodontus; species Heterodontus francisci. The sequence continues at coordinate 14,872,591 of NC_090379.1, forward strand.
CAGTTGGACTGAGATGGAGGTGGGCAATATCACAGTGGTTGACATCTTTGTGTTGGAGAAGAAATGGGGCTGGAAGCTCAACTCGGTGTCACTGAGGTTGCGAACAGCCTGGTTCAACCTGAGATAGTGGGCAGGGAGGGGATGATACTGGCAGGCTCCGAAGACAATATTGGTTTCACTTCAACAGTTGCGGCTGCTTGAAGACTGGATGCCAGACAAGCATTCTGACAGCACAAAGGCATTGGAGATGTCGAGAGAGATGATGGAGAAGTAAAGCTAGGTGTCATCGCCATTTATGTGGAACTTGACCCCATGCCTGTGGATGATGTCGCCAAGGGGCTGCATGTAAATGAGGAAAAGGAGATGACCAGGAATGGATTCTTGGGGACCTCCACAAGCAGCAGTATGAGAAGAGAAGGCATTTCTAGAAATGCTCTGGCTAGGGTAAGATGGATGAGTGGTGAAACCAAATAAGGGCAGTTCTACACTGGAGATTGGAGACTGTTTAAAAGGCAGGGTCTTGTTAACCATCTAATGTATCACTTGTGAGATCGTGTGAATTTTTTTTTAGCATTTCTTTGCCCTGGTATGTTAATAAGTCACTTATTTGATCCCTGTGATTTCGGAGCTCTCACTTGGGTTTGGAGCCTGGGGGAGTCTAAATAGCTCTGGACCCCAAAACACGATGTTTTCATCTTGGGGGTGGGAGAAGCTAGTGTAAAGGTGTTGGAATTCATAAGGACGTAAAGACACTATTGATAAGAAACGTCATTAGTGACATTCACCAAAATCTTGACAATCATTGTGCCCCTTCAGTCCTAGTTTGTACTGTTTTTGTGAAGTTGGTTTGTGGAAGAAGACTGGATGATCAGCTCCAGTATTTTACACAGGGATTGTTGAGGCCAAAGCATGTGAAAATCAGCACATTTAAGGAGGAAAGGGATAGGATCAGCCATCCCATTGACATTCAAGCTATGAGAAGGAAAACAAATTGATGGGCAGAATGAAAGCAAGGGAAGTATCTAAAAGTGGGGTGCAAAGAAACACTCTGTGAGATGCCCAGAGAGTTACTGTGGGAAGTGCCTGGCAGATAGCAGTAAAATAGCTTAGTGTGAGAATGATGAGGCCTTCACTGTAAAAAAAAAAGCAAAGCATCATATTCTTAGGACCCAGAAGACTTGGAAATTTTAGAGATATACATTAAAATAGCTATGATTTTGCACTTGACTGAACTCCATGTTAATTCAGTATCCTGGAAAATCAGCATGTTCCACCAATGGGCAGGCAAAGGTCTTGCAGCCCAAGTTTCTCTGCATAATTGTAGACTTGAGTTCTCTCTTTCAAACTGAAAGGTTCCTTTTCCAAGTTTCATTGCACCAGCCCCAGTCAAGAGGGTAGGCAGATTCCCTGTTCTCAAGCCTCTGCTTGTGTAGGTGTGTCAAAGTAGCATAATGTTTTGTCCTATTTTCACTCACCTTTTGTGGCGACATGCTCTGCACTCCCTCCCAACAATGACTCACTGTATGAGGAAAGGGAAAGAAAACAAATTTGTATTCTTCTCCATCTCCCGTCTGGTACAGCATTTTGGTGCTCAAACAGACTGCACTGTCCACATAGTCATGTGCACAGTTTATATTGTGGTGCATCACCCTGAATAATTTGATGTGTAGCTACTTGCTCATAAATTCATAGAGCAACACAATTTTAAAATCTGTTGTTATGTCTATTTCTGCACAATTGTGCATGCCCAAAATGCAAAATAATGTAGTTGCATTTAAGTTTTCTGGGACCAACTTAAGGTTCCCTCGATTGCTCTTGATTCCACTAAAAAGAACATTTTGCACATTACTTGTAAGATTATTGAGATTTCTCAGCTAATTGGTTTTGACATTGAACTGATAACACTCCTCCCCATACACACCAATTTTATTCATCAATATCCAAAGAACTAAAATAAATTCTTTCAATGCTGCTGGATCTATTGACGTTTAATTGATTCACATTGAAGTAGTATTCTGGAGTTTGTTTTATGTGAATTGAAAAGGAGTTCAAAGACTGCAATAAGCACTCATTGTTGACTGGAGGAAGTAATTGTAATGGAAGGAAAAATGATTGTCACCGCCTCACAATACGTTCGTTCTAGATAAGGGGCAAGATGGTTTGTACAATCTCTCAATAGGATGACTGATCATATCACAGATAATATTCAGGAAACAAACAAAGTAGCAGCTGCAGTTTAATCTCATCAATTTGGGTTATCCTGGTTAACTATCTGGCCTTAACCAAGATTAAAACATTCCAAACAAATTGGGCCATCTGGAAGAAGGCAGCCCTAACAGACAGTATTCTTTCCCAAACTGAAAACTATGGGAAAGCGTTGGCTTTTGGGAACTTTCATTGTTGCTCTTTGTGGCTGGCTTGCTCCTTACAAGAACTGTAAATCAGCAATGAGAAATGTTGAAACAGGCAATTTTATTATTCATCACGGGATATCGAAGTCAATGGCAAAGTCAGCATTTATTGTCCATCCCCAATTGCCCTTGAGAAAGTGGTGATGAGCCACCTTCTTGAACCACTTACAGTCCATGTGGTGTAAATATGCCCACATTGCTGTAAGGGAGGAAGTTCCAGGATTTTGACCCAGTGACAGTGATGGAATGGCGATATAGTTTCAAGTCAGGATGGTTTGGAGGGGAACTTGCAGGTGGTGGTGTCCCATGCACCTGCTGCCCTTGTCCTTCTAGGTGGTAGCAATTGGGGGTTTGGAAGGTGCTGCTGAAGGAACCTTGGTGAGTTACTGCAGTGCATCCTTGTAGATGATACACATTGTGCACTGGTGGTGGAGGAATGAATGTTTAATGTGTTGGGATGGGCTGATTTGTCCTGGATGATGTTGAGTTTTAGTGTTGGAGCTTCACTCATCCAGGCAAGTACAAGTATTCCATCACATTCTTGACATGTGCTTTGTAGATGGTGGACAGGCTTTGGGGAGTTAGGCGAGTTACTCGCTGCAGAATGCTGGCCTGCTCTTGGAGCCACAGTATTTATATGGCTGGTCTATTTAAGTTTCTAGTTAACGGTAATCCCCTGGATGTTGATGGTGGGCGATTCAGTGTTGGTAATGCAATTGAGTGTCAAAGGGGGTGTTTAAATTCTCTCTCATTGGAGATGATCATTGCCTGTCACTTATTTGGCGTGAATGTTACTTGCCATTTATCAGTCCATGTTGTCCAGGTCTTGCAACATGTAGGTATGGACTGCTTCATTATCTGAGAAGTTGAGATGCTGCAATATCCATTCTACATTTGAAACATGTTATTGATGTAACAGCTGAAGATGGTTGGGCCGAGGACAGTGCCCAAAGGAACTCCTGAAGCAATGTCCTGGGGCTGTGTCAATGGACCTACAACAACTGCAACCATCTTCCTTTCTGCTCTGTATGACTCCAACCAGTGGATAACTTCCTTCCCCTTATTCCCATTAACTTTAGTTTTACTAGGCTCCCCAATGCATTCCCACCTCAGGAGCTGGCAGCTAATTAGTCCAATTAAGGTCTGACTGAAGGGCCATTTTGTGCCCCTATTTTATCAACGTCAGAGCAGCCCCCACTGTGTGTGGAGGCTGTTGCTGAATCGAGGCAGCCTCCCAGCAGCAGGCTGGGTCGGGCCAAAGGGGCCAGAGGCTAAATGACCCAATAATGGGGCCGTGGGGATGAAAAGCCAGCGGAGGGGTTTCCCCTGCAACCCGATAAGCATATCAGCTGTGGGCCTTTTAATTTACAACTTCAGTACAGGCAGCTGAGGGCATTTCCACATTGAGGCACCCTCACTCTCACCTATCTGCCTTGGCAGTACCTACCAGTCCCGGTGGGGCCTCTGACCTGTCATCACTGCAGGCCCCTCTGGGTCTGCAGCATCAGGATTCCACCCGCCATACTTAATAGGACGGTGAGCACGGAGGCAGATAATTAGGCTGCTTCCTGGAAGGTTGCACCGGAGGGCGTTCGATTCTGGGTACTGCCTGTGCGCAGTTTGCAAGTTCTCCCTGTGACTGTGTAGGTTTTTGCTGGGTGCTCCAGTTTCCTTCCTCAGCCAAAGAATGATAGGTAAATTGGCCATTATAAACTTCCCCTAGTATAGGTAGGTGGTAGGGGAATTGAGGGAAGGTGGGGATGTGGTAGAAATATGGGGTTAATGTAGGATTAGTATAAATGGGTGATTGATGGTCAGCACAGACTCAGTGGGCCGAAGGGCCTGTTTCAGTGCTGTATCTCTAAATAAAATTTTTTAAAAATTTAAAAAAACATGGGAAGACGCAGGGCCCTCATATGGGCCCAACATAACATAAGAAATAGGAGCAGGAGTAGGCCATTTGGCGCCTCGAGCCTGCTCTGCCATTCAACAAGATCATGACTGATCTGATCTTGGCCTCAACTCCACTTTGCAATCTGTTCCCCATAACTCTTGACTCCCCTATAGGTTAAAAAATCTATCTCAGCCTTGAATATATTCAATGACCCAGCCTCCACAGCTGTCTGATAGAGAATTCCAAAGATTCATGACCCTCTGAAGAAACTCCTCCTCATCTCCGTCTTAAACGGGCAACCCCTTATTCTGAAACTATGCCCCCTACTTCTAGATTCTCCCAACGTCAGCTGGAAAATCCAGCCCCTTGATGCCACACTCAGTCAAATGCTGCCTTGAAGTCAAGGATGGTCACTCTCACATCACCTATGGAATTCAGCACTTTGGTCCATGTTTGGTCCAAGGCTGTCATGAGGTCTGGAGCTGAGTGGTCCTGGCAGAACCCAGAGAACTAGCCAATGAATATACTTTTTGAAGTGTAGTTACTGAAGGTATATCCTTAAAATTAGAACTCAGCTGTTGGAGGGTTATTTTAGGAAGAACTTCTTCACGCGAAGGGTCATAGTAATCCGGAACACATTTCGCCCCCACCTCGCCAAAAAGTTGTTGAGGCTAGGGTTAAACTGAAAATGCTAGATATTTGCTTGGTAAGGGTATTAAAGATTATGGAATTTAGGCAGGTAGATGGAGTTAAGAATCAGCCATTATGTAATTGAATAGCAGAACAGGTTTGAAGGACTGAATGGCCTGCTCCTGTCCCTATGATCTTTTGTAGGCAGATGAGCCAGCCAGCTTGTGCACAAACAGCAGTAAGATAAATGTCCACATAATCTGTTTTGGTGGTGTTGGTTGAGGTTTGAATTTTGTCCAGGACTCTGGAACGAATCCCCCGCTCTTCCACAAGAAGAGGTGGTGTCCATTCAACCATATGCATGAAGCACTGTAGTAACTGGGTTCTCAGTAGCTCTTTTGGTTTCGTTGTAGGTGTGGTAGTTGGAAGCATCTAAGATTGTGAGCTGGTACAAGGGCCTGTAGATCTTCATGTTCATTAAATTATAGAAACAGCGAGGCAAGATGGAGAGGGACAGTGCTGGGAGAAGAAAAGTGCCCAAGAGAAATTAATGAAATGAGAAGGAGGAGATTTATTGCAATATGTTGTACGACATGAAGATTAAAGGGGACCCACAGGACAGGTCTCTTTATAATCTTCTGGTCTAACTTGTTATTATGATTGTATATGTTTCTTTTCTCAATATTTTTGTTGAACCACATCAGTTTTATATGTCCATGGCTCCTAAAATGTCACACAGATCATAGATTGTATTGATTGCACGTGAATGTGAAAATATCGTCTGCTCAGTTTTAGGCCAGTGGCAGTGGTTCTGCACAGCTTCAGCATAGGAGCAAGTCCATAATTTAAAAGACATCTTAGAAAAGTCCTTAAAAAGATAAAGCATTCAGGGGCATAGTGATTTAAAACTGACAAGGATCCCCTTGGGCACTATCATGAAAATTGGCAACTAAGCAGTTTTTACATATTGCAGATTAGTTTAACAAAATCTTAACTTGCCAGTCTTCTGCTTTAGAATTTCAGTCTATAAAAGGGTCCAACAAGAAATGACCAACTATACTGGAATTCACATCACTATGAACGGAAAGGAGACCCGTTACCTGCTGTTCCTGAATTCTCCTCATTGAGTTTTATAGAAATCGTAGAAGTTTACAGCATGGAAGGAGGCCATTCAGCCCATTGTGTCTATGCCAGCCAATAAGTAGCCATTCAGCCTAATCAGATTTCTCAGCTCTTGGTCCTTAACCTTACAAGTTATGACACTTCAAGTACTTTTTAAATGTTATGAGGGTTTCAACCTCTAAAACCCTTTCAAGCAGAGAGTTACAGATCCCCAGCACCCTTTGGGTGAAAATCCCCTCTAAACCTCTTTAAAAAAATCATTGTCCCCTGGTTATGGATCCCTCAGAGAAGGACAATGCGGCCTTCTTATCCACTCTATCTGGACCGCTCATAATTTTATACACTTCAATTAGGTTTCCCCTCAGCCTCCTCTGTTCCAAAGGGAAAAAACCTAGCCCATCCACTCTTTCCTCATAACTAAAATTCTGAGTACAGGTAACATCCTTGTAAATCTCCTCTGTATCCTCTCTAGTGCAATCACATCTTTCCTATAGTGAGGTGACTGAAATTGCATGCAGTACTCCAATTATGGGCTAACTAGTGTCTTGTACAGTTCCAGCATAACCTCCCAGCTCTTATAGTCTATGCCTTGGCTAATAAAGGCAAATATCCCTTATGTCTTCTTGACTACTTTATCTACCTGTTCAGCCACCTTCAGCGATCTGTGAACCTGCACTCCATGGTCCCTCTGTTCCTCTGTACTCTCAGTATCCTACCATTTATTATGCATTCCCTTGCCTTGTTAGCCTTCTCCAAATGCATTACCGCACACTTCTCTGGATTGAACTCCATTTGTCACGGTTCTACCCACCTGACTAGTCGTTTGACATCTTCCTGCATTTTACAGCTTTCTTCTTCATTATCAACCACATGACCAATTTTTGTATTGTCTGCAAACTTTTTAATCATACCCCTACATTCAAGTCCAAATCATTGATGTATACCACAGAAAGCAAGGGACGTACTACTGAGCCCTATGGAACCCCACTGGAAACAGCTTTCCAGTCACAAAAACACCCATCGACCATTACTCTTTGCTTCCTGCCTCTGAGCCAATTTTGGATCCAGCTTGCCACTTTGTCTCTTATACCATGGGCTTTTACTTTCCTGACAAATCTGCCATGTGTGACCTTAACAAAAGCCTTGCCTAAATCCACATACACTACATCCAATGCACCAACCTCATCGACTTTCCTTGTTACCTCCTCAGAAAATTCAATCATGTTAGTCAGACATGACCGTCCTTTAACAAATCTGTGCTGTCTGTCTTGCAGCTGCTGTTGCAGGGAACTCATTGATTCATTAAGTATTGTCATAGAATTATACAGCACAGAAACAGGCCTTTCAGCACATCGTGTCTGTGCCGGCCATCAAGCACCTAACTATTCTAATCCCAATTTCCAGGATTTCGCCCGTAGCCTTGTATGTTATAGCGTTTCAAATGCTCATCTAAATACTTCTTAAATGTTGTGAGTGTTCCTGCCTCTACCACCCCTTCAGGCAGTGCGTTCCAGATTCCAACCACCCTCTGAGTGAAAACATTTTTCCTCAAATCCCCTCTAAACTTCCTGCCCCTTACCTTAAATCTATGCCCCCTGGTTATTGACCCCTCCGCTAAGGGAAAAAGTTTCTTCCCATTTAACCTATCAGTGCCCCTCATATTTTTGTATACCTCAATCATGTCCCCCCTCAGCCTTCTCTGCTCTAAGGAAAACAACCCTAGCCTTTTCAGTCTCTCTTCATAGCTGAAATGCTCCAGCCCAGGCAACATCCTGGTGAATCTCCTCTGCACCCTCTCCAGTGCAATCACATCCTTCCTATAGTCTGGTGCTCAGAACTGTGCACAGTACTCCAGCTGTGGCCTAACTAACGTTTGATACAGCTCCATCGTAACCGCCCTGCTCTTATATTCTGTGCCTCTGCTAATAAAGGCAAGTATCCCATATGCCATTCTAACCACCTTATCTACCTGTGCTGCTGCCTTCAGTGATCTATGGACAAGTACACCAAGGTCCCTCTGACCCTCTGTACTTCCTAGGATCGTACCTTCCATTGTATATTCCCTTGCCTTGTTAGTCCTCCCAAAATGCATCACCTCACACTTCTCAGAATTAAATTCCATTTGCCACTGCTCTGCCCATCTTACCAGCCCATCTATATTGTCCTGTAATCTAAGGCTTTCCTCCTCTCTACTTACGACACCACCAATTTTCGTGTCATCTGCGAACTTACTGATCATACCTCCTACATTCACATCGAAATCATTAATGTACACTACAAACAGAGCAAGGGTCCCAGCACCGATCCCTGTGGTACACCACTGGTCACAGGCTTCCACTCGCAAAAACAACCTTCGACAATCACCCTCTGTCTCCTGTCACTAAGCCAATTTTGGATCCAATTTGCCAAATTGCCCTGGATCCCATGGGCTTTTACCTTCTTAACCAATCTCCCATGCGGCACCTTATCAAAAGCTATAGCTGTGGCTCAGTGGGTAGCTCTGTCGCCTCTGAGTCAGAAGGTTGTGGGTTTAAGTCTCACTCAAGACTTGAGTACATAATCCAATACTGACACTCCAGTTTGAGCATAGGTATCAAAGCTTTAGTGCCTTTAACACAAAACAATGTCTCAAGCAGATTCAAATAGGAATAATAAACGTCAAATCAAAGAAAGAGATATTGGGAGGTTGACCAAAAGCTTTGTCAAAATAGTGATTTTCAAAGACAGTCTTAAGGGAGGAGAGGAAGATGAAGAGGCAGAGAGGGAATTCCTAAAGGAAAGCTGAAGGCACAGCCATCAGTGGACCATTCTTCCTCCCTCCTCACCCCCAGTAGGCTAGATGGGCACCAGAGGTGCACCTGCCTGCCACATGCTAATGAAATGCCCTTTCACGGCTCTGTAAGCTCTGATGGCGTGAGTCCTGGAGGGCACCAAAGCTGCCAAGATTGAGTCTTCCAGGAGTTCTCAGCTGAAACATTAGCCTGCCTTTTCTGCTCTTGGATTCTGACAGACTGGCTGTGTGCTTCAGCATTTTCAATTTTTAGTGCAAGTGGAGTGTCATACTGTATCTTCTACTGACCATTCGGGACCTGTGAGTGCTTCATTGGTATGAAACAGCCTGATTTTCAAAACTGCTTCCTCAAATTAGTGAACCATTAGTGCACCATTTTAAATAAAATTTAAAAGATCATCCCAGTTCATCTTTGTACTTTTCCTGGGATATTTCTGCATCTTAATGCTGTTATTTCTGCCCCACTAAAATGTTCTGTATTTGCAGGATTCCCAGCGACAACGAGAGATGATAGAAGAGCGATACTCCAAATATAAAGAGATAGTGAGTTCCCTGCAACAGCAGCTGCGAGACTCAACAAGGAGAATTCAGGAATACCAGGTAAGAAAGGAAAGAGGTTCTGCATAGTCAGTATGAGGAACTAGGCACCAAATTAAGAAGCAGCACCTCAAAGGTAATAATCTCTGGATTATTACCTGAGCCACGTACAAATTGGCATAGGGCAAATAAGATTAGAGAAATTAATGCGTGGCTGAAAGACTGGTGTGGGAGAAGTGGGTTCCTGTTCGTGGGCACTGGCACCAGTACTGGGGAAAGTGGTGGCTGTACCGTTGGGACGGTCTACACCTGAACAGTGCTAGGGCCAGTATTCCAGTGAGCCGCATAACTAGGGAAGTAGAGAGGGTTTTAAACTGAATAGTAGGGGCAAGGGATCAAATTTGTGAAGATATGGTAAATCAAGGAGTAGAGACAATTCAAGAGAGAAAGGTATTATTGTGAGAAGTGATGGACTGGCAGGAAGGGACAGAGCGTACAAATCTAAGAGTAAATCAACAGAGGGTAAGAAAGCTAGCATAAAGGCACTTTAAGATTGATGAGTTAACGGCACAAATAATTGCAAATAAATATGATTTGGTAGCCATTACGGAGACATGGTTACAGGTTGGTCACGACTGGGAGTTAAATATCCAGGGGTACCAGACTATTCGGAAGGACAGACAGGAAGGTAAGGGAGGTGGTGTAGCTCTGATACTCAAGAACGACATCAGGGCGGTGCTGAGAGATGATATAGGTTCTATGGAGAATGAGGTTGAATCCATTTGGGTGGAAATTAGAAACTCTAAGAAGAAAAAGTCATTGATAGGCGTAGTCTATAGGCCACCAAATAATAACATCACATTGGGGCGGGCAATAAACAAAGAAATAACTAATGCCTGTAAAAATGGTACGGCAATTATCATGGGGGATTTTAATCTACATGTAGATTGGTCGAACCAGCTCAGTCAGGGTAACCTTGAGGAGGAATTCGTTGAGTGTATCCGTGATAGTTTTCTTGAACAGTATGTAATGGAACCGACGAGGGAGCAAGCTATCCTAGATCTAGTCCTATGTAATGAGACAGGAATAATTAATGACCTCATAGTTAGGGATCCTCTTGGAAGGAGTGATCACAGTATGGTTGAATTTAGAATACAGATGGAGAGTGTGAAGATAAAATCCAATACCAGGGTCCTGTGCTTGAACAAGGGGGACTACAATAGAATGAGGGAGGACTTGGCTAAAGTGGACTGGAAACAAAGATTTTACGGTGGGACAGTTGACGAGCAGTGGAGGACTTTCAAAGCAATTTTTCAAAGTGCTCAGCAAAAGTATATTCCAGTGAAAAGGAAGGACTGGAAGAAAAGGGGTAATCTGCCATGGGTATCTAAGGAAATAAGGGAGGCTATCAAATTGAAAGAGAAGGCATACAAAGTGGCCAACAACAGCATGAAACTAGAAGATTGGGAAAACTTTAAAGGTCAACAGAAAGCCACAAAAAGAGCTATAAAGAAAAGTAAGATAGAACAGGAGAAAAAACTAGCACAGAATATAAAGACAGATAGCAAAAGTTTCTATAAATATATAAAACGAAAAAGAGTGGCTAAAGTAAACGTTGGTCCTTTAGAGGATGAGAAGGGGAATTTAGTTATGGGAAATGATGAAATGGCCGAGGCATTGAACAGGTATTTTGTATCGGTCTTCACAGTGGAGGACATTAATAACATGCCAGTAATTGACAAAGAGACGAACGTAGGTGAGGACCTGGAAACAATCATTATTACGGAAGAGGTAGTGTTGGGCAAGCTAATGGAGCTAAGGATTGAAAGGTCTCCTGGCCCTGATGGAATGCATCCCAGGGTACTAAAAGAGATGGCGGGAGAAATAGCAGGTGCACTGACGGTAATTTTCCAAAATTCGCTGGACTCTGGGGTAGTCCCAGCTGATTGGAAAACAGCAGATGTGACGCCACTGTTTAAAAAGGGAGGTAGACAAAAGATGGGGAATTATAGACCGGTTAGCTTAACCTCTGTAGTGAGGAAGATGCTTGAGTCTATTATCAAGGAAGAAATAGCAGGGCATCTCGATAGAAATTGTCCCGTTGGGCAGACGCAGCATGGGTTCATGAAGGGCAGGTCATACTTGACAAATCTTTTGGAATTCTATGATGACGTTCCGAGCAAGGTGGACAATGGGGACCCAGTGGATGTGGTGTACCTAGATTTCCAAAAGGCCTTTGACAAGGTGCCGCACAAGAGGCTGCTGCATAAGATAAGGAGGCATGGCGTCAGGGGTAAAGTATTAGCATGGATAGAGGATTGGTTGACTAACAGGAAGCAGAGAGTGGGGATAAATGAGTGCTATTCTGGTTGGCAGTCACTAGTGGTGTGCCTCAGGTATCGGTGTTGGGACCGCAATTATTTACAATTTATATAGATGATTTGGAGTTCGGGACCACGTGTAGGGTGTCAAAGTTTGCAGATGTCACTAAGATGAGTGGCAGAGCAAAGTGTGCAGATGACTGTGAAACTTTGCAGAGGAACATAGATACATTGAGTGAGTGGGCAAAGGTCTGGCAGATGGAATACAATGTTAATAAATGTGAAGTCATTCATTTCGGTAGGAGTAACAGTAAAAAGGATTATTACTTGAATGGTAAAAAGTTGCAGCATGCTGCTATGCAGAGGGACCTAGGTGTTCTTGTGCATGAATCGCAGAAGGTTGGTCTGCAGGTACAGCAAGTACTTGGGAAGGCAAATGGAATTTTGTCCTTCATTGCTAAAGGGATTGAGTTTAAAAGCAGAGAGGTTATGTTGCAGCTGTATAAGGTACTGGTGAGGCTGCAACTGGAGTACTGTGTGCAGTTTTGGTCTCCTTACTTGAGAAAGGATGTACTGGCACTGGAGAGGGTGCAGAGGAGGTTCACTAGGTTGATTCCGGAGTTGAGGGGGTTGGCTTATGAGGAGAGACTGAGTAGATTGGGATTATATTCATTGGAGTTCAGAAGAATGAGGGGGCATCTTATAGAAACATATAAAATCATGAAGGGAATAGATAAGATACAAGTAGAGAGGATGCTTTCACTGGCAGGTGAAGCTAGGACAAGAGGGCATAGCCTCAAGATTAGAGGGAGCAGATTTAGGACTGAATTAAGAAGGAACTTCTTCACCCAGAGGGTTGTTAATCTATGGAATTCCTTGCCCAGTGAAGTAGTTGACGCTTCTTAAGTAAACGTCTTTAAAGCTAAGGTAGATATCTTTTTGACCAATAAAGGAATTAAGGGATACGGTGGGAGCGCGGGTAAGTGGATCTGAGTCCATGAAAGGATCAGCCATGATCTTATTGAATGGCGGAGCAGGCTCGAGGGGCCGGACGGCCTACTCCTGCTCCCAGTTCTTATGATCTTATAAGGCTAGAGGTTACAAAAATGGTAAAAGGACAAAACGAAAGGCTCGTGTATCTGAGTGCACGTAGCATTCAAAACAAAACCGATAAACTGAGAGCACAAATAGAAATAAGTAAGTATGATCTAATAGCCATTACAGAGATATGGCTGCAGGATGACATAGATTGGGACCTGTATACTGAAGGGTACATGGCATTTAGGAAGGACAGGAAGCTAGGAAAAGATGGAGGTGTAGTTCTGTTAATTAATGATGGTATTAGCGCAACAGAGAGGGATGACCCAATTCAGGAAGCCAGGATGTAGAAGCAGTTTGAGTAGAGATGAAAAATCATAAAGGCAAGAAGTCACTTGTGGGAGTGGTGTACAGGCCACCTAACATTAACCACACTGTAGGATGGGGTATAAAGGAAGCAATAATGGGAGCTTGTCAGAAAGGTACAGTGATAATTATGAGGGATTTTAACCTGGATAGACTGGAAAAATCAGATGGGCACAGGTAGCCTAGATGAGGAGGGCATAGAATGTTTTCGGGATAATTTCTTGGAACAGTACATTCTGAAGCCAAGCAGAGAGCAGGCTATACTAGACCTGGTTTTGTGCAACAAGATAGGATTAATTAATGACCTCATAGTTAAGGCGCCCCTAAATAGCAGTGATCATAATATGATTGAATTTTATATTCATTTTGAGGGAAGAGAAGAGTGGGTCCAAGACTAGTATTTTAAACTTAAATAAGGGCAATTATGAGGGCATGAAAGCAGAGCTGGCTAAGGTGAACTGGCAAAGTAGCTTAAGGGATAGGTCAATAGAGATGCAGTGGCAAACATTTAAGGGGATATTTCAGAATACACAGAATAGATACATTTCAATGGGAAAGAAAAATTCCAAGGGTGGGACTCGCCATCCGTGGTTAACTAAAACAGTTAAAGATAGTATCAAAATGAAAGAAAAAGCATATAATTGCACAAAGATGGGAGGTAGGTCAGAAGATTGGACAGGATATAAAAAACAGCAAAGAATGACTAAAAGATTGATAGGTAAAGTTAGAGTACGCGAGGAAGCTAGATAGAAATATAAAGACAGATAGTAAGAGTTTCTATAGATATTTTTAAAAGAAAAGAGTTAACAAAGTGAATGTTGGTCCTATAGAAAGTGAGTCTGGGGAATTGATAATGGATAATGAGATGGCAGATGAATTGAACAGGTATTTTGCATCGGTCTTCACTATTGAGGATACAAGTTACATCCCAGTATTAGCTGTAAGACAGGAAATGGAAGGGAGGGAGGACTGAAGAAAATTATAATCACCAGGTAAGTGGTAATGAGCAAATTGTTGGAGCTGCGGGCTGGAAAGTCCCTGGGTCCTGATGGACTTCATCCTAGGGTGTTAAAAGAGGTCTCTAGTGAGATAGTTGATGCATTAGTTTCAATTTTCCAAAATTCCCTTGATTCGAGGAAGGTTCCATTAGATTGGAAAATAGCGAATGTAACTCCTTTGTTCAAAAAGGGAGGGAAACAGAAAGCATGAAACATTACCAGAAGGACGTGGAGGCTTTGGAGAGGGTACAGAAGAGGTTTACCAGGATGTTGCCTGGTCTGGAGGGCATTAGCTATGAGGAGCGATTGGATAAACTCGGATTGTTTTCACTGGAACGACGGAGGTGGAGGGGCGACATGATAGAGGTTTACAAGGTTATGAGTGGCATGGACAGAGTGGATAGTCAGAAGCTTTTTCCCTGGGTGGAAGAGTCAGTTATTAGGGGACATAGGTTTAAGGTGCAAGGTGATGTGCGAGGCAGGTTTTTTACACAGAGGGTGGTGAGTGCCTGGAACTTGCTGCCAGGGGAGGTGGTGGAAGCAGGTACGATAGCAACGTTTAAGAGGCATGTTGACAAATACATGAATAGGATGGGAATAGAGGGATACGGTCCCCAGAAGTGCAGAAGGTTTTAATTTAGACAGGCATCAAGATCAGTGCAGGCTGGGTGGGCCGAATGGCCTGTTCCTGTGCTGTATTGTTCTTTGTTCTTTGAAACTCCAGGCCAGTTAGCTTAACGTCTGTCTTAGGGAAAATGTTAGAAGCTATTATTAAAGACGTTATAGCTGGGCATTTAGAAAAATTCAAGGTAATCAGGCAGAGTCAACATGGTTATCTGAAAGGGAAATAACATTTAACCAATTTATTGGCATCCTTTGAGGGAGTTACATGTGCTGTGGATAAAGGGGAACCAGTGGATGTATTGTACTTAGATTTCCAGAAGACATTTGTTGAGATGCCACATCAAAGGTTATTGCAGAAAATAAAAGCTCATGGTGTTGAGGGTAACATATTGGCATGGATAGAAGATTGGCTAGCTAACAGGAAACAGAGACTAGGCATAAATGGGTCATTTTCTGGTTGGCAAGATGTAATGAGTGGTGTGCCACAGGGATCTGTGCTGAGGCCTCAACTTTTTATAATTTATATAAATGACTTGGATGAAGGGACCAAAGGTATGGTTGCTAAATTTGCTGATGGCACAAAGATAGGTAGGAAAGTAACTTGTGAAGAGGACATAAGGGGGCTACAAAGGGATATAGATAGGTTAAGTGAGTGGGCAGAGATTGAGCAAATGGAGTATAATGTAGAAAAGTGTGAAATTATCCACTTTGGCAGGAAGAATAAAAAAGAAGCGTATTATCTAAATGGTGAGAGATTGCAGAGCTCTGAGATGCAGAGGGGTCTGGGTGTCCTACTGCATGAATTGCAAAAGAGTAATATGCAGTACAGCACGTAATTAGGAAAGCTAATAGAATATTGTCATTTATCGTGAGGGGATTTGAATACAAAAGTAGGGAGGTTATGCTTCAGCTATACAGGGCACTGGTGAGACCACATCTGGAGTACTGTGTACAGGACTAGTCTCCTTATTGAAGGAAGGATGTAAATGCATTGGAGCCAGTACAGAGAAGGTTTACTGGACTAATACCTGGAATGGGCAGGCTGTCTTATGAGGAAAGATTCGATAGGCTCGGCTTGTATCCAATGGAATTTAGAAGAGTAAGAAGCGACTTGATTGAAATATATAAGATCCTGAGGGGTCTTGACAGGGTGGATGTGGAAAGAATGTTTCCCTTTGTGGGAGAATCTCGAACTGGGGGTCACTTTAAAAATAAGGGGTCGCCCAGTCAAGACAGAGATGAGGAGAAATTCTTTCTCTCAGAGGGTCGTGAGTCTTTAGAATTCTGTTCCTCAAAAGGCGATGGAAGCAGAGTCTTTGAATATTTTTAAGGCAGAGACAGATAGATTCTTGATAAGCAACGGGGTGAAAGGTTATTGGGGGTAGGTGGAAATGATGAAGTAGTTCGATAGGCTGAATGGACTGCTCCTGCTCCTATGTTCCTGTGTGTCCCAGGCTGTTAAGAGAAGCAATAGAGGAAATAGCGAGGCTCTGACTATCATTTTCCAACCATCAGTAAGCATCCCAACTTCTGAAATAAAAACAGAAATGCTGAAAATACTCAGCAGATCTGGCAGCATCTGTGGAGAAGAGTTAACATTTCATACCCATGACCCTTCATTAACTTGAAACATTAACTCGGTTATATGCCAGATTAAAAGAGAGTCAGGGCCATATAACTTGTGAATATTTCTTAGTCAGCTTGTTGGTTTCATTCTGTCTGCCATGTACATTGAAGGGAATGCGGGGAGGGTTGAGGAGGCAGTAGGAGGAAGAAGAAGAGAAATTGATACATGGAAAATGTGAAGTTTCACCCCCTCCCCACCCTGAGGAAAATACTGAGTATCGATTAAGTATAGTCAAGGTAACGCAATGTAATATAAAATACTCTTCACAGCATGTATCAATATCAAGGAATAGTAATGGGGGAGATCCTTTACTCCTGTAATAACTTGTTCCATAACACAAGTTTGATATAATAAAGAAAAAAAAATTCTTCAGGACGTCCCAAAGCGCTTTACAATGAGGTGCTTTTCAAGTATAATCACTGTTGTAGGGAAACACTGCAGCCAATTTGTACACAGAAGGTTTCACAAATGGCAATGAGATAAATGGCTAATGTTTATCCCTCAGTCAAAATCACTAAATAAACAGATTATCTGTCATTATCACTTTGCTGTTTGTGGGAGCCTGCTGTGTGTAAATTGGCTGCTGCATTTCCTACATTACAGCATTGACTGTACCTCATTGGCTGTAAAGTGCTTTGGGATGCTCTGAGGTCATGAAAGGTGCTTTATAAATGTAAGTCTTTCTTTTCAAGTAAACTGTTTTTCATGTTGTTGGTTGAGGGATAAATGTTGGCCGGGATACTGCAGGGAAGCCCCCCTCTTCTGAATCCTGCTGTGGAATCCTTGCATTCATCTGGGAGGGCAGACAGGACCATGGTTTAATATCTTATCCAAAAGATGGCATGTCTTTCAGTGCACAGAAACACCTGCCTAGAATGGGGCTTGAATCCACGACCTTCTGATTCAGAGTGTTCCCACTGAACTAAGGCTGACAAGTAAATAACTGGGACTAGCTCATACACAGATTCTCAATTTTTTCCTATAATTTGGCTGTCTCCAGTAACTCTGCACATCCTCGTGATGGTAAATCCTTGTTTTTATTTCCTTCTGTGAACCTTACGTCTATTAAGCTGAAGATCTAATATATCCAGTGCCAGAGAACTGAAGCTCCATTGTACAATAATCGGCCTATTTTGTCTCTGTGCAATCAACGTGGTTTTGTTTGTGGAAGAATCTGAATGGTTTTTTAATTCTTTGTGGCAGATTATCCGCAAAAAATAAATCCATGGAATTCTCTGCTGAACAGGAAATAAATCAAGCCTATTCATTTTACCTTGCTGTTTGACCCATGTTGAAGGTGCCCCACATCACATTGGTTTTTGGCCACTCAGTCACATGCTGTGTAACAAAGGTTCTATTAGGAGGGAAAGTAACCAATATGTTTTCCAAGTGTAGCACATCAAGAGATCTGGCAACATTTCTGAATAGAAGCTCTCCTTGCTTCCCATCATGAAGGCTGTCTCTAATGAAACTTGCAGAACAGCCAAGAATAACTGCCTACATGTTGTCTGCGTGCTCTGGACAATCAGGTACAGCTCCTGACTGAAAAGAAAGTCAAGAATTTCTCTCTCTTTCTAGTTTTGCCCCCCATCTCCCTACCCATTGCGAAGATGTTGCATCATATAGAGATAGTTCAACGAGTATTAGCTGGCTAATCACTGAGCCCAATCCTCCACTGACAGCAGGGTAGGTAATCACAGGGCATAGATTGTAGACAATTGACAACAGAACTGGGGAGATTTAAAAAAAAAAAATTAGTGACTGATGTTCTGGAATATAGTGTGTGAAAGGGCAGTGGAAGCAGATTCAAAACTTTCAAAGGCAATTGGTTATATAATTGAAGAGGAAAAAAATTGCAGGATTATGGGGAAAGAGCAGGGGTAGTGTTAAAAAATGATCTAGTTCTTTCCCATACGGGTCAAATAGCTGCCTTCTGTGTTGTATGATTCTGTGACTCGTGTCCTCATCCAAGGCTCACATATAACCCCTTCCAACACTGGATAACTTTCAGAAGTGAGACACCGACTGACTTTTTTTTTTCCCGAGCCTAGTGATATTGAGGCCAATTGCAATGGCCATCTCAGCTGAGGTCAGCTAACTCAGAACAGAAGCGGGATCGACCTTGGACCTACTGACCTGTACAGCTCACTGTCACAACAGAATAGGAAGTTACTAAACCAGCCATTAGTTGGTTGAAAATTCTCTGTTATAGACTTGCAGTGCTTTTTTGTCTGCTTTTTTTTCTATTTCTTTCGTTCGTGACCCCCCTCTTCCACCCTCCCACCCCCAGCTTCTTGAATCCCAGATGGCATGCCCTATATGAAGCTATTTTAAGACATGCTATTTTTTTTCCATGTGGCTTTTTTCCATCAGTTTTCATGTGCCCTGGAGCATAGGCACCTTTTGTAAAATCACTTGACACATTTCTTCAGAGATTTGCAGTTTAATTTGGATATTTTAAGGGGATGGGGAGAAGTTATTGGGTAAGGGTAGCAAAGGATTTGGAAAAAAGGCAGGTAAATGGAACTGAGGGGCAGGTCAGCCATGATCGAATGATGAAGTAGGCTTGAGGGGCTGAGTGGCCTGCTCCCATTCCTGATGTTCCTATGAGAGCGAGAAGGAGGACAATGAAAGTGAATCACATTGTATTCTCTCTGGCCTGAATTAAACACTTCTACAAGAATTTAGTTTTGCCAGTTGTAACCAATCCAAGGAGGGGAAAAATAAAAATGTGTGTGAATTTAGCTGCGGAATATGTGCACACAGGCACCGATAGTCATTCTGGCACAGAATGAGGCCATTCCTATGACATAGCACACTAACCCACCAGTGGATAGAGGGAATGTGGGTTTTGAAGGACCAAGAAGAATAACTTCCTTTTCCAATGTTAGAGAAAAGCAGTGGCAGACTGTTTTTATCTGTTTAAATATGTTTTACTTGAGAGAGGCTTGATTTAGGTCTCAATTACAAGGCAGCTCTTTAAAGTATCTCCATTACCATAGAAACCTGTAATGTATACAACTATGATTATCTGAGCATCTTTATTCTAAATGTCGTTGTTGTACGTACAAATCTCCTGATTGTGTTATTCCTAAGGTCTAGTTAATGTGACTATCACATTGTATGTGCTATTACACAATGGTAAATAGTCCTACTGTTATAATATAAAAGGCTGTTTTCGGTACAAGTTTTTTTTTTGTGAACTGCTTTTAAAGTGTTGGATTTGTATACATAACAGTTATGTGCTGTGGGTATTTTTTTCATATTCTTTCATGGGATGTGGGCATCACTGGCAAGCAAGCATTTGCTGCCCATCCCTAATTGCCTTTGATCTGAGTGGCTTAAAAACAAGAAATGCTGGAAATACTCAGCAGGTCTGGCAGCATCTGTGGAGAGAGAAGCAGAGTTAATGTTTCAGGTCAGTGACCCTTCATCAGAACTGAGTGGCTTGCTAGGCCATTACAGAGGGCAGTTAAATGTCAATGTTAAATGTCATATGAATGGTCGTATGTCAACCACATTGCTGTGGGTCTGGAGTCACATGCAGACCAGACCAGGTAAGAATGGCAGATTTCCTTCCCTAAAGGACATTAATGATGGGTTTTTTTATGACAATCGATTACTGATGACCAGCTTTCAATTCCAGATTTTTATTGATTAATTGAATTTAAATTCCACCAGCTGGCATGGTGGGATCTGAACCTATATACCCAGGGCATTAGCCTGGGCTTGTGGATTACTAGTCCAATGACCTTACCACTACGCCACCATCTCCCCTATGGTATGGTAGTGCAGTGGTTATTATTACTGAACTAATAATCCAGTAAATCTGAGTTCAAATCCCACTATGACACTTTGAGAATTATATTTCAGCTTTAAAACAAAAATTTGGAAACAGTATTAGTCGTTATTCGTAAAAGTAACCATGAAGTTATCAGATTGTAAAAACGCTAACGGTTCACTCATCTCCTTTAGGGAAAGAAAGCCAAGGTCCTTACCCAGTCTAGCCTACGATCATATGAATTAGGAGCAGAAGTAGGCCATTCGGTGCCTTGAGCCTGCTCCACCATTCAATAAGATCATGGCTGATATATTTCTGACTCAGATTCCACACTCCCATCTATCCCGATAATCTTTGATTCCCTTGTCTAACGGGAATTTAACTACCTCCGCCTTAAAAATATTAAATGACCCCACTTCCACCACCTGAGGCAGAGAGTTCCAAAGTCCCACAACCCTCAGAGAAAGAAATTCTCCTCATCTCTGTCCTAAAAGGGCGACCCTTAATTTTAAAACAGTGCCCCCTAGTTCTGGACTCACCGACATGTGGAAACATGCTTTCCAAATCCACCTTGTCAAGACTATTCAGGATCTTGTGTACTTCACTCAAGTCTCCCCTCACTCTTCTAAACTCCTGTGAAAATAAGCCCAGTCTGTCCAACCTTTCCTCATAAGGCAACCCGCTCATTCCAGGTCCCAATCTAGTAAACCTCCTCTGAACTGCCTCCAACGCATTCACATCCTTCCTTACATAAGGAGACCAAAACTGCACACAGTATTTGAGATGTGGTCTCACCAATGCCCTGTATAACTGAAGCATGACATCCTTTTATTTTCAATTCTTCTCGTTATAAAGGATAGCATTCCATTTGCCGCCTTTATCACTTTCGAATGACTAGCGAATTTTGAAAAATTAACACCAACGCATCTACTACCTCATTAGCCACCTCTTTTAAGACCCTAGGATGAAACCCATCAGGACCGGGGACTTGTCAGCCCACAGCTCCATCAATTTGGTCAGTACCACTTCCCTGGTGATTGTAATTTCACCAAGTTCCTCTCTTCCTTCCACTTCATGATTTACAGCTATTATTGAAATGTTTTTTATATCCTCTATAGTGAAGACAGAAGCAAAATATTTGTTCATTTCATCTGCCATTTCCTTATTATCTACTATTAACTTCTCATTCTCTAGAGGGCCAACACTCACTTCAGCTACTCTTTTCTTTTTAAAATACCTGCAGAAACTATTGCTATCCATTTTGACATTTCTATCTAGCTTCCTCTCATACTCTAAATTTTTTTTCTCCTGATTAACCTTTTAGTCATTCTCTACCGTTCGTTATATTCTGACCAATCATCTGACCTGCCACTCTTCTTTGCAAAATTATATGCTTTCTTTCTTAAGTTTGATGCTTTCCTTAACTACTTTAGTTAACCACAGATGGTAGGTCCTTCCCTTAGAATTTTTCTTTATAGTAGGAATACACTCATTCTGAGAATTCTGAAATATCCCCTTGAATGTCTGCCACTGCTTCTCTATTGATCTATCTCCTAGCCTAGTAACCCAGTTCACTTCAGCTGGCTCAGCTTTTTTGCCCGCATAGTTGCCCTTATTTAAGTTTAAAATACCAGTCTTAGATCCACTCTTCTCTCTTTCAAACTGGATGCAAAATTCAATCATATTGTGGTCACTGCTACTTACTCTGAGGTCATTAATTAATCCTGTCACATTACGGAATACCAAGTCTAATATAACCTGCTGTCTGGTTGGTTCCAGGATGTGCTGCTCTAAGAAACTATTTCGAAAGCATTCTATGAACTCCTCATCAAGGCTACTATTGCCAATCTAATTTTTCCAGTTTATCTGTAGATTAAAATCACCCATGATTATTGCCATCCCTTTATCATAAGCACTCAATATTTCTCCTTGTATACTTCGTCCTACATTGTGATTACTGTTCGGGGGCCTGTAGATCACTCCCACTAGTGACTTTTTTCCCTGACTATTCCTCATCTTCACCCAAACCAATTCTACATCCTGATCTCCTGAACCAAGGTCATCTCGAACTATTGCACCAATGCCATCCTTGATTAACAGTACTACCCCTCCACCTTTACCTAGCTTCCTATTCTTGAATGTTATATACCCCTCAATAGTGAGGACCCAATTCTTGTCATCCTGCAGCCACGTCTCCGTAATGGCTATTAGTGCACGTTGAAGTAAATAAATATGATCTATCACTTCATCTACTTTTAATGAATGCTACGTGCATTAAGATACAGAGCCTTTAGTTTTGTCTTTTTGTTATCTTTGTAACATCTAGTCTTGACTGTTGGTGTGTTCTTAGGTTTTTTTCTCCCTGTCCCTTCCTGCCATTCTTTGGCCTTCGTTTCCCATATTACTATTCTGCTCTCCTGCCTTGACTCTACCCCTTGATTTGCTACATCTACCCAAGCTTGATCCCTTTCCCCCCTTGTTTAGTTTAAAGCCCTCTCTACTTCCCTAGTTATATGGTTTGCTAGAACACTGGGACCAGCATGGTTCAGGTGCAGACCTTCCCAACGGTATAGCCCCCACTTTCCCCAGTACTGATGCCAGTGCTGTATGAACTGAAACCCACTTCTCCCACGCCTATATATGGCTCCTGTCCCATACCAATGTGGTTGACTCTTAGCTGCTCTCTGCAGTGGTCCAGCAAGCCACTCAGTTGTATCAAACTGGTACAAAGAATGGCGATTTCAGAGGCTCATGACAAAGGCCCACGGCCACCCTCTCAGGGTAACTAGGGATGCGTAATAAATGCTGACCCTCCCCACATCCCAAGAATTTTTTTTTTAAACTTGTGGTTTGATTTCCCGTGAGGTTTCTATGCATATTCACAAATAGTTCCCATGTTCACATCCCTCGATGTTGGGGACCAAATGACAATTGATGGTTTGCTCGGGTGCTTTAAAAAAAAGGATTTTTCAAGAATCTCTGTCGAGTAGTAGAATGTCTGTTTAATTTTTAAAAAAATTATTCTTTCATGGGATGTGAGCGTCGCTGGCCTGGACAACATTTATTACCCATCCCTAATCACCCTTGAGAAGGTGATGAGACGCCATCTTGAACCACTGTAGTCCAATTGTATGTAGGTTACACCCATAGTGTGGGTTCGGAAGAGAGTTCTGGGATTTTGACCCAGCAACAGTGAAGGATTGGCAATATAGTTCCAAGTCAGGCTAGTGTGTGGCTTGGAGAGGAACTTGCAGGTGGTGGTATTCCCATGTGTCTGCTGCCCTTCTCCTTCTAGGCAATAGAGGTCGTGGGTTTGGAAGGTACTTTTGAAGGAGCCGTGGTGAGTTTCTGCAGTGCATCTTGTAGATGGTACACACTGCTGCCACTGTGCCTCTGTGGTGGAGCGAGTAAATGTTTCAGGTGATGGATGGGGTGCCAGTCAAGAGGGCTGCTTTGTCCTGGATGGTTTCGAGATTCTTGGGTGTTGTTGGAGCTGCACCCATCCAGGCAAGTGGAGAGTATTCAATCACACTCCTGACTTGTGCCTTGTAGATGGTGGACAGGCTTTGGGGAGTCAGGAGGTGAGTTACTCGCCACTGAATTCCCAGCCTGTTGCCTGTTCTTGTAGCTGCAGTACATACATGGCTGGTCCAGTTCATTTTTTGGTCAATGGTAACCCCAAGGATGTTGATAATGGGGGATTCAGCGATCATAATGCCGTTGAATATCAAGAGGAGATGGTTAGATTTTCTCTTGTTAGAAATGGTCATTGCCTGGCACTTGTGTGGTGTGAATGTAACCTGCCACTTATCAGCCCAAGCCTGAATGCTGCAGATGGATAAGGACTCCTTCAGTATCTGTGGAGTTGCGAATGGTACTGAACATTGTGTAGTCATCAGTGAACATCCCTACTTCTGACCTTATGATGAAGCAGCTGAAGATGGTTGGGCCTAGGACACCACAGCAGGATATAGATCGGTTGGAGACTTGGGCGGAGAAATGGCAGATGGAGTTTAATCCAGACAAATGTGAGGCATTTTGGAAGGTCTAATACAGGTGGGAAGTATACAGTAAATGGCAGAACCCTTAGGAGTATTGACAGGCAGAGAGATCTGGGCGTGCAGGTCCACAGATCACTGAAAGTGGCAACACAAGTGGATAAGGTAGTCAAGAAGGCATATGGCATGCTTGCCTTCATCGTTCGGGGCATAGAGTATAAAAATTGGCAAGTCATGCTGCAGCTGTACAGAACCTTAGTTAGGCCACACTTAGAATATTGCGTGCAATTCTGGTCGCCACACTACCAGAAGGATGTGGAGGCTTTGGAGAGGGTACAGAAGAGGTTTACTAGGATGTTGCCTGGTCTGGAGGGTATTAGCTATGAGGAGAGGTTGGATGAACTCGGATTGTTTTCACTGGAACGACAGAGGTGGAGGGGCGACATGATAGAGGTTTACAAGGTTATGAGTGGCATGGGCAGAGTGGATAGTCAGAAGCTTTTTCCCAGGGTGGAAGAGTCAGTTACTAGGGGACATAGGTTTAAGGTGCGAGGGGCAAAGTTTAGAGGGGATGTGCGAGGCACGTTCTTTACACAGAGGGTGGTGAGTGCCTGGAACTTGCTGCCGGGGGAGGTGGTGGAAGCAGGTACGATAGCGATGTTTAAGAGGCATCTTGACAAATACATGAATAGGATGGGAATAGAGGGATACGGTCCCCAGAAGTGCAGAAGGTTTTAGTTTAGACAGGCATCAAGATCAGCGCAGGCTTGGAGGGCCAAATGGCCTGTTCCTGTGCTGTACTGTTCTTTGTTCTTTGTACCCTGAGGGACTCCTGCAGTGATGTCTTGAGTCTGAGATGATTGACCTCGAACAACCACAACCATCTTCCTTTGTGCTAGTTATGACTCCAACCAGTGGAGAGCTTTCCCCTTGATTCCCATTGACTCCAGTTTTGCTAGGGCTCCTTGATGCCACACTTGGTCAAATGCTGCCTTGATGTTAAGGGCAGTCCCACTCACCTGCCCTTATTAATGTTTTGCTCATCAAGATGCTTATGTTAGAGTCAGGAGTAAGTACACTTCCCTGGGCACTCTGGGCTTGCATGCACACTCGCAAGCCAGGTTTAAGCCCCAAGCTCCCACTAATTTACTCAGTGTACCTTTATCCCTCAGTTCAGAAGAGCACCTGTGACTGAATCAGCTTGACATTTCTCTTTTTTCCTCCAACAGTCGTCCCATCACACCTCAGAGCGAGGTTGCCAATTGATGCCCAATGTAAGAGCAGTTTGTGCTCATTTAAGTACTGGATTAAAGCTGCCTAAACTTAAGTCACAAAGGATTCTAATAAAAAAAGAAGCCAACTGATGTGTGTTTCTTAAAGAGAAATAACCAAGAAACTTTTTTTTTAATGCTGGTAATCAGGAGGAAGCGTCCGACACTAGCTTGTGGAATGAGCGGTTGGATGGTCTGCCTGTCACACAGCGTGATCAAAATGGTTCCCCTACCAGCTGTTTCACTGCAGACGCAGGCTGTGAGTATACATAGGATCCTCCCTATCTGCGAGCCATTGTGTGGGGTATAACATTGTCAGGGCAGTGTGACGAAAATAGAGTCTGGGTTCTGGCCAACAGTCAGGTATTGATGAAATCCCTGTTCACAAGGCTGATGGTCAGAGTACCCACAAGTGTTAAAGTTCGGTTTTAATGAGCGATATCCATGGTGCTGACCCAAACACGACCTTTATAAACTCTTGTGCATTAATTGCGGGAGATGGGGGAGATTCATCTATGTTTTTGGTCTCTGATGTACCAACAAAAATGTTTCCTTTATTTTCACACAATTGTTATGATTTTTGAACACTGCATCAGATTGAATGGTCACAGGAAATGAATGGGCTACCATTTTTTCTTCACTGGGAGATGTGATGGGAGCTTGGCACGCGATGTGTCTGAGGATGCGCCAACCCTAGCAATGCACAAGAGACTCTAGTGATCCAGATGAAATTGCTACCATTGCAGGTGCCGGCATGGATTGCCATTCCCTACATCAGCCTCGCAACCTCCCAAAGATCCAATATGTGGCATGACCGGAAGTGCGCGACCAAAATGCAGTGAATACATCTTTCGCACTGCGTGATGTCAAAATTCATAGAATTACATAGAATGTACAGCACAAAAGCAAGGCATTCTGCCTAATTGGTCTGTGCTGATGTTTATGCAACACACTTGCATCCTTCCATCTTACTTCATCTAACCCTATCTGATTATCATATTCTTTTCTTTCATGAGCTTATCTAGCTTTCCCTTAATTGCATCTATGCTATTTGCCTCAACTACTACTTGTGGTAGCAAATTCCACATTTTAACCATATTGTGGTTTACGAAATTTCTTGTGAATTCTTTATTGGATTTATTGTTAACTAGCATATGGCTGTGGTTTTGGATTCCCATAAGTGGAAACATTTTCTCTACCCTATCAAACTTTTTCCTAATTTTAAAATCCTCGATTTGGTCACCCCTCAGCCGCCGCCTCCTAGGGAAAAGAGCCCCAGCCTGTTCAATCTTTGCTGATAGTTATAACTTCTAGTTCTGGTATCATTCTGATACATCTTTCCCACACCTTTTCTAGAGTAGGGCAAAACTGTTCACAGTCCTCCAAGTATGGTCCAACTAAGGTTCTACACAAGTTTAACATAACTTCCCTGCTTTTCAATTCTACTCCTTTAGAAATGAATCCTAGTTCTTTGTTTGCATTTTTATAGGCTTGTTAACTTGCATAATTCAATGTGGTGTGTGTAATAAAGCTTCCACTTCTCTGCCAAATGAAGACAGAATGAATGAGTGAAAACAGAGAGCATTTAAAAATATATACATAAATGTTACTACTCTAAAACTACCACTTTAGCAGACAGTCTTCTGTGCAGAAAAATTGGACATGGCAGGGTGAAGTAGGAGGATAAATGAGAATTCCCACTGAGATTATGAAGCTTTGCACAGAATGCTGCTCTGGAGAGCCAAGAGATACTTGTGAAGAGATACTTTAACTGTCCTGATATATAACCTGATGTTTTCCATTGTTTGTTTTGCCTACACGATCTGGTTCGTGTGCAGTTCCTGTTTGACCACTATTGACTTTCAGTGCTGTGCCTTCTTAGAGCACATGAACAGGTAGAATTTCAACCTGTTCCCCTCTTCAATATCCAGGTTGTGCAAATTTAGCTGCTTCATGCTGGTGGTAGAAAGCATGCAGTTGGCTTCAGCAGTCCTGTGCTAGTGATGGGAAATTTGTCCAGAGGTCCTGCTCTCGATTGCAATCCACTGATTCCCGGTAGACATAGGGTAACCAGGCAGGATTAGGCTTGGCTGCGATGCTCCTATGGTGGAATAGGTTGATGGTTGTTGCTATCCAAGTTCACGCATGAAGAATGGCAAAGTAATGGAGGGCATTCATCAAGAGTGTATGTCTGCTAAGTGGAGGAGAGAAAATTTGAGGATGCTAGAGGGGAGAAAGGAACTGTAACCTTTTGGAAGGGATTTGGGAAAAGAATTCAGCTCCTGAGACTTGGCTGTCTGTTTCCTCACCCCAATATTTTCCAAATACCCTTGCTTCCCATGCTTTTTAAAAGAGGAGACAAGGGACTCAGCCAACTGGATTTGAATGGGGTGGGGGAGGCAATGTTCCTTCTAACTTTCTTTTGTTCTGTGTGGCCTGTCTACTGCATTGCGCTAGTACTTTAAAGATTGCTGCGTGGTCGCACACGTCTTAAAGGAACGTCGCATGTGCGACCTGTTTATTGCACTGTGTGGTACATTCAAGGTGACCATGCTCCTGTGCAGCTTAGGGCATTGGTAGGCAGGGGGGTTCAGGGAGACAGGATATAAGGCCATAAACTCTCATCTGTAGACAGATCACTTAGCTGTGTTGTGATTCTCTTTCCTTGCAGCACCAAACGGCAGTAGCAGACGAAGAAATCTGCCTTCCGGAAAGGGAGACGCAAGCCAAGGAAGTGAGCTCAGTAGGGCTGCTAATGGAAGAAAGTCTCCTGCAGAAAAGGACAAGTATTAGGTCATAAAGACCAAGCGACACTGTATGTTTCTCCAGCAGCTTTAATGGATGGCGGCTCACCTTGTATCAAGCGACGTGGCTGTGAGCTTTTACTGAAATGTGTTCCCATCCATTAAACGCGAGGAAGCAGTAGGCACTCAAAGTGCCTCTAAAAGCACAGTCTTTTCAATTTATTTCCTTTGTATTTACCAACGCAAGAAATGTGTGCCAAAATTAATATTGGAAAAAAATCCCTCAATGCCACCATTTTGAAAGCTGTAAAATTCTAAATTTGCAGTTGTTCAACCCAGCACAGTTCAAGCGAAAAGGGGGAATGTGTTTGCTAGATAATGACCAGAGGCTCTTAGCTTCAAACAGTCAAGCCCTTTGTAAAAATGATCCCCCAAAGCAATTTAACAGGAGGTGTAATGTGTGAGAAAGGACTCCTCTCCAGCATCTAATCTACCTCTTTCATTAAAGATAACAAGGGCCCAAGGGAAGGTTGCATTGCTGGGTGAAGAGATTCCTCTTGGGATCAGAGGGTGATTTTTTTGAGTGTTAAGTGGTGTCCTCCTCTAACTCCTTTTGAGGTCAGGTACGGGGAGGAGGGATGACCGAGGCCTCTCTAGGTTCACAGTTCTGGCTACACTGAGTCATGTAGGATCTGACGTGTGTCTGGAAGGAGTTATACGAACAGGTGAGACAGTGTACTGGATGACAGGAGTGAACATGTGGGTACAACTGACGATGGGGTGTTGGGAGAGGTGGTAGGCTGGGGAAATGGAATGGGCCCTCCTATATCTGCTTCCTTTGTCAGTGCATCACGAATCGTGCCTTTATTTGGCTTGGATGGGGGAGGGGTGATGGTCTGATTCCTTCCTACATTGAGGTTTTCGACAATGCAGGGCAAGCTGGCCTGAGCAGTGCCTGTAAAGGCAGTCTGGGGAATCTGTCAGCCTTGTGCAGATGAGGTACTGTCCTCTCACCTCGCATACTGACATAATGCAATCCCACTCTCTTGCAGGCACCCAATTTTACAAAAATGGGGGAGCTTCTAAAACCCTAAAATGAAATGAAATAGACCTTTTTTTTGGTTATATTCTAGGCCGAAACAAAATGGAGAAGAGGCAGAACCACACCTGTAAGGATATTGCATAGGTGCATTTCCAAATGGTCCAGTCTTGTTTACATGTCAGAAGCATACAGAGGGATTGTTTTATCAGTGCTCTAAATAGGACTATATTGTCTATTCATTAGGCTGGGATAAAACACACTTATTTCTGTCCAATCTTTTAAGGATAGCGAGTAAAAACCAAAACAAAAAGGGATTGGTTATCATTTTTCAACAAGAAATGAATTCCTCAATGAGGGCTGAAGGGAGCACTATGTGGAGACAGGCTTGAAGGCGGGTGTGGCCGGGAAAATATTGGGGAGCCGCTTCAGGATGGCTCTCTGATGCATTCCTGCAGCTGGGGCAGTTTTCTAGGGGCGGACAGGGAACTGGATTGGCTGCCTGCACCAGAGGCGGGCAACCAATAAGGTACTTAAGGCCCTAGTTAGGTTGATTTTGTAGCCTCGCTGGCCTTTGTCCAGTGGCTGAGTGGCACCCCCCCCTTGCCACCTGCGATGCCCATCAGCTTAATGGAGGTGGCCTCGCTGCGGCAAGCTAGGGGGAGACCATCGGGCCGGAGGTTCCATACCCCAATGAAGGAAAGGACATGCCTGCAGCCCGAACTATTCCTACAGAGGGGTTTCTCCTCTGCTCTGGGGTGCATAAGGCCTCTTAATTCTTGACTTGTTTCCACATCTCCAAGGGAGCCTCCATGTTGAGGTGCCCTTGCAGTCCCTGACCTGCCTGAGCAGCACCCACCTCTCCCGGTGGGGCTGCCATGTCTCCAAAACTGACAGCCCTCTGGGCCTCCAGCATCGAGAGCCCACCTGCCATCCTTAATAGCATGGCAAGAGCGGAGACAGCCCCTTCTGGAAAGATTGTGCCTTTGGATGCATTGCTGTTTGGTGTGGATTCGGGACGCCCATTTGGTCCTGATGTCAGGGTCCCAAAGCCGGTGGTAAAATCCAGTCTTATATATCACTTTGCATTGTGTAATTAAGTTAACCAGATAGGGTTCCACATCTTAATGGTACAAATTAGGCAACGAGGAAAGCAGTATGGTGCCCATTTGGAGTAAGATCTCTCTCCTTCTCCCCATCCTGCAGTGTTTCCAGTTGTTTTAGCAATGTGCTGTAAGCCTTAGATTTTGCCTCACCAGCTAAACACAGCCCTCATGAATGAACCTCAGCAGAACTGCACATTGCTGATTGCTGTGAATTGTATAAGTATCAGTTACTTTTATCTTCAGGATTCATTAACCTCCTGGGCGAGCCTCACATCAGTCATCTGGTGGGAACTTATTTTAGACGGCGAGTAGAGGAGACCTGTTCTGCTTCAGACTGGTGGCTGAAAATCACAGAGGCTGCAGCCAATTTCAGAAGATGATGATATTGCAGTTCATAGAGCCAAAGTCATTATGTTTACAAGATCCCATATATCTCAGTAGTTGTAATTCCTGAACCATTTTAGGTTGATTTAGCTTCTTAGAAGGGGCTGCAGTTGCACACTGCACTGAGTATAAAAAGTCTCCCAAGTCTCGTGCAGTTCATCAGAAATCTTGCACTTGGCGGGGGGGGGGGGGAGGTGGTGGTAGGGGAGGGGAGAATGCTCAGCAGCTGCATGCACCAAAGTTCAAAGAAACGAGGAGAAAGAAAGCATTGTGTCTTAGTGAAGCAGCAGTTTCACAACATTGATAATAAGGGAGCAGGATGTCTGAAGCTGGCCTACAGAGACCAAAGCCACACTTTGGCTTTCTATTAGTGATCAGTGAAGTGCCTTATACAATACTGAGTCCAAATGATTGACCAGGTCTCTCTTTATATGGTCAGCGTCTTCCTTACACTATATCCTCAGGTAGACAAACTGGAGATGGAGTCCATGCCATTTAAAAATTTTTGTTAATCCTGTGGCTCAGATGGAGTATCATTCAATCAGTTCTAAATCAGCTGGGATGCCTTATTCAATGATCATATAATTTTGGAGTGGTGGAGGAAATTAAGCTGGCAAATTTCATTGTAATTTTTCACATAAAGGCAAGTTTTTAAAACTACAGTTAATTCCAAATAAATGCATTACTCATTCCAGCACAAACCTTCAACATATCAAAATGCTTCACATTGAGTCCTACTCTTGATTATTTCAGTGGACTAAACCAGTATCCATTCACTTCCAGTATTCACAATTCCAGTGTGCACCAAACCATTATCTGTTATCCCAGTATTCACAATCCCAGTGGGACTAACTATTATCCATTTTCCAGCATTCATAATTCCAACTTGACAAAAGCTCACCTTTCGTTCCCATTAATTTTGCTTCCTTGTGGTACCATAGGCACTTGCATAGTGCTTAAATTGTCTGTCAGACCAAAAGTTCTGCAAGGTGATTCCTGTTTCACGGTTTTGTTTCACCAGCAGAACTTAGCCTCAGTTAATAACTACCCACCAGTCAGAAAGCCTAGTGATTCTTTAACCCAAACACGTTTTGTAGTATAATGATGTACCAGTTAAAGTCTACACTGTACACGGTCATAATGTCTGTAGTGGTGCCTGCAGACTGTGCACCCTCTGGCTATATGGTCTCCTTTTGTGCTCTAAATTGTAAACTTCAGTGGTTCCATTGATTAGCTGCTCTTTCCTGGACCACCATTTTCAATGCCTCCAAGTTGTCTAATTCTGTGTGCAATCCTAATGCAAGATTGCTGGAACATGTTGCTATCTAGCATTGGTTCTCTGCAACCACCAATATTTAAAGAGACATTTGTTGCCATTCTCTCTGGCAGCACCATATTACACCACCAGTTGTACAAAGGCAACGCATAAAATGCTCAGTGTGCCAATTGTCTTTCACATATGTGCATCCTTTAGATGAGATGCTAAACTGAGGTCCTATCTGCCTGTTCTGATGGAGCAGATGGACGTTAAAGATCCCCATGATACTTTTCAAAGAGGAGCTAGGAGTTATTCCCGTGTCCTGGCCAGCATTCATCCTTCAACTAACACTTCCTAAAAACATATCAAGAGGTTATGTGCACACAGCTGTTTGTACGAGATGGTTGATGCATCTGTCCACTTGTAGTCTCTGCACTTCACATAACCTATGCTAAATGCTTTGAGGCATCTCAATGTGATTAGGCGCTATATAAATGAAAATCTATTTATTTACTTACCACATAATCTGCATTTTATATAACAAAGTAATTGAATTAAGCCTTGTTTGCAGAGTTTCAAAAGTCCAGGTGCACAGAAATATAAATGTTTTATTTTTCATCTGAAGTGACCTGGACACCTGATCCTAGTATGTAATTCTTCATGGATTTATTTGGATTGAGCTGTAATATGTCACTCAGGTTTCTTATGGCATATAGGCTTAATGTTTGAATAAGATCACTGTTCAGATTATTTAGTAATTGCTGTAATACTATGTTTTTTTAAAAATTGAATAAGATGAAAAGAATTTTAATAAATGCTCTATTTACAACTTTTGTTGACTGCGGGAAAGTGTTTCTTTCCTAAAGAATCTTTGTCTTGCATAATATTGGGTAAGGAATGATCTTCTCATCAAGATGAAGGATGGTCATATAGGGCCATGGAAAACGTCTGGCCAATTGTATTGCCCAGTGCCAGCATCCAGCGTTCTCGGTTCAGGTAAAATACCCTTCATTTTTGCATGAAAAACTTGCCTCAGAAGATTCCTCCCTACTGCACTAGTTTGAATGTATCCCCTTCCCAAATAGTCTATTCCTATAGTCAGATTTGGTTTCATTTCTCAGGATTGCTCTGGGAAGTTGGTGGTGGACTGTCGTCTTGAACTTCTGAAGTCTTCGTGGACGTGCTCCCCACTGGTGGTAGGTCAGAAATTCAGAATTTTTCCCCAGCGATGATGAAAGGATGGCGATGTACGTCAAAAGTCAGGATCGTGCGAGACATGGAGGGGAACTTGGATGCGGTGACGATACAGCTCCAGTTCTGGTAGAGTTTGCAGGTCTATGAATTACCTTGATGCGATGCTGTATTACATCCTGTAGCTCATACGTCTTCAGTCACAGTGCACTGGCGATGGAGGTTGTTAGATGTTGTGTATAGTAGTAAGGGGAATATTCAAGTAGACTGCGATATCCTGGATGGTCTTTGGTTTGCTGACTACAGCCAGTTCTGTGCTGTCAATGTACCTACTGCAAATGAGAGTAAAACTGGCTGACCTTGCTTTGCTTAGATCTTTTTCAGAGGCTTACTTCATCAGTGTGAATAAAGGATGTCTCAGCCATTCAATGAAATCATGGCTGATCTGTATCCTAAATCCATCCATTCACCTCCATATCCCTTAATATCCTTGGGTGACAAAATATTACTGACCAAGATTTAAAATTATTACTTAAGTATCTACCTTTTTTGGGGGAGTATGTTCCACACTTGTGAACAAGTGTTTCCTGTCTTCTCCCCTAAATGGCCTGTTTCTGATATTGAGGTTATGTTCCCCTTGTCCTAGACTCACCACGAGCGGGAAAGGTTTCTCTCTATCTGTCCCATCAATTTCTTTCAAAATCCTAAAAACCTAATCAAACCACCCTTTAGCCCATATTCCAGGGAATGCAAGTCTGGTTTATGAAATCTCTTTTCATAATCTAACCCTTTGAACTCTTATAATATTCTGCTAAATCTCTGCTGCACTCCTTTCAAGGCCAGTAGATCTTTTTAAGGTGGTGCCCAGAATTGTAGCAAGTATTTCAGATGTGGTCTAATCAGTCCACCATAACGACAAACATTCGATTAGCCATTTTGATTAATTTCTTTATACCTGACAATTTTAGTAAATCTCTCTGGATCGCCACTGTTCCTGGCTCTTCACCTTTTATAACATTCTTGGATCTGCCCTTTTCTTGGTCCAAAATGGATTATCTCACACATGCCTGTATTGAAATCCATATGCCACTGTTTTAGCCCACTCATTTAATCTATCAATGTCTCTGTAATTTTATGCTCCTGTCTACACGACTTACTATGCCACCAATCTTTGTGGCAGCAACAAACTTGGATATATCACTCTCTATAGTGTTACCTAAGTCATTAAAGACCTGAAGACAGGAGAGGAATCACATCCTGAGCAGGACCTGAAAAGGAGAGAGAGTGGGGCTCAAGACCCTTACTTACCTGAAGACCAGAGCAGCGGGAGGCTCTGTCTGTGTCTCCGTGCGCTGAGATTCAAAAGAAGAAAAGAAAGACTTAGTGACATCACGGGAAATCTGTAAGCTGATTGGTTGGGTAAGTAACAGCTGTTAGTGCCTGTAAAAAGCTTAAAAAATCAGGGGAACGTTTAAAAAAAAACACTCAAAACCTACCATATAAGTGTTAAGGTTAGTACTAGTAAATTGTGGTTTTTTTTTTAATTAGTGTAATTTGTTAAGGATTTTAGATTGTAGTGGGTAGTGTTTGAAGTAGAACAAGGCCCCTAGCGTAATTAGTATTTTTTAAATAAAGGGAGTAACTAAGTAATCTAAAGGTAAGTCATGGCAGGAGAGCTCGCACCCGTGATATGCTCCTCCTGCGCTATGTGGGAAATCAGGGATGCTTCCAGTATCTCTGATGACCATGTGTGCAGAAGTGTATCCATCTGCAGCTACTGGCTACCCGCATTATGGAGCTGGAGCTGCGGGTGGGTTCACTGTGGAGCATCCGTGATGCTGAGATCGTCGTGGATAGCATGTTTAGCGATGTGGTCACACCGCAGGCAAATGCAGCAAAGGCGGAATGGGTGACCACTAGGCAGGTAGTGCAGGAGTCCCCTGTGGCCGTCCCCCTCTCTGACAGATATACCGCTTTGGATATTGTTGGGGGAGATGGCTCAGGGGAAAGCAGCAAGAGCCAAGTTCATGGTACCATAGTTGGCTCTGTGGCACAGGAGGGAAGGAAGAAGAGTGGCAGGGTTATAG
This sequence comes from Heterodontus francisci, assembly GCF_036365525.1. NCBI lineage: Eukaryota > Metazoa > Chordata > Chondrichthyes > Heterodontiformes > Heterodontidae > Heterodontus > Heterodontus francisci. The sequence goes on from NC_090379.1 coordinate 14,907,809, forward strand.
TGATAGGCGATTCAATCGTAAGGGGAACAGACAGGCGTTTCTGCGGCCGCAAAAGAGACTCCGGGATGGTTTGTTGCCTCCCTGGTGCTAGGGTCAAGGATGTCTCTGAGCGGCTGCAGGGCATTCTGTGGGGGAGGGCAAGCAGCCAGTTGTGTGGTACATATCGGTACCAACGACCAAGATTTTAAAAAAAGGGATGAGGTCCTATAAGATAAATATAGGGAGTTAGGACGAAAATTTAAAAGTAGGAGCTCAAAGGTAGTAATCTCAGGATTACTACCAGTGCCACATACTAGCGAGAGCAGAAATAGCAGGATATATCAGAAGAATATGTGGCTGGAGAAATGGGGGGAGGGATTCAGATTCCTGGGACATTGGGACCGGTTCTGGGAAAGGTGGGACCAATACGAGCTGAACGGGTTGCATCTGGGCAGGACTGGGACCAGTTTCCTCGGGGGGTGGTGGGGGGTGTTTGCTAGTGCTGTCGGGGAGGGTTTAAACTAGAATGGCAGGGGGATGGGAATCAGAGCAGGGAGACAGAGGAGAGGGAAACAAGGATAGAAATGAAAGATAGAAAGGTAAGAAACAAAAGTGGAAGGCAGAGAAAACAAGGGTGAGAAACAAATGGGGCCGTAGTGCAAAATAAAGCTAAGATGACTAACAATATTAAAAAGACAAGTCGAAAGGCATTGTGTTTTAATGCGCGGAGCATTCGCAATAAGGCAGATGAATTAACAGTGCAAATAGATATAAAAAGTTATGATATTGTAGCGATTATGGAGACATGGCTGCAAGGTGACCAAGGATGGGAACTGAACATCTAGGGGTATTCAATATTTAGGAAGGGCAGGCAAGAAAGGAAAGGAGGAGGGGTAGCATTGTTAAATCAATGCAAGAGTAAGGAAGGATATTGGCTTGGAAAATCATGATGTGGAATCAGTATGGATGGAGTTAAGAAACACCAAGTGTCAGAAAGCATTGGTGGGGGTTGTCTATAGGCCCCCAAACAGTAGTGGAGATGTAAGGGATGGCATTAAACAGGAAATTAGAGATGCATGCAATAAGGGTACAACTGTAATCATTCATGACGTTAATCTACATATAGATTGGGCAAACCAAATTTATTTCCTGGAGTATGTACGTGACAGTTTTTTTAGACCAATACATTGAGGAACCAACTAGAGAACAGGCTATCCTAAACTGGGTATTGTGCGATGAGAAAGGATTAATTAACAATCTTGTTGTGCGGGCCCCTTGGGGAGGAGCGACCATAATATGATAGAATTCTTCATTAAGATGGAGAGTGAAGTAGTTGAATCTGAAACTAGGGTCCTGAATCTAAATAAAAGAAACTACGAAGGTATGAGGCTCGAGTTGGCTATGATAGATTGGGGAACTTTAATAAAAGGGTTGACAGTGAATAGGCAATGGATAATATTTAAAGAACGTGTGCATGAATTACAACAATTATTCATTCCTGTCTGGCGCAAAAATAAAACCAGAAAGATGGCTGAACCGTAGCTTACAAAAGAAATTAGGGATAGTATTAGATCCAAAGAGAAGGCACATAAAATTGTCAGAAAAAGCAGCAAGTCTGAGGATTGGGAGCAGTATAGAATTCAGCAAAGGAGGACAAGAGGTTGATTTAAGCAGGGGAAAATAGAGTATGAGAGTAAACTTGCGTGGAACATAAAAATTTACTGTAAAAGCTTCTACAAATATGTGAAGAGAAGATGATTAGTGAAGACAAATGCAGGTCCCCTACAGTCAGAAGCGGGGGAAATTATAATGGGGAACAAAGAAATGGCGGAACAATTAAACGCATACTTTGGTTCTGTCTTCACAAAGGAGGAACACAAATAACCTCCCAGAAATGTTAGGGAACCAAAGGTCTAATGAGAGGGAGGAACTGAAGGAAATCAGTATTAGTAAAAAAAAAAAAATAGTGCTAGGAAAATTAATAGGGTTAAAGGCTGACAAATCCCCAGGGCCTGATCATCTACATCCCAGAGTACAAAGGATGTGGCCCTGGAAATAGTGGTCATCTTCCAAAATTCTATAGACTCTGGAGCAGTTCCTACAGATTGGAGGGTGGCAAATGTAACCCCACTGTTTAAAAAGGGAGGGAGAGAAAAAACGGAACTACAGACCAGTTAGCCTTACATCAGGAGTGGGGAAAATGCTAGAGTTTATTATAAAGGAGGTGATAGCAGAACACCTAGAAAGCATGAACAGGATTGGGCAAAGTCAACATGGGTTTACAAAAGGGAAGTCATACTTAACAAATCTACTGGAGTTTTCTGAGGATGTAACTAGTAGAATAGAATTAGGGAGAACCAGTGGATGTGGTGTATTTGAATTTTCAGAAGGCTTTTGATAAGGTCTCACATAAGAGTTAGTGTGCAAAATTAAAGCACATGGGATTGTGGGTAATATACTGGCATGGATTGCGAATTGGTTGACAGACAGGAAACAAAGAGTAGGAATAAATGGGTCTTATTCCGAGTGGCAGGCAGTGACTAGTGGGGCACCGCCGGGATCAGTGCTTGGGCCCCAGGTATTCACAATATATATTAATGACTTGGGTGAGGGAACTAAATGTAACATTTCCAAGTTTGCAGACGACACAAAATTGGGGGGAATGTGAGCTGTGAGGAGGATGCAAAGAGGCTCCAATGTGATTTGGACAAGTTGGGTGAGTGGGCAAATGCATGGCAGATGCAGTATAACGTGGGAGGTTATCCACCTTGGTTGTAAAAACAGAAAGGCAGATTATTATCTGAAATATGATAGATTGGGAAAGGGGGAGGTGCAACGAGACCTGGGTGTATTTGTACACCAGACGCTGAAAGCAAGCATTCAGGTGCAGTAAGCAATTAGGAAGGCGAATGGTATGTTGGCCTTAATTACAAGAGGATTTGAGTACAGGAGCAAGGATGTCTTACTGCAGTTATACAGGGCCTTGGTGAGACCACATCTGGAGTATTGTGTGCAGTTTTGGTCTCCTTATCTTAGGAAGGATATTCTTGCCTTGGAGGGAGTGCAAAAAAGATTTACTAGGCTGATTCCTGGGATGGCAGGATTGATGTATGAGGAGAGATTGGGTCTACTAGGCCTATATTCACTAGAGTTTAGAAGAATGAGAGGGGATCTCATAGAAACCTATAAAATTCTAACAGGATTAGACAGGCTAGATGCAGGGAGGATGTTCCCGATGGCTGGGGAGTCCAGAACCAGGGGTCACAGTCTCAGGATACGGGGTATGCCATTTAGAACCGAGATGAGGAGAAATTTCTTCACTCAGAGGGTGGTGCACCTGTGGGATTCTCTACCGCAGAAGGCAGTGGTGGCCAAGTCATTAAATATATTCAAGAAGGAGATAGATATATTTCTTAATGCCAAAGGGATCAGGGAGTATGGGGAGAAAGTGGGAACAGGGTACTGAATTAGACGATCAGCCATGATCTTTTTTTGAATGCCGGAGCAAGCCCGAAGGGCCGAATGGCCTACTCCTGCTCCTACTTTCTATGTTTCTATTAATAAATATAATGAATAGTTGAGGCCCTAACACAATTGTGGGTTGGACTTGAAACCAAACCTCCAGAGGTGAATTAACATGGTGTTAATTCTTGCCTCCCAGAAAAGAAAGACAGACTTGCATTTATATAGCTCCTTTCACGACCTCAGGACATCCCAAAGCACTTTACAGCCAATGAAATCTTTTGAATTGTCGTCACTGTTGTAATGTAGGAAACGTGTCAGCCAATTTGCACACAGCAAGCTCCCACAAACAGCAAGGTGATAATGACCAGATGATGTTGATTGAGGGATAAATATTGGCCAAGGTGTCAGGAATAATTCCCCTGCTCCTGTTTGAAATAGTGCCTTGGAAGCTTTTACATCCACCTAAGAGGGCAGACAGGGCCTCGGTTTAATATCTCATCCAAAAGACTGCACTTCGAACAGTACAATACTTCCTTTAATGCTGCAGTGGAGTGTCAGCCATGATTTTTGCGCTCACGATCTGGAGTGGGACTTGAACCTACAACCTACTGACTGAGAAGCAATAGTGCTACCTACTGAGCCATGGCTTACATTGTTAAATTGCCATTAGCAACAAAAACAAATGTGTTGTAATTATTGCAGAATTAAAGCACTTCAGAGGCACCAGTATCCCTGATTAAGAAGTTGAAGGAATAATGTACTTTTTCTGTTTGAGTTCATGCAATCCAATGCCATTCTTCTATTAACTAATCCGTCAGTAGCACACTCGCTGCTGAGTCAGAGATCATGGAGTCCAGTCCAAATCCAGAGACTTGAGCACATGATCTGGACTGACACCTTGGAGCATTACTTGAAGGAGTGCTTTTGTGCCTTAAACTTTCCATGGTTCTATTCTATTCTATTCCGAAGAGAGCAGGGGAAATCTCTGTGTCCTGGCCAATATTTATCCCTCAAACAGTATCACTAGTCGTTATTACATTGTCTGGGACCTTCCTGTGCAAATGTTGGCTGCTGTTTTTCCCACAATGGTGACGACACTTCATAGGTACTTTTTTACTATTCATTCGTGGGATGTGGGCATCGCTGACCAGGACAACATTTGCTGCCCATCCCTAACTGCCCTCGAGAAGGTGGTCCTTGGGGTAGATATACCCACAGTACTGTCAGGAATGGAGTTCCAGGATTTTGACCCAGTGACAGTAAAGGAACAGCAATATAGTTCCAAGTAAGAATGGTGTGTGGCTTGGAGGGGAACTTGCAGGTGGCGATGTTCCCATGCAACTGCTGCCCTTGTCCTAGGTGGTAGAAGTCGCGGGTTTGGAAGGTGCTGTCTAAGGAGCCTTTGTGCGTTGCTGCCGTGCATCTTGTCGATGGTACACACTGCTGCCACTGTGTGTTGGTGGAGGGAGTGAATATTTGTGGATAGGGTGTCAATCAAGTGGGCTGCTTTGTCCTCGATGGTGTCAAGCTTCTTGACTGTTGTTGGAGTTGCACCCATTCAGGCAAGTGGAGAGTATTCCATTATGCTTCTGACTTGTGCCTTGCAGATGGTGGACAGGCTTTGGGGAGTCAGGAGATGAGTTACTCGCCGCAGGATTCCTGGCCTCTGACCTGCTCTTGTAGCCATGGTATTTATATGGCTACTCCAGTTCAGTTTCTGGTCAATGGTAACCCCCACGATGTTGATAGTGGGGGATTCAGTGATCGTAATGCCATTGAACGTCAAGGGGAGATGGTTAGATTCTCTCTTATTTGAGAAAGCCATTGCCCGGCACTTGTGTGGCGCGAATGTTACTTGCCACGTATCAGCTTAAGACTGGATATTGTCCAGGTCTTGCTGTATTTCTACATGGACTGCTTCAGTACCTGAGGAGTTGCGAATGGTGCTGAACATTGTGCAATCATCAGCGAACATTCCCACTTCTGACCTTATGATTGAGGAAGGATTGATGAAGCAGCTGAAGATGGTTGGGCCTAGGACACTACCCTGATGAACCCCTGCAGTGATGTCCTGGGACTGAGATGATTGACCTCCAACAATCACAACCATCTTCCTTTGCACTAGGTATGACTCCAACCAGCAGAGAGTTTTCCCCCGATTTCCATTGACTCCAGTTTTGCTAGGGCTCCGTGATGCCATACTTGGTCAAAGGCTGCCTTGATGTCAAGGGCAGTCACTCTCACCTCATCTCTTGAGTTCAGCTCTTTTGTTCATGTTTGAACCAAGGCTGCAATGAGGTCAGGAGCTGAGTGGCCTTGGGGAACCCAAACTGAGCGTTAATGAGCAGGTTTTTTTTTAATTCATTCAGGGATGTGGCCATCGCTGGCTAGACCAGTGTTTATTGCCCATCCCTAATTACCCTTGCGAAGGTGGTGGTGAGCTGCCGCCTTGAACCGCTGCAGTCCATTTGGGGTAGGTATACTCACAGTGCTGTTAGGAAGGGAGTTCCAGGATTTTGACCCAGTGACAGTGAAGGAACGGCGATATAGTTCCAAGTCAGGATGGTGTGTGACTTGGAGGGAAACTTGCAGGTGGTGGTGTTCCCATGCATTTGCTGCCCTTGTCCTTCTAGTTGGTAGAGGTCGCGGGTTTGGAAGGTGCTGTCTAAGGAGCCTTGGTGCATTGCTGCAGTGCATCTTGTAGATGGTACACACTGCTGCCACTGTGTGTCGGTGGTGGAGGGAGTGAATGTTTGTAGATGGGGTGCCAATCAAGTGGGCTGCTTTGTCCTGGATGGTTATTGCTAAGCAAGTGCCACTTGATAGCACTGTCGATGACCCCTTCCATCACTTTACTGATGATCGAGAGTAGACAGATAGGGCGGTAATTGGCTGGGTTGGACTTGTCCTACTTTTTGTGTACAGGATATACCTGGGCAATTTTCCACATTACCGGGTAGATGCCAGTGTTGTAGCTGTACTGGAACAGCTTGGCTAGGGGCACGGCCAGGTTCTGGAGCACAGGTCTTCAGTATTATTGCCGGAATATTGTCAGTGCCCATAACCTTTGCAGTATCCAGTGCCGACATTCGTTTCTTGATATCACATGTAGTGAATCGAATTGGCTGAAGTCTGGCATCTGTGATGCTGAGGACCTCAGGAGAAGGCCGAGATGGATGATCCACACAGCACTTATGGCTGAAGATGGTTGCAAATGCTTCAGCCTTTTCATGGGACGTGGGCATCGCTAGCAAGGCCAGCATTTGTTGCCCATCCTCAATTGCCCTTGACAACTGAGTGGCTTGCTAGGCCATTTCAGAGGGCATTTAAGAGTCAACCACATTGCTGTAGGTTTGGTGTCATATGTAGGCCAGACCAGGTAAGGACAGCAGATTTCCCTGAAGTCTTCCTAAAGAACGTTCGTGAATCAGATAGGTTTTTATGACGATCAACAATGTTTCATGGCCATCATTACACTAGCTTTTAATTCCAGATTTATTAATTGAATTCAAATTTCACCTCTGCCATGGTGAGATTCAAACCCATGTCCCCACAGCCATACTCTGGGTAACTAGTCCAGTGACAATACCACTATGCCACCGCCTCCCCGTCTTCATTATCTGTACGGCATTTTGGGAATCCTGCAAGTCCTTTTTTTCCTCTTTTTAAATGTTTTGTATTGTGTAAGCCAGATCCAGTCCTGGTCTTGCACTGTACACAGTGCAGTGGATAATTGAGTCAAACCAGTCTGTAAATATCTGTTCGGTGACTTTTCGCAATAGAAGCATTTTCCTTTTAACGTGACTAAACCCAGTTACCAATTTAGCATCACAGACATAGCCTCGCTATCAATACCTGCCCTCTGGTCACTTAGTAAAATGGGATCTTTGTTAAGCTTTGCATGAAGTAAGTGACCTTAGCCTGATAACACTACTGCTTTACAGAAGGGTGGAATTCATAATATGCAGAGCAGTGGTTCCAAAGAATTTTTTGAGGTCACACTGTCTTTTCATAGACTTTTATCCAGGTCTTTTTCTGTTCTCCCACAATGTAATTTTGAAGCTTACTTCCTCAATTTCATCAGGCATACTGTTACTTGACAATGGAAGTTTTAATTTTTTTAAAGCACTTTTGTTTAAAATGATTGATTGATGATTCAGTCTCCAGCCTTTGGATACGACAGGGTTCCAATCCCTTTGGCCTTGAAGGGATACTTATTTCTGTATTTAGGGGGGAAAAAGGAGTTAAAATATTTATTTTGAGCCACCTTTCCTGGATAAAGCAGCAGGTCAAGCCATTACTGGAGAATAAAGTGTTTTTAATTTAATAACATTTCTAAAAGGTTATTCTCTATCTTACCTGGTGTTAGTTGGTCAAAGGTTTGAAGTAACTTATAAATGAGTGAATGCTTCATGATGTTTTAATGAAAACTAGAAGTTGTTATTGTACTTTTATTGATAAATAAATAACTGTTACTTGATTACATAGGATCTACAGCATAGAAGCTGTCAATTCATCTCTACCAGTCCATGCTGGCCTTTATGTTTCACTCAAGCCTCCTCCTCTCTTTCCTCCTCTAACTCTATCAGCATAATCCTCTGTTTCTTTCTCCCTCATATGCTTATCTAGCCTCCCCTTAAATGCATGTATACTGCTCCCTGTGATTGCGAGTTCCACATTCTCACCACTCTGGGTAAAGAAGTTTCTTCTGAATTCCCTGTTTGATTTCTTGATGACTATCTTATATTGATGGCCTCTAGTTTTGCTTTTCCCCAAAAGTGGAAACATTCTCTCTGAGTCCACTCTATCAAGATCTTACATAATTTTTAAACACCTCTATTAGGTCACCCCTCAGCCTTCTCTTTTCAAGAGATAAGAGACCCAGCCTATTCATCCTCTCCTGTTAGATATGCCCCCACATTTCTGATATCATCCTTGTAAATCTTTCTTGCACTGTCTCCAGTGCCTCTATATCGTTTTTATAATATGGTGAGCAGAATTATATGCAATGTTCCATGTGTGGCCTACCCAAAGTTTGATACGAGTTTAGCATAACTTCTTTACTTTTCAATTTATCCCTCTAGAAATAAATACTAGTGCTTGCTTTTGCTTTTTTATGACCTTGTCAACTTGTGTCGCTACTTTATGATTTGTGTATTTATACTTCCAGATCTATTTGCTCCTGCACCCCATTTAGATTCTTATTTTCTAAGTAATATGCAATCTGCTTATTTTTCTTGCTAAAATGTAATACGTCACTGTCAGGAAAACATGTTATGCTGAATGAGGATTTTTAATTCATCGGTTGAAAACTTACATTAAACTTTTAAAAAAGAAACCTGGAATCCCCAACATTCAACTTTTAAAACTCGCAGCTAAGATGGCCACCACAATTTGCATTGAAATACCTCCCATACCGAGGCATCGCAGTGGAGATGCATGTCTTAACAAGCTCTCATCCAGAACAATGGCTTGAACAGTTGAGTGAATTATCTGGTATCACTCTCGTTAGCCATCTTGGAGCATTCACTAGTAGAGATGTATCTCTAGGGGGTAAACATTGAAACAATAAGACGTGAGAGTGATTTGGGATTCTTAGACTTTGGATCTCATTAAAATGAACAAAAGAATACACTGAAAGAATCATGTGACAGTCTCCCCAGTCTGTGTGAAAACTTGGAGTTTCTGTTACACAAACTTTGAGAGTTAACCATTGCAGGACCCCTGTGGGGCTGTCTGTCTCTGTCTCTCTCTCTCTCTCTCCACATATACTCCAAGCTTCGAATCCTTTCCAAGCCTATCATCGCTGCAGACAGAGACCCTGGGAGAAAAAGCCACCCAGAGTCATAGAGTTATACAGCATAGCAACAGGCCCTTCGGCACATCCATGAAAACCCTGAACCAGATAGACCAGCTGCAAGTGCACTTCTACCAGCCAGGAACTTCAGAACCACAAATTCAGCCAGAAGACAACTGAATTAACAGACCCCACAGACTGTATATTATTTTTTATTTGTTCTGGACTCTAATCCAACCAAACTATTTTTCATCACTCTGTAATCTATTTGTGTGTGTGTGAGAGAGAAAAAGTTGGAACGTACTTTATCCTTTTTACATGGATCGGGTTTTGATTTTTAAGTACAATAAACTAACCTCTTTGTTTAAACTTAAGAAAACCTGTCCGATTGGTTCTTTTATGATCATAGCACATAAAGGGTTATATACTCACTGAATTGATGATCACATCTATTGTTTAAAAAGGAATAAACCATGTTGCGGTCAAGCAGGGAGGGGGACAAGAGGGAAGCCTTTTGCCCCCTCACCTGATCTTAACACTCACATTTATCTATGTTGAAATTTATTTGCCAAATATATGCCCATTCTGCAAGATAGTTAATACCCTGTTGTAATTTGTTGCACTCCTCCTCAGTGTTGACTATCCCCAATTTGCATTTCACAGGAGCCTTACTATAAAATGCACTTATTAAATATAGACTGGGGCAAAGAATTATCTACCTTAAGGACTTTACTTCTATTTGATTTTCTTCTAAAATGTATATGTTTCTTTATTGTTTGTGAAATCATTAGGGAAATAGATTTGAAGGAGGCTATTTTAGTGTAATGCTCTGCCAGAAACATTTGTTCTAACTGCCTTGCTGTTGGCTGAGTGGGTAATTGCCAGTTTAGATGAATCTGGTTTGTGCTGTCGTGCCTGGCCTCTGCTATGGAGGTGCCTGTAATTGGTTTTTTTGAATGGCAGTCTTTATAAAAATAGATACTGTTGAGATCACAAAATAGACACAGATGAGGCAGGCCAATCTCACTCCATCCGTTCAGAATAAACAATGTACATTTCACCCATCACATCATCTGACTGACTCTTGAATGAGTCTAGAGTTTTCATCTCCACTGTAAGTACTGACCATTTTTTGCATGAGGTTGTTTGCCTAACATCTGTCCTCAGATTTCCTTTCATCTATGTCCCAGTTACAAGTTTCAGGTCCACTTTAGGCCTCTCATGGATACGTACAGCAGTGTTGGTGGTTCCTATAAGTGGTCTGAGTGTTCAGGAGTGTGTCTGTACTTGTTACGATCATCTGTTTCATGGTTTGTATTAATTTTCTAGAAACGTGAAACACAGAAGGTGTACCAATAGGACTGTCTTGTGATTTAAGCTGATCTTCGCATGTGACCTCATGTGCTTCTCTAATCGTCACAAAAGCAGACTGACACACTTCATGAGATATAAATTAAGATCCTCTTGCAGACAGCAATTGTTGTATAGAGTAACAAAAGTAACGAAGTAGTCTAAAGTTAAGCTGAGCAATAAACAGTGGCTGCCCTTTTATTTGTAATCACCCTAGGCTTGTTTGCCAGGTTCTCAACCATTTGTCTTGCATTAAAAAAAAATCAATTCCCAAATTAAAAGTTACCTCTAGAAAATTAATACAAACCCATGAACCAGAAGATCGTAACGAGTGACACAATTTTCTATGTTCTATATGGGTAACTTTGAAATCGCTTTACTTGGTGCTTTAACTGAGGGCCATCTTGACCAAGTAATGGTTAATTAATTGGTGACATAAGTTATCAATGGGAGGAGGGTCGTGTGGACCATAAACTCCAGGCCAGACCTGTTGGGCCAAATGGCCTGTTTCTGTGCTGTACGTTTCTATGTGATATGGTTCGTTATTCTCCAGCTGTTTTTCCTGTGGTATTTCGTCTATTATTGTAAATTAGGGTGGTGTAAATTTGCACTGACTAGCAAAAGCTTAATTTTGAGCTGTGAGCAACCAGTGGAGTGCGAAAGTGTGGAATTTAGCGTCAATGGAGAGTTCAGCCTTGAGGTGTTCATGACCTAAAATTTTACTTGAGCAGTTTTATCACTAAAATGTTGAATTTGGTTTCATTAAACTTTTAGGAGGAACTCCTTGACTTTTTTTTCTCTCTTTTCTGGTTCCCCACTTTTGTTTTTTTTCCATATTAAGGTTTACATTGCCACTCCAGCAGTAGTTAACTCTTTCAATGAAAGCATTGGTCTCAGTCTCGTTCAGGTCAAACCCATCCATCCTAAGATGCCAATCCTTCCTCAGTACAGGTCTAGGTATCCTTAAAACCTGAAACCTTCCCTTGCATCTTCTGTCCAATCATGCAGTCTTTAATTTTACTAAACCTATACCAACTGTCATGTGTCACTGGGAGTAATACCAAGATTATTACCCCTAGTTATCCTGCTTTTCAATCAAAGTACTTCATTAGCTGTGAGGCGCTTTGCAACATCCTGAGGTTGCGAAAGGTGCTATATGAATGCAGGTCCTTCCTTACTCCCTCCCTCTCCTTCCCCACATCCTTCCCTAACTGCACCCAGCAGCTGAAATTAATTCATAGGAATGTTCGAATAGGAGCAGGCATAATTCCCCGCGAGCCTGCACTGACATTCAATGAGGCCGTGGCTGATCTACCTAACTCCATTTCCCACCCTATCCCCATATCCCTTGATTCCCTTAATTTAACAGCCACCTGCTTTAATGCTGGGTCAAGCGGTTCCTTTATTCATTGAATCATCAGGCTGTGAACTTTCTGACGTTTGCTTCACCCACCCTTCAGCACTCGCACAGGAGGTTGAATCCCCCACTATCAACATCCTAGGGGCTACCATTGACCAGAAACTGAACTGGAGTAGCCATATAAATACCGTGGCTACTAGAGCAGGCCAGAGGCTAGGAATCCTGCGGTGAATAACTCACCTCCTGACTCCCCAAAGCCTGTCCACCATCTACAAGGCACAAGTCAGGAGTGTGATGGAATACTCTCCACTTGCCTGGATGGGTGCAGCTCCAAGAAGCTTGGCACCATCCAGGACAAAGCAGCCCACTTGATTGGCACACCATCCACAAACATTCACTCCCTCCACCACTGATGCACAGTGGCAGCAGTGTGTACCATGTACAGGATGCACTGCAGCAAAGCACCAAAGCTCCTTAGACAGCACCTTCCAAACCCGTGACCTCTACCAACTATAAGGACAAGGGCAGCAAATGCATAGGAACACCAGCACCTGCAAATTCCCCTCCAAGCTCACACCATCCTGACTTGGAACCATATCGCCGTTAATTCACTGTCGCTGGGTCAAAATTCTGGAACTCCCTTTCTAACAGCACTGTGGGTGTCCCTACCTCAAACGGACTGCAGCGGTTCAAGAAGGCAGCTCACCACCACCTTCTCTCGGGCAATTAGGGATGGGCAATAAATGCTGGCCTGGCCAGCGATGCCCACATCCCATGAATGAATAAAAGAAAAAGGTGTAAAGAAGTGCAAGATGGACTGCTCAAGGTAGCCTCCCACCTCTTGCCAAGTGCACTTTAGGCAACTTGACAGCTGAATTGTTCAGCGCAGTTTGAATTAATGCAAAACAGGGAGTTTGCTGCAGATTGGCGCAAGTTTTGTGGCTGAAGACTGACCCAGTTGTGCGGACACTGCAGTTCACTCTGCCTTAACGGTGGATCATGAACAGTGCAGCTCTTGGCAGAACGCTGGGTTACATTCCGTTACACTCAGTCATGTGAAAAGGGCTTCTTTCAGATATTGATGTTTAATCTCTTGAAGCACTGCTTTTGTTTGTTAACCTGATTAAGGATTTATATTTGTGTTGATTTAGGACCTGCATACTTCGGTGTGTCAGCAGAACACCCACAATAGCTGCTCAAGATTGAAAAACATGTACCTAAAGCAAGTTTATTATCTTCACTGAAATCCATTGAAATGATTGTACTGAAACCACTGAAATAACCTTTTTCCTTTTAAGGCAGGACTCCGAAGTGAGCTTTGTATCTCTCTTGTTTGCTTTCCAGCTAAGACTGTCATGAGAGATCCGAATTTGTCCATTTGCAAAGCTGAAAATATAAACCCTGTGCTCTGTGGGCTCATGCTTAATTTCCCTTAATTCTTTGAGGTAAATATTTTGTGCCCTAAAGTTGGAAGATGTTGATTCTGGGAATTTGTAATATTCCTAGTTTCTAATTTTGGCACCCAGTAAGTGTCAATGCCAATGAGCTCTGAGTCAGATATCACACAGCCAGCTCCTTGAGTGAAAGATCTAGAGGAACGATGAGCAAAGACAGGATTTTTTTTTAGCCTTGAAGGTCTGAAACTGAGAGTTGATCGTGTAGAAGAGAGTACATTTCTTAAAAATCCTCCTTGGGATGTAAGCATCACTGGCAGGGCTGGCAATTATTGCCTATTCTAGTTGAAAGATATAAAAAGAAAGTATTTTTACAGCACCTTCCACCACCTTGGGACGTCTTAAAGCAGTTTGGAACCAATGAAGTACCTTTTCAAATGTAGGGCATGATTATACCATGGACTTCTCGACCCTGACGTCTGGACGAAATGGGAGTCCCAATCTGGCACTTGATAGTGGGACCGGCTCAGCTGTTTTCCTGGAGGCGGCCTCCTAACTGGTCGCCTCTGGGCTCACTGTCCAATTTCAGGGGTCCCCATGCTGCTGGCCCAATCAGAGCCAGCAGCTCCAGAGCCTTGGCAGCCCTTCCAGGGGAGGTGGGTGCTGCTGAGGCAGCTCGGAGATTGTGCAACCTCAGACAGGTAAGTAGAAAATTACAAATCAGAGGGGCTAAGCAAGCAGGCTCCTCCAGCTGGTCCCCATTGGGATTACGAGCTGGCCTTCCCTGCCCGTGGCCCTTCAGCTTTGATGGTCCCCGCCTCCCCATGAAGCTGGCGGCCTTTCCATGCGGCAGGGGTGCAGCTCTGCTGCCGGCGGGCCTGAGGAATGGATCCTAAGTTTTCCTTAATTATTTAAATTGGCTGCCAGCCTCTGTTCAGCGAGGAGCCGTTACACATCCGGTCTCATCACATACACACTATCCCGGTGGCGGTACTGTGTCTGGGAGCCATCCCAACATGGCTTCCCGATATTTTCTAGGCACCCCCTGCCTCTGAGCCCGTCACTGTGGGGCTGGGAAAACCTGCAGTAGTCACTGTTGTGATGTAGGAAACGCAGTAGTCAATTCGTGCACAGCAAGTTCCCTCAAACAACAATGTGATGACCAGAGAATTGTTTTTTAGTGATGTTAACTGAGAGATAAATATTGGCCCTGAGATTGGGAAGAACTGCTTGTAGAAGATGATGGTGGGTCATCTTTCTGAACTGCTGCACTGGCACCTTGATGCAGCAGTCACTTGCTAGTTGCTACAGAACTGGAGTCACATTTGGACAGACCAGGTGAGATGGCAGATTCCTTCTCTAAAACTAAAACACATTTGTGAACCAATATGGTGTTTACCACAATTTGATAGCCCTGTGGTCACTTTTTTACTGAGTCGGCTTTTTATTTCCAGGTTTCTAAAACTGAATTCAAATTCTCAAACTGCCTTGGCAGGAATTGAACTCACGTTCTAGATTATAGAAAAGATAAATACAGAACATTACTTAACTGAAACTGGGACAGGACAGGCCAAAGGTTCAAACTGCTGAAGGAAAAGTTAAGGACGGATGTCAAAAAGTGCACCGCAGAACAAAAAAAAAAGCAAAATACTGCGGATGCTGGAAATACTCATCAGGTTTGGCAGCATCTGTGGAGAGAGAAACAGAGTTAAAGGCTGGTTCTGACAACCAGCCCTTGAGCTGCAATTTTGGGTGGAATTTTGTCTCAGCAGTGGTGATGGACTGGGAGGTGGGTGGGGCGGCAAAATGCAGGTGGGTCGCACTGTGACGGAATCCTGATGCTTTACGCCACTAGGGGATATTCCTGGAGGGGGTCGGGTTGACAGGTGGAGGCTGCACTTTAGGACAATGGGCAGGCAATCCATCCTGTTAAACAGGTAATTTATGGCAATTTTATGAGCTCTTCACAATTTTGCAAGGGAGCAATGGATTTTCAGAGCCTCACCAGCTATAAGGAGGCAGAAATCAGTTTTGGCTGCACTTAGCAGCCATTGCACGAGGTAGTGTGGCAGTGTACGGAGAGTGAGAGAGTAAGTCATGGTATCGGCAATCTGGAGGCTGGAAAAACCTGTTCAGCATATCAGAGGTATTCAGATTGTGTCAGCTCTGATCTGCAACTTATGTCTGCAGAGTAAAGAGAGTGAGAGGCCCTGAGAAGCGATCGGGCACTGGTAGGCCTCGAGAAGTGAGTGCAGAAATTTACATTGGCGTCATTCACTCAGGCTTTGACACCTCCAGTGAGGAGGAACATCAAAGAGGGAGACAGCTGCAGCCACCGGGAGCAGGCTGCAGCACCCAGAGATATACCAGGATTATGAGACTGGAAGGGGGCAGCGGTGCACACAGCCAGCCTCCTCTGTGCAGAAGATGCCACCCACAAGAGAGGGTCTACACAGAGGGTCTGCTTCCTGCAAATGTTGGAACAGAAGTGTCACCAAACACTCTGCCTCTCCAGGGAGGTGGTCACTGAGCTGTGTACCATGATGGAGGTGGAACTGAGCCCTATGGGAAGTGGTGGCCAGCCTCTGCCTGTGATGGTGAAGGTCACCGTCGCGCTGCATTTCTACATTTCAAGATTATTCCAGGATCTTCTGGAGCTAGCTGTGGGATCTCCCAGTCTGCGGATGATCAATGCATCAATGACCTGTTCAAGAAGACCAGCCAATATGTACAGTTTCATACCGATCCGGACAGTCTGGCTGAGAGGGCTATAGGATTTGAGGCCATTTCTGGATTCGCCCAGAGCAAGGTGCCATCGACTGCATGTGGCTATCAAGACTCCCGCAGAACAGGCAGCAGCCTTCATCAACAGCAAGGGCTTCCATTTGCTCAATGAGAGCCGGTGTGCGACCACTACAAATGGATCCCTAGGATCTGTGCAAGGTTCCCGGGAAGCTGCCACAACGCCTACCTTCTAAGGCAGTTCTAGGTGCCCGAGCTTCTTGGGAACCACCATCCCACCTCCAAGGATGGATACTGGGTGACCAGGGTTACCCACTGAAGACGGGGTTCCTTATGCCTGTGTGGAACCCCAGCACTGAAACAGAGAGATACAACAGCAGCCATACGAATTCTCGAGTGGTCATTGAGCCGGCCATAGGATTTCTGAAAATGCAATTCAGATGCCTGGATAGATATGGTGGAGCCCTTCAATATACCCCAACAAGGGTCTCACGTAACGTTGTGGTGTGCTGTGCACTGCACAACCTGACACTACAGAGGGGCGAAGCTTTGGACAATGACTACATCCTAGAGCGAGATGTCTCCTCCGAGGGTGAAGATTTGGAGGAGGCTGCTGACTAGGTGGACTGTCACAATGCAGCCAAGGGCCCGCAGGCAAGGCACAATGACATATGCATCAGTGAGGCTCGCAAAGCCCTAATGGAGACATATTTCTCATGAGCCTTTCTTGATGCCCATGCAAACAAACAAATCTTCTATCTTCCACAGCCCTGTTGCCCTTTCCTTCAATGTCCTTATCCTCTCATGGGACCCGTCATAACATCAGGCCACAGCATGTATAATGCATTGACTTCATGCGGTCTGGTCCTTCCCATCACACCCTTTGCAAAAACAATCAAACTGTTAATGGTCCAATAATGAGGAATGAGTAAAGAATTCAATTTGTGGTGCAGCATATCAAATTTCATTCATCACAATTAAGCAACAAGGTGACATCAATCTACGCTTCATGAAACCCACATGCAACTAGGTGGACTTTCTCACGTGCTTGTAGGTGCTCCTGGAAGTTTGAAAGGTACATTTTCTTTTACATTTCAAACTTTAGTTTTCAGTTTAATGGACCAGTAACAGGGCATGGTTTGAGCCAATGCAGTTTCACAAAGGGAGTCCAATCTAAAACATTGTAACTCAAAAGCCCAGTTCCCTGACTCCAATTTAGTGTGAATTTCAACCATTCTACTTCCTACATGTGTATCTAGCCTTTAAAAATCTGGCTGAGGGTTTTGGAAATATAACACCATTCCCAACTGACCAAAGGTTTTGGATCTGATCTTGTAATATTGAGCTATTTGATCCCTGCCTCCACCACCCCCCCCCCCCCCCCCCCCACCCGCCCATATACGTCCAAGTGGAACTAGATCCATATTTGGCAGTAAGACAAGTTCCTTTGCTCGCAAATGCACATTCGTTTTCTTTTGATGTTCCACATATATTGAAAGATCTGAGGAACATGACAGTATTGTTTCATTCATTAAATGGTTTGAGGGTAGGGACCCAGAGAGACCAGGTAAACTTTCCAATTATCCCAATGAAATGCAGTCCTCTCCCAATAGAAGGCCTTTTAAAACTAGCAGAAAGGAGAAATGCATCTCCTGTGAAGCGCGGCGTGTTTATCCAGTGAAGAGCTGAGCCACCACAGAGCAAGAAGATCATTCATTCTATTCTCTGTTTGTTCCGAGTTAGCTGATCCCTCTTGGGGCCAGTATTACAATTGGATAGGAAGGGAGCGAAAGCACAAATAGTCACTTTACAAGGTCACATGTTACTTACAGATGAGGAAGGCCATTCAGCGCATCTTAATTCATCCATCTAAAATATTCCCTCTATTGCTGTATCTGTTCCTTAAATAATTCCAGGATTTTACTTCCAACACTTTGTCCAGGAATCTATTCCAAGTGTATTCTGTGTGAAGGCGAACTCCTGATATCAGTCCTGAAATTAACTGTACTTGTTCAAACCTGAGTCCCATTTACACAATGTTTCATTCAAAGTAGTATTCCTAATTACCCTTTTCCAGACCGTTTTTCTGTCTTGCATACCTCTCGGATGCCAACCCTTTTCCCAAGTTATTCAAGTCTTTTACATACAAACATACGAATTAGGAGCAGGAGTAGGCCACTCGTCCCCTCGAACCTGCTCCTCCATTCAACAAAATCATGGCTGATCTGATCGTAACATCAACCCCACATTCCCATCTACCCCTGATAACCTTTCATCCCCTTGCTTATCAAGAATCTATGTACCTCTGCCTTAAAAATATTCAAAGACTCTGCTTCCGCCACCTTTTGAGGAAGAGAGTTCCAAAGAATCACGACCCTCAGAGAAAAGAATTCTCCTTTTCCAGCGGATACAAGCCTAGCCTGTCCAACCTTTCCTCATAAGACAACCCGCCCATTCCAGGTATTAGTCTAGTAACCCTTCTCTGAACTGCCTCCAACGCATTTATATCCTTAAATAAGGAGATCAATACTGTACACAGGACGCCAGATGTGGTCTCACCAATATGTTGTATAATTGAAGCATAACCTCCCTACTTTTGTATTCAATTCCCCTCGCAATAAACTATAACATTCTATGAGCTTTCCTAATTACTTGCTGTACCTGCATACTAACCTTTTATGATTCATGCATTAGGACACCCAGATCCCTCTGCAACTCAGAATTCTGCAATCTCTCACCATTTAGATAATATGCGTTTTTATTCTTCCTGCCAAAGTGGACAATTTCACATTTTCACACATTGTGCTCCATTTGCCAGATCTTTGCCCACTCACTTAACCTATCTCTATCTCTTTGTAGCCTCCTTATTTCCTCTTCACAAGTTACTTTCCTACCTTTAATAAAAGCAAACTACTGCAGAAGTTGGAAATCTGAAATAAAAACAAAAAATGCTGGAACTACTCAGCAGGTCTAACAGCATCTGTGGAGAGAGAAGCAGAGTTAACGTTTCAGGTCAGTGACCTTTCATCAGAACTGCTTCTCTCTCCACAGATGCTGCCAGACCTGCTGAGTATTTCCAGCATTTTTTTGTTTTTATTACTTTCCTACCTATCTTTGTGTCATCAGTAACTCTCACACCTGACAGAAGTGGGAAGACTTCTGGCTCCTCTCTGCAGGTCTCCGGTGCCTAAATGTCTCCATTGCTCTCCACAAACACAGTGACTGCAATAATCTTGGTCTGGTCTGATCGATGGACTGCATGGTTTGATCAGTTCTTTCTCTGACTTGTGATTCCACTTTTTTAAGCTGTGTAGTTCAATATCTTATTGGCTTTGTTGGATTACTGCTCTGCATTGACTGGACATGTGTAGCAGCCTAGTCTAGTAATACTGCTTATCCATCTCAGTTTTCGCATTTTCAATTGAACCCAAACCTTAATAGCTGTTTGTGGGAGAAAGTTCCAGATTTTCACTACCCTTTGTGTGAAGAAATGCTTCCTGACATTGCTCCTGAACGGCCTAGCTCTAATTTTAAGGTGATGCACTTAATACCAGGAGTAGCTTTATCAATATTTCACAACCAACAGATTCCAGGTTGATCTGTTAACAAAGAATGTGTTCAGAAGAGCCACACAAATCTGAAGAGTCCAGATTTTCTGTTTGCTCATTGAGAATTCCAGCAGTTGCGGATGTCTTTTCTATTGGAGTTTGATTTCCTGCCACCTTTTTACGAGTAGCTGTAACCTTGAAATTCTGATCTTAGTTGTAATATTTATTTCTCTCGTTCTTGTCCTTTCTCCTTACAGATGCTGCCTGCCCGCTGTGTAGTTTTTTAAATTTGAGATTTTCCTCAGGTGCACATTTCCTTTCACAGCTCCTGTCGTGCGCTGATTTACCTGGTCAACACCAAGATGGTCCTTGGCGAACTACAACGGCATAGCCTCCAATACTGGAGCGATTAAAATCAGAGATGCTGAAGAGGCAAACATTAGAGCAGCGCAGATATCACAGAGGGTTGTGGGGCTGGAGGAGATTACAGAGATAGGGAGGGGCGAGGACAATGGCTTCAGTCTTCCCAACATTTAATTGAGAGAAATAGGTGAGCTCGTCATTTTCTTCGGGGGTGTTAGTAGGATCTTTGCTGTGCACAGAAGATTGGCAGTGGCATTTACCCAATCCACAGTAATTCACTGCGTGTGAAGCATGATTGATTGTTTCTAAGAGATGTGATCAGGAGCTGTATAAATTGAAATCTTCAGTCCCATTTTACAGGTGGGGTAACACTGAAAATATTTAGTCCAGCTTGGCTGAAAACTCACTCCAAATGCCCGTTTGCTCAGTCAATCGGTACATAGAAGCACCATGATTTTTATTTATAATTCATTCTTGAGATGTGGGCAATGCTGCCAAAACAGCATCTGTACCTAGTTGCACTGAGGACAATAAAGGTCAACACAGAATATGTGAATAAAATAAAATGTAATCATATGCAGGCCAGAGTGACTATGAGATGGCAGGTTGCCTCTTCAGAAAGGAACCAGTTGGGTTTTTGCAACAACAACAATTTGCTACTGTGGGATTCGAAATGTGCAACATCTGGATTACTACTCAATTGTCACAATCACTAAACTCCCATCTTCATATGATAGTTATAGCCTCGTATCCCATAGGAACGTTTTGTGTACAGATAGTGATCGGATTAGGTAACATAGCTACATATACCAAGGCTTAAAACTATTCCCTTGCCATCTTTATTATTCATATTCCTAAAATGCTCTTCCACTTTAAAAAAAAAGTCAGCTTGATTTTTGTCTTTTTAAAAAAAGTTGCACCAATATTAAAAGTAGGTTTTGATGTATAAACCTGATATAAATATCTCTACAAATGGTGCTGACTAGGGAATATTCAGTTGACATACTCTCTCTCTAATATCTATTAAACATTATTTTCTCAAGGTTGCAGAGGTAAAGTGACGCTTTAGAAATCAGGAGGAGGACCATGACATCCATCTCAACCATCCAGTTAGTGATTGAAGTGAAGATTATGTGCAGGATTTTCCTGCGGGCTTTGGGACCCTAACGTTGGGACTGAATGGGAGTCCCAAGCCTGTACTTTCCAGGAGTGAGACTGACGGAGCTATTTTCCTGGTGGCAGCCTCCTAGTTGGCCGCCTCTGCGCTCACTGTCTGGAGGGCCAAAAGGAGGCCAGTCAACACCTTCAGAGGTGGGTGCTGCTGAAGTATGTCGGCAGGTGCACGGGCGCCTCCATTCCCAGTTGGCAGCCCTAAATGGGGGATATAAAAAGGGCCAAAAAGGTTAGTGTTGTCGGGCAGGAGGGGGAAAGCCCCCCGCCATAGTGGTGGCCGTTTATTAGCCTGGTGCCTTCCCCATTGAATGGAGTCTCCGGCTCCAATGACTCCTCGGACTGCTGCAGGGCTCTATTGAGCTGGTGGCCTCCACCCATGGCAGGGGACTGCTTCACTGAGCTGGTAAAATCGCCCCTAATTGGGGCCTTAATTGTAATTCACGCAACATCAATTATGTAAATTGGGGGCCCCCCTCCGTGGAATGGGCAGCCATTCTGCTTTCCAGCCCGCCCCTGGGAAAGTTCCCCACCGGTGGGAATGTGTCAGAGAGCCGTTCCGATGCAACTCCCTGCTGTTTTCCCGGCCCCTCCAACTCTGAGCCTGCCAGCCCGGGGCTGGTAAAATTCAGCCCCATACTAACATTTATGAATAGGTTAGATATGTTATTCAAACAAAAGGAGTTTAAAGAATATGGGAACAGAATAAGCAATGTGGGATTAGGACGTGATTGAAACATATAGGATCCTGAGGGGTCTTGACAGGGTGGATGTAGAAAGGATGGTTCCCCCGTGGGAGAATCTAGAACTCGGGGTCACTGTTTAAAAATAAGGGGTCACCCACTTAAGACAGAGATGAGGAGAAATTTTTTCTCTGAGGGTCATAGGTCTTTGGAACTCTCTTCAAAAGGCGGTGGAAGCAGAGTCTTTTTTTTTATTCATTCATGGGATGTGGGCGTCACTGGCCAGGCCAGCATTTATTGCCCATCCCTAATTGCCCTTGAGAAGGTGGTGGTGAGCTGCCTTCTTAAACCGCTGCAGTCCATTTGGGGTAGGTATACCCACAGTGCTGCTAGGAAGGGAGTTCCAGGATTTTGAATATTTTTAAGGCAGAGGTAAATAGATTCTTGACGAGCAAGGAGGTGAAAGATTATCAGAGGTAGCCAGGAATGTGGAGTTGAGGTTACAATCAGATCAGCCATGATTTTGTTGAATGGTGCAGCAGGCTTGAGGGACCGAGTGGCCTACTCCTGCTTCTAATTCGTATGTTCGTATGGACTACTGCTTCTGTACTGGTCAGACCAAGCACGGACTGGTTGGGCAAGCACTTTGTTAGCATGTTGTAATTTCTGTATAATGCCCCTCTTTCTGAAATGATTGTGGGTTTTTGCATCCTTGCGGAGTATTCTTTTACAATGAAGACCTTTATTTGTCATCAGTTCTAAACTTCCCTTTCTCCAGTGTGACTCTGTGCTCCGTTGTCACAGTTTACCTTGAAGCTGTGCTTCAGATTTGCCCTTTATGTACTCTGCTTACTGTCATATAATTCATCGCTAAAAAAGCTCAATTTTCTCTAGGTTTTCATCATAAACAGGGTCACTAGTTTAGAGTGACTAAATAAATCAAGCTCTGTATTGATTACCCGAGATTCTGGATCTTACTGAGGCGTTTGGGGTTGCATTCCGCTTTGGGGAACTGGCAGTGATGTCGTGTGACACTATTTGAAGAGCGGCATGGGAGTTCTCCTGATGTAACGGCCAATATTAATTTATTAATTCCTCAACCAACATCACTAACACACATCGGACTGGATTTTGAAGTCCTGTCGTCGAGCGCAGAACATGGCGTCCATCCCCCACGGGACTCTCACTGCCGCAACTACATGGCAGGTGGCCACTTTACCTATTGGCGGCGGCCGCACCCCCTCCCCCCCGCCAATCACGTGGTGGGGGTGGCCTTGGCGACACCGTGAACAGGTGCTGGTGCCATTTTTAAAAGTGTGTCAGTCTTGCAAACAAATTGCAGAGTTGACCTCTTGCCCCCTCCCCCACCCTGCTATGTATACATTGAATGCAGAGTTGCCCCTGATTTTACCCCCTATCTGTACCCAAAATGAAGCAGTGACCCCTTCTCCTGCTCCGTGGCGCCAGCTTCTCCTGGACGGGAAAGCGAAGGTGCGTGACAGCCGCACATCATTCTGAAGATCGGGAACAGCTGGGAAGATCATGGCGGATGACGTGATGTCTGCAGAGAGGTGTTTTAAATATTCTAACTAGGGTCCTGTGGCAGAATGGCGGAGGTGACGCCATGGAGCTTCCCCACCGCCGAGACGATCGGGCCCAGCAATCCCAGCGTTGGATTCCGTGGCGGCTGCTGCTGCCGCTCCAGTTCTCCAGCCCTCCCCCACCCTGCCACGGAACCCAATATTGGGCTGAGAACAAAATTCAACCCATCATCTGGGCATTTATCTTATTGCTGTTTGTGAAACCTTGATGTTTGCACAAATTGGCTGATATATTTAACTACATTACAACAGCGACTACATTACAAAGGTACTATGTTAGTTGTGAAGTTCGGATGCTCTTGAGGCTATGAAAGGTGGAATATATATGAGTTCTTTCTGCCTTAATGCTCACCCTGCAGATGTCAAAGAGCAGATGACTTGGCAATGGTGATGCCTTTGGATGGTTAAGCCTTTTCTTGGACATGACTCCGCGTCAGCCACTCACCTTTCATCCTCCGTAAATTTGGGCGCATCCAAAACTCTGCTGCCTTACCCTAACTCATACAAGGTCCTGTTCATCCATGACTCTTGTGCTCATTGACTTACATTAGCTCCTGGCTTGGCAACACCTCAATTTTAAAATTCTTATCTTGTTTTCCAATCCATCCACAGCCCTGGCCCCTTCCCTATCTCTGTAATATCCTGCAGCTCCACAACCCTCAGAGATCTCTGTGTGCCTCCAATACTGACTTCTTGTGCACTCCCAATTTTCATTGCTCCACCATTGGCCACTGTGCCTTCAACTGCCTAGACCCTAAGCTCTAGAATTCCCTCCCTAAACCCCTCTCCTCCTCCTTTAAGATGCTCCTTAAAACCTACCTCTTTTTGACCAAGTTTTTGGTCACCTGTATTGATGTATCCTTATGTGGCTCCATGTCAAATATGTTTGATAATTGTTCCTGTGAAATGTTTTGGGACATTTTACTTCATTCAAGGGGCGATACAAACACAAGTTGTTGTTGGTGTTGATGATCATTACGTTACACTTATGTGGAGTACCTATTATCTCCCCCACCCCCTTGCCAGCTTAGGCCCAGGTGTTGTGCAGGTCCTACTATAGATACAAGGGCTTGTGAATGGAATGGAACACACAATCATCAGCAAGCAGCCCTACTCATGACTCTGTTTAAAAGCAGCTGAATCACAGCAAAAGCCTTTCTCCAATTGAAAAATTGCTGGAAGTCTTGTACTCATCTTAAAACACAGGCTAAATTGTATTACCAGGCAATAACACATTTAGGACCTGTAAACCAGGAGAGAGTTTTTCTAAATGCTTTTCCAACTTGTAGAAGTTACAGCTTTGAAGCACACTCCAGCCTATTTTCTAAAGAGCTGTAGCGATCTATTTCTGACCAGTTTTGGTTGGCAGGAGCACATGGTCTCTCAATGAATCCTTTTGATTTGAAGTGATGTGTTGTGATTTGAACAGTAATGAAACCAGCGTTCACTTTGCTGCTGCTACAGGGAGCCATGAATGGATGAATAGAGTAACTCCTGGCCTGCAGTGCAATATGTTAAATATCGCCACTTGTAAACCTCACCAAGCCCTTTCATCACATCCCCATCTGCTTGTCAATTGTGAGTCATCTTGTTAAACCCACTTTTTGTGAATCTCATGCCTTGTCACAGCCTCTAGATGACTCTTACATGTGGGTTTTCAACTGAAGAAGCAATATAAAAAGAGTCTCCTTTATTAGTACATGGAAGGTATGCATGAATAGTTCAGTCATGTTACATCAACTTCACCAGACATTGAGACAATTATAAATATGCAGAGGGCATATTTAATGGTGTTTCCTTTCTGGAAGGGGAGTTTTTTGTTTTTTCACTAGAAACTTAAATGAGCATGATTGTTAGGTATAAAACAGAAAGGAAATAACTAAAGATGAAGGTGAAAGAGACAGAGGAGTCTTTGAAGACTCTACACGTCCAAGAAATGCAAAGTACAAAGCAACAAAGACAATGCAACAACAACTTGCATTTGCGTCATACCTCTAACATAGTAAAATACTGCAAGGCAGTAGGAGGGTTTTCAAACAAAATTTGACATGCTCATAGTAGGAAAGATGGAGGAAAACTTGGTCAAAGAGGTGTTTTTTAAGGAGTGCCTAATAAGAGGAGAGAGAGGAGGAGAGGTTCAGGGAGGGAACTCTAGAGCTTAGGGCCTAGGCAGCTGAAGGCACAGCCACTAATAGTGGATTGATTAAAATTGGGGATGTGCAAGAGGCCAGTGTTGAAGTAGCGCACAGATCTCGGAGAGGGATCTCGGGGCTGGAGGAGATTACAGAGATGGTGAGGGGCGAGGACATGATTTGGAAACAAGAATGAGAATTTTAAAATTGAGGTTTGCTGGACAGGTCAGCGAGGACAGGGGTGATGGGTGAACGGGACTTGCTGCAAGTTAGGACATGGCAGCAGAGTTTTAGATGAGCTCCATATTAAACCATATAGAATAGTGAAATCTGAATCATAGGAAGTCATGATTAATCTGCACAGGGCTTTGGTCAAACCACATCTTGAATGTAACATCCAGTTCTGGTCATCAAAATAGAGGGGAGACGTTGAAGGCAGTGCAGGTTAATCCCCAGTGTCAGAGATTGGTGTTACGAGAAACAAATTGAAGAAATGTAAAGTTTTCATACATGAAAGGAGACATCCCAGGAGGTCATCTCCAAGGGGTGTCGTCTTCTTTGGCCTCCTTGTCTCGGGAGACAATGGGTAAGCGCCTGGAGTGGCTATAAAGGCCAATACTAGAGTGACAGACTCTTCCACAGGTGCTGCAGATAAAATTGGTTGTCACGGCTGTTTCGCAGTTGGCTCTCTCCTTGCGCTTCTGTCTTTTTTCCTGCCAACTGCTAAGTCTCTTCAACTCACCACACTTTAGCCCCGCCTTTATGGCTGCCCGCCAGCTCTGGCAATCGCTGGCAACTGACTCCCACGACGTGATCAATGTCACAGGACTTCATGTCGCGTTTGCAGATGTTTTTAAAGCGGAGACATGGACGGCCGGTGGGTCTGATACCAGTGGCGAGCTCGCTGTACAATGTATCCTTGGGGATCCTGCCATCTTCCATGCGGCTCACATGGCCAAGCCATCTCAGGCGCCGCTGACTCAGTAGGGTGTGTAAGCTGGGGATGTTGGCCGTCTCAAGGACTTCTGTGTTGGAGATACGGTCCTGCCACCTGATGCCAAGGATTCTCCGGAGGAAGCGAAGATGGAATGAATTGAGACGTCGCTCTTGGCTGACATATGTTGTCCAGGCCTCGCTGCCATAGAGCAAGGTACTGAGGACACAGGCTTGATACTCGCGGACTTTTGTGTTCCGTGTCAGTGCGTCATTTTCCCACATCTCCAAGGGGTGTATACGATAGTTAACAGAATAGAAAAAGTAATTGAAGAATTTACTCCAACATTGATTGTAAGAATAGGACAAAGCGGGACAGTTTCAAAGCAGTAAAAGTTACTTTAGGTCTGATAGCAGGAAGCTGTTCTTCACACACTGTGATCAATACATGGATAGACTCCTGGACAGATGAGACCCAATTTTAACTAGGGGTGCAAATCAGATGGGCAGTAAACTCCGGATCCCATGAAGTCTCATGGTATCATATCAAACATGTGCAAGGAAACCTCCTATAATAAAAACAAGAAATGCTGGAACCACTCAGCAGGTCTGGCAGCATCTGTGAAAAGAGAAGCAGAGTTAACGTTTCAGGTCAGTGACCCTTCATCGGAACTGACAAATATTAGAAAAATATTAGAAGGAAACCTCCTGCTGATTACTACCTACTACCCTCCCTCAGCTGATGAATCAGTACTCCTCCATGTTGAACACCACTTGGAATAGGCACTGAAGGTAGCAAGGGCACAGAATGAAGTCCCCTGTCTAGAGTGTAATGTACATCACCAAGAGTGGCTCTGTAACACCACTACTGACCGAGCTGGCTGAGTCCTGAAGGACATATCTGCCAGACTGGGCTTGTGACAGGGGGGAGAGAATCAACAAGAGAGAAAACCAACTTGACCTCATCCTCACCAATCTACCTGGCGCAGTTGCATCTGTCCATAACAGTATTGGTAGGAGTGACCACCACACAGTCCTTGCGGAGATGAAGTCCCGTCTTCACACTGTGCATACCCTCCATCATTTTGTGTGGCACTACCACTGTGCTAAATGGGGTAGACTCAGAACAGATCTAGCAGTTCAAAATTGGACATCCATAAGATGCTGTGGGCCATAAGCAGCAGCAGATTTATATGCAACACAATCTGTAACCTCATGGTCCAGCATACCCCTCAGTCTACCATGATCATCAAGCCAGGAGACCAACCCTGGTTCAATGAGGAGTACAAGATAGCATGGCAGGTGCAGCACCAGGCTTACCTAAAAATGAGGTGCTAACCTGGTGAAGCTACAACACAGGAATATATGCATGCTAAATATCAGAAGCAGCTTGCAATAGGCAGAGCTCCACAAACATCCCATCCTCTGATGGGGGAGCACCGCACAGCAGTGCAAAAGACAAGGCTGAAGCATAGGCAACCACTTTCATCCAGAAGTGCGAAGTGGATGATCCATCTCGATCTCCTCCTGAGGTCCCTACCATCACAGATGCCAGTCTTCAGCCAATTTGATTTACTCCAGGTGATATCAAGAAACAGCTGAAGGCTGAAGATCGCAAAGGTTATGGGGCCCTGTCAACATCCTGGCTGTAGTACGAAAGATTTGTGCTCCAGAATTTGTGGTTACAAGAGCAGGTCAGAGGCTGGGAATACTGCAGCAATAGGAGGGCACCTTGTGTTTCCCTCGTTCACACATGGACAGAGAGGGAGATGCCCTCCTTCAGGATTCCGTAGATTTCTGTGGCAGAGCTAGCTTGTCAGTATGATGACGTCAATGTCAAAGCCGCTGTGTGTGATGTTCAAGTCTTGTAAGCAGCACCCCCGCCTCTTTCATGGCCACTCGCTTCTTTTCAAGAATTATGCTGGAGGGTTTCCATTCATGTATTTCTGAAGCTGCTGTCCATATGGCCTTTGCAGGAGTCCGATGGCACATTAAGGTTTCTCATTGTGATTGTTTCTAGGTCCTAAAGCAACACGTGCTCAAGAACTGAAGCAATTTGTTTATTGTTACAAGCTCACAGTACACAGTCTGGTGTGTACTCTGTCTTCAATGAAACTGACTGTAATGGCTACCTGCAGTCAGAGTGCCTCATGGTAGAGGTCACATGGCTACGGCAAGCCAGGAGGCACTTTGGTACAGTATTGCATTTCTATCCCAAACATACACCTTATCATACAAAAAAAAACACAAAAATTTGCATGCATTATCATTTACACTGACAGTTGCCCAAGTTGCCCACCATGCACACAACGGTTCTCATGCATTAATAGTTCATCATTCTTGTCAGTCTCTGCACATGCATTGCACACATAGTCATTAACTTGTGCATTAATAGCGGCCATCTGTGCAGTTGGTGAGTTCTCATCTTCCTGATTGGCTGCCTGCCGTGAAGGAACAACTTCTCCAGTTGAGCGTATGTGCCTGCAGTGGCAAGGGTATATCTGATCGTTCACTGCCACCGCATACGATCAAGGTGACAACTGCTCTATGCAGGTCCCAAGTTGCCTCTTGGGCTGACTCATGTTGAGCGTGTTGAAGATTTGTACCGTGACTGGCTCTCCAAAGCTCAATTCTGGCAATGGTTCGGCAGTTTTGTCAAAATGAAATTTGGCTTTCTGCCATTTCACCTTGATTTTGTCTGCCCACTCTGCGGAATCCAAGCATTCCTTCCCCATAGCCTCCACCTCAGGCGCCTGAGCAGATGACTGCCAGATCTTCCTCTTCCTCTTTCTCTCCGCCTGTATGATCCGCGTCACCTTGCGACTGGCAAAGACGTTCTCGTTCCAGCGCCTGCTCCAGTTGGCCATCTCCTGGGTTTTCTCTTTTTGCACGTTGAGGGTTACCAGTCCAAGCTTTAGACTTACTTCTGCTGAGATGAGTAGCTTTTGCTTGCTGTCTATGATCTGGAACTGCAGATCTTCATTCTTGTCATTGCAGTGGGCTCTCAGAGTAACTTGTCCTCTTGGCACTAACTTTCCTGAGAGTCAGTTTCTCCTCTCTCAGTAGACGTGCTGTCTTTAATTAGATCTTCTTTTAGTCGCGCAAATTCACAGGATTCTGCGAGCTGTGTCAACGCAGTCACATATTGATGAATGGACTCTTTTTCACCTTGGACCCTAATATTGAACACATACCTTTCATAGGTTACGTTCACTTGGAGTTCAAAGCATGCCATCAAGCCTTTCAAAATTTCTCTGTCTTTTTTTCTTCAGAGAGATTTAGGGTGGAATACACTTTGTAACAGTCTCTCCCCAACAGTTATAAAAGTGTAGCTAATCGCAGCTGCACTGGTTTGTTAATTAAATCTGTTGCAATTTTGTCATTTTTTCCATTGTGAGTGGAAAAACTGCCAGTTCTGTATCATATCACCTTTCATTTTGACTGGCGCAGGCAGAGGAAAATTTGCAGCCATTGTCATACCCTGTTCTTTCAGCTGTTTATTTGTTCCTTTTCTGTGACTTCCTGTAGCTTTTAGCAGTTGTGCCTCTGTAGCTGTGCTTCTCAGCTGTTCAACACTCAAGCTCAGCTCCACTCTGACAACATGTTTCGAGCTCACAGGACACCAGTCTGGTGTGTACTCTGTCTTTAATGAAACTGACTATAATGGCTGCCTGCAGTCAGAGTGCCTCGTGTTAGAGGTCACATGACTACGGCAAGCCAGGAGACACATTGATACAGTATTTCTATCCCAAACATTTATTTTTGGGTCTCTAAGGTTCACTTGGCTCTGGAGGCATGTGGGTCCTGCTTAATGATTCATTTGAAACAGACAAAGGAGCCTAAAAGCACCACTGAAAGTAATTTAAATGTAAATGAGAGCTGCTGAAAACCAGAAGGAAATCGAACCAAGCAGGCAACAAAATAAATCTTCAGACATCTCAAAATGCCATGTGGCAGCAAACTGTTTGCTCTCTCTCAGTGACCAGATGGAGGGGGTTCAAACCCCACTCCAGGACGCGAGCACAGATTCTTAACTTGCTCCAGCCCAGTCCCCAAGTGTGGGGGCGGGGAGGGAGGAATGCTGCACTGTCAAAGGGGCCGTCTTTCCAATGGGATGCTAAAAATCTTGCTGTGCCATTTTAAAAACCAGCAAGGGAATTCTCCCTATGTCCTGGCTAATGCTCTTCTAAAATGAGCACTGTCAGAAAAAAACATTAACTGATCATTAATCTGATTGCTTTTAAGGCAGGTTGCTGTTGTAACAGGTTGTCATGTTTACCCACTTTAACTGTCGCTGCATTTCAAAGTAATTTTTTTACATGCAAAGTGCTTTGAGGCCTGACTGAGACGATGAGGTATTTTATAAATGCAAGTCTGTCTGTCTTTTTGAAGGATGTGTTCAGCTATTAAAAGATGCAGATTGTTTATTCATGTGTAACATCAAATAGCTCTCGCTATGTTCCCATGGTTGAGTTTTAAGTAATACCAGGGAGTGGAATGATTGTTAATGTGTGTCAGCTCTGGCTTTGTTGGTTGAACTCCAGCTTCTGAGACTGACCGGTTAGTTTAATATCAGTGGTGGGTAAGGTTTTAGAAACAATTATCAGAGGGAAAAAAATCAACAGACACTTGGAGAGGTTCGAGTTAATTAAGGATAGTCAGCACAGATTTGTAAAACAGAGATCATGCTTGACTGATCTAATTGATTTTTTTGATGAAGTAACAGAGAAGGTTGATGAAGGAAGTGTAGTGGATGCTGTCTATGTGGATTTTAAGAAAGCGTATTTTCAGTTAAAGAGAAATCATCTTTGAAACATTCTAAACCCTACAGATTTGAAGTGTAGTCACTGTTGTAAACGCAGCACTCAATCTGCATACAGCCAGGTCCCACAATGGATAAATCATTTGGTTTAGGTATTGGTTGAGGGATAAATAGTAGCCAGGACACTACAGAGAATTCTCTTGCACTCCTTAGAATAATGGATGTGGGATCTTTTACATCCATCTGAGAGAATAGTCAGGGACTTGGCATAACTCCAACCTGAAAGATTGCACCTCTGAATGTCAGAAGAATGGCCTGCAGCCTCTCTGAAAATTAGAGCTGGTCCATCTAGGACTGATGTCAGGAAGCACTTCTTCAAACAAAGGGTAGTGGAAATCTGGAACTCTGTCCCCCCCAAAAGAGGATGGTTGGGGGTGGGGTAGTGTCAATAAAAGATTTTGAAACTCTGTTAGATTTTTTGATAGGCAAAGGTTTTAGAACTAAGGTAGGTCAATAAAGTTAAGATACATCTGCCGTGATCTTGTTGAGCAGCTTCACGGGTCTGTATGGCTTCTTCCTGTTCCTATGTTCAACAGTGATCCCCTACATCAGATAAACCTACCTCTAGAGGGGAGTGAATATCATTTATGATGGGTAATCTATTAACGTGCTGAGGGAGGCAGTGATACTCCGGGACTTTACCTAAATATCGATTGGGGTGATGCTCGAGTAAAGGGAAAGGAGGAGGAGGAATTTCTGAAATGTGTTCAGAAGAATTTCCTTGACCATTATGTTCTCAGCCCAACTAGGAAGGAGGCATTGCTGGATCTGGTGTTGGGGAATGAGGTGGGCTAAGTGGACCAAGTGTCTGTGGGGGAACGCTTGGGTAAGAGTGAACATTGCATCAAAAGGTTTACATTAGTAATGGAGAAGAGCAAGGAACGATCTAAAGTAGGACTTCTAAATTGGAAGAGGACTAACATCAATGGGATGAGGGGGAATCTAGCCAGGGTAAATGGAACCAAAGACTGACATGAAAAATGGTAACAGAACAATGAATGATCTTTAAGGAGGACATGTTTCAGGGACAGACTAGTTACATTCCAACAAGGGTAAAATTTAAGGGAATTAAAGCCAGGGCTCCTTGGATGATGAGGGCCATGGAGAATATGATGGAGGTGCCCTCTCTCTTAAACATTTTTAATTCTTAAATTAAAAAATGGATCTTGTAGCCACTGTGGTCAGAGGTGGGGGTTGAGGGGAGCAGGACCCCTCAAGGGTGGCCTGCATCTGCTCCTAAACCCAGGGAGGCAGGGAGGGCCTCCAGGCCTGCCTGGAGTGCTGGATCCCCAGCCTGCCACCTCCAGGCACCTATACTGGCCCCTGCTGCCTGTGGGGGCCTGGAGGCCGACATGGAAAATCCCAGTCGGCGTCCTTTAATTGCCCACTGAAACCCCAACCCCATCCCACCTCTGCAAAAGTGACCCGGGCCGAGCTGGAGATCCCGGGAACTGGCAATCTGGCTGGCCGGGCTATTTTTAGCTCCTGTCCACGTCTGTTCCCGGTGCCGGCAGGGTCTCAAAATCCTGCCCTCTGTGCCAAATTTTGTTTAATGCTACATTAAAGGCACTGTGTCGATATTGTTTGAGAATGGAAACAGCAATTGGCTCCACCCTCAGCAGTTAGGTGTCGAATGGATTCTGGATATTCTCTCTCTGGGCAGAATCTTATTGGGAGCTTTGGAGGAGGGTGGGCGGGGAATTTCTGAAAACTGAGCTTTGGGGTGGGTCCTTGACGCGTTCCCGCCTCCAAGCAATTTTGCCGGAGGCAGGAAGAGACTGGCACCGGCCACCCACCTGGCAGCAGTGGGTAGCCAATTATTGGCGATTAAGTGCCCACTTGGGGGCGAATTGATGATGCAGCTGGGGTCCCCTGCAGATGCCTGGAGGTGGTCTTCCGGGGGTCCAGCAAGACTCCTTTAAATCCATTCCTCCCCCCAACCCACTGACATGGGTGCCAGAGGGCCACAGCTATGGTGTCAGACCCTCCTGTGTGGCGGTGGAAGTTGGGGGGGAGGTGGCAGTTGTCCCCTCCACAATGATGCCTGGAAGCTGTGGCCACACTTTACTTTTAAACAGTTAAAAGTCTTCAGTGGGTGCCTCCATCTTGAGGCTCCCTCACGATCCCTCACCTACAGTGGCAGCGCCCACCTCTCCCGGTGAGGTTGCCAGCACTCTTACATCCTTGGGCACTCCCATTGGCCCTTCCGCCTGTGCAGTCCACCCACCGTCCTTTATTGTACTGGGCTCCAGGAGGCAGCCTGTTAATTGTCCGCCTCCAGGAAGTTCATACAGGTGGGCGGCCCTCTCAACCTATCGGGGTTGGGATCCGGAAATGGTCCCGACCTGTGTTTAAAAACAGTGTTGGTAAGATTCCGCCCATTATCTCTTTAATGCTCTCTCCTTTGTTCATCCTTTCTTTGTTCCTTTCTCGATCTCGCTGATATTTTTAATCTCCTTTTCTTTGCAAGTTAAAGAATCGTACAGCATGCAAAAGGAAGCCATTCAGCCCATTGTGACCATGCCAGCTCTTTGAAAATGCTGCCCAATTAATCCAACTCCGCTGCTCGTTTCCCCTTCCCTAAAACTTTTCCTTTTCAAATATATATCCAATTCCCTTTTGAAAGTTACTTTTGAATCTGCTTTTGCCACCCTTTCAGGCAACATATGTCAGATCCTAAAAATTTGCTGCATAAAGCAGTTTCTCCTAATCTCTCCTTGATTCTTTTACCGATTATCTTTAATGTCTTCTCCTCTGGTTACTGACCATCCTGCCAATGGAAGTAATTTCTCCCTATCTACTCTATCAAAACTCTTCATAACATTTGAACACCACGATTAAGTCTCCTCTTTACCTTCTCTGCTCTAAGGAGAACAACCTCAGCTTCTCTGGTCTCTTCACATAAGCAAAGTCTCTCAGCCCTGGTATCATTGTAACAAATCTCCTCTGCATCCTTCCTAAAGCGTGGTGCTCAGAATGAGACACAACAACAACAAGTTGCATTTTTATAGTATCTTTAATGCAATAAAACTTCCCACAGGAGTGTTCTCAGGCAGAATTTGACACTGAGTCACAAAAGGAGATATTAGGTCAGGTGACTAAAAGCCTGGTCAAAGAAGTAGGTTTTAAGGAGAGTCTTAAAGGAAGGGAGAGAGGTGGAGAGGGTTAGGAAGGGAATTCCAGGGCTTAGGGACTGACCAGAAGTGTTTTGGCGGTTCCCATTTTAATTTGAAAGCCGCAACACTATTGGAGCTGAGGGGGCGGGGTGGGGGGCACTGGCCTCTGATGTCTGTAAGGTGTTCCCTGCTTGAACCAAAGGGAAGATACGAACATATGTATTAGCAGCAGGAGTAGGCCACTCGCTCCTTCGAGCCTGCTCCACCATTTAACAAGATCATGGCTGATCTGATTGTATGTACCTCAACTCCACATTCCCGCCTACCCCCATAACCTTTCACCCCCTTGCTTATCAAGAATCTATCTACCTCCACCTTAAAAATATGCAAAAATTCTGCTTCCATCTCCTTTTGAGGAAGGGAGTTCCGAAGACTCACGACCCTCTGAGAGGAAAAATTTCTCCTCTATCTTAAATGGGCGACCTCTTATTTCTAAACAATGACCCCTCGTTCTAGATCCTCCCACAAGGGGAAACAAGGGGAAATATTGAGAGGGATAGAAGAAATGAGAGACCTTGGAGTGCAAGTCCATAGGTCCCTGAAGATGGCAGGATAGGTAGATAGAGTGGTGAAGAAGGCATATGGAATGCTTTCCTTTATTGGCCGACGTATAGAGTACAAAAGCAGGGATGTAATTCTGGAACTGTATAAAACGCTGGTTAGACCACAGCCGATGTATTGGATACAGTTCTGGTAACCACGTTACGGGAAGGACATAATTGCTGCGGAGAGAGTACAGAGGAGATTTACGAAAATGTTACCAGGGCTTGAAAGTAGCAGCTATGAGGAAGGATTGGATCGGCTAGGGTTGTTTTCCTCAGAACAGAGGAGGCTGAGGGTGACTTAATTGAGGTGTACAAAATTATGAGCAGCCGAGATAGAATAGACAGGAAGAACCTGTCTTCCCTAGCGGAGAGGTCAATTACCAGGGAGCACAGATTTAAAGTGATTGGTGGAAGGATTAGAGGGAACATGAGGAAAGACTTTTTCACCCAGATGATGGTGGGTGTCTGGAATTCACTGCCAGGAACAGTGGTGGAGGCAGAAACCCTCAACTCAGTTAAAAGGTACCTGGACATGCACCTGAAGTGCAGTAACTTGCAAGGTTACGGACCAGGTGTTGGAAGGTGGAATTAGATTGGGTGGCTAGTATTTTTGGCCAGTGCAGACACGATGGGCTGAATGGCCTCCTTCTATGCTGTAATTTTTCTATGGTTCTACATCCTTTCCACATCCACCCAGTCAAGACCAAGTTGCCTCTTACTCTTCTAAACTCCAGCGGATACAAACCTAACCAGTTCGAGACCATGGCTACCTGACCCGAACCCAACGTGACCTGACAACATGTGTCAGGTTCAGGTCGGGTCGCTCTTCCGGGTCCGGCATTCGGGCTCGGGTCGGGTTGGGCCAAGGTAGAAGACTACCTCTTTAATATAATGAACTTCATTCCAGTGGTCTGGTTGGGTCGGGTCAGGCCGGGCGCGGGAAAAAGTGAAAGGACTCGGGCCGGTCAGGCTTGGGTCGGATGTGGTTCTGTCGGGCTCGGGTCGGGTTTCATTTGCAGACCCAAGCAGGTCTTTAGCCTGTCCAACCTTTCCTCATAAGAGAACCCACCCATTCCAGGTATTAGTCCAAAAAACCTTTTCTGAACTGCTTCCAACACATTTAATTCCTTTCTTAAATAAGGAGACCAATACTGTACACAGTACTCCAGACTAAACCCTGTCACCAGGTTTCATGGAGGCACCCAAGATCACGTCGTTGGCACCAGCTAGACCTCATTGTCACAAGGCGAGCCGCCTTAAACAGTGTTCAAATCACACGCAGCTTCCACAGTGCGGACTGCGACACCGACCACTCCCTGGTGTGCAGCAAGGTTAGACTCAGACCAAAGAAGTTGCATCATTCCAAGCAGAAGGGCCACCCGCGCATCAACACGAGCAGAATTTCTCACCCACAGCTGTTACAAAAATTTCTAAATTCACTTGTAACAGCCCTTCAAAACACTCCCACAGGGGATGCTGAGACCAAGTGGGCCCACATCAGAGACGCCATCTATGAGTCAGCTTTGACCACCTACGGCAAAAGTGCGAAGAGAAATGCAGACTGGTTTCAATCTCATAATGAAGAGCTGGAACCTGTCATAGCCGCTAAGCGCATTGCACTTTTGAACTACAAGAAAGCCCCCAGCGATTTAACATCCGCAGCACTTAAAGCAGCCAGAAGTACTGCACAAAGAACAGCTAGGCGTTGCGCAAACGACTACTGGCAACACCTATGCAGTCATATTCAGCTGGCCTCAGACACCGGAAACATCAGAGGAATGTATGATGGCATGAAGAGAGCTCTTGGGCCAACCATCAAGAAGATCACCCCCCTCAAATCTAAATCGGGGGTCATAATCACTGACCAACGCAAACAGATGGACCGCTGGGTTGAGCACTACCTAGAACTGTACTCCAGGGAGAATGCTGTCACTGAGACTGCCCTCAATGCAGCCCAGCCTCTACCAGTCATGGATGAGCTGGACATACAGCCAACCAAATCGGAACTCAGTGATGCCATTGATTCCCTAGTCAGCGGAAAAGCCCCTGGGAAGGACAGCATTACCCCTGAAATAATCAAGAGTGCCAAGCCTGCTATACTCTCAGCACTACATGAACTGCTATGCCTGTGCTGGGACGAGGGAGCAGTACCCCAGGACATGCGCGATGCCAACATCATCACCCTCTATAAAAACAAAGGTGACCGCGGTGACTGCAACAACTACCGTGGAATCTCCCTGCTCAGCATAGTGGGGAAAGTCTTTGCTCGAGTCGCTCTGAACAGGCTCCAGAAGCTGGCCGAGTGCATCTACCCTGAGGCACAGTGTGGCTTTCGTGCAGAGAGATCGACTATTGACATGCTGTTCTCCCTTCGTCAGATACAGGAGAAATGCCGTGAACAACAGATGCCCCTCTACATTGCTTTCATTGATCTCACCAAAGCCTTTGACCTCGTCAGCAGACGTGGTCTCTTCAGACTACTAGAAAAAATCGGATGTCCACCAAAGCTACTAAGTATCACCACCTCATTCCATGACAATATGAAAGGCACAATTCAACATGGTGGCTCCTCATCAGAGCCCTTTCCTATCCTGAGTGGTGTGAAACAGGGCTGTGTTCTCGCACCCACACTTTTTGGGATTTTCTTCTCCCTGCTGCTTTCACATGCGTTCAAATCCTCTGAAGAAGGAATTTTCCTCCACACAAGATCAGGGGGCAGGTTGTTCAACCTTGCCCGTCTAAGAGCGAAGTCCAAAGTACGGAAAGTCCTCATCAGAGAACTCCTCTTTGCTGACGATGCTGCTTTAACATCTCACACTGAAGAATGCCTGCAGAGTCTCATCGACAGGTTTGCGTCTGCCTGCAATGAATTTGGCCTAACCATCAGCCTCAAGAAAACGAACATCATGGGGCAGGATGTCAGAAATGCTCCATCCATCAATATTGGCGACCACGCTCTGGAAGTGGTTCAAGAGTTCACCTACCTAGGCTCAACTATCACCAGTAACCTGTCTCTAGATGCAGAAATCAACAAGCGCATGGGTAAGGCTTCCACTGCTATGTCCAGACTGGCCAAGAGAGTGTGGGAAAATGGCGCACTGACACGGAACACAAAAGTCCGAGTGTATCAGGCCTGTGTCCTCAGTACCTTGCTCTACGGCAGCGAGGCCTGGACAACGTATGCCAGCCAAGAGCGACGTCTCAATTCATTCCATCTTCGCTGCCTTCGGAGAATACTTGGCATCAGGTGGCAGGACTAT
Organism: Heterodontus francisci; assembly: GCF_036365525.1. NCBI lineage: Eukaryota > Metazoa > Chordata > Chondrichthyes > Heterodontiformes > Heterodontidae > Heterodontus > Heterodontus francisci. Next base: position 14,946,129 of record NC_090379.1, read on the forward strand.
ATCTCCAACACAGAAGTCCTTGAAGCGGCCAACACCCCCAGCTTATACACACTACTGAGTCAGCGGCGCTTGAGATGGCTTGGCCATGTGAGCCGCATGGAAGATGGCAGGATCCCCAAAGACACATTGTACAGCGAGCTCGCCACTGGTATCAGACCCACCGGCCGTCCATGTCTCCGTTATAAAGACGTCTGCAAACGCGACATGAAATCGTGTGACATTGATCACAAGTCGTGGGAGTCAGTTGCCAGCGATTGCCAGAGCTGGCGGGCAGCCATAAAGACAGGGCTAAATTGTGGCGAGTCGAAGAGACTTAGTAGTTGGCAGGAAAAAAGACAGAGGCGCAAGGGGAGAGCCAACTGTGCAACAGCCCCAACAAACAAATTTCTCTGCAGCACCTGTGGAAGAGCCTGTCACTCCAGAATTGGCCTTTATAGCCACTCCAGGCGCTGCTTCACAAACCACTGACCACCTCCAGGCGCGTATCCATTGTCTCTCGAGATAAGGAGGCCCAAAAGAACTCCAGATGTGGTCTCACCAGTGCCCTGTATAACTGAAGCATGTCCTCCCTACTTTTGTATTTAAGATTGGGTGCTGAAGAACTTCTGAGATGTGCAGCTCCATTGTGGTCGCCTTAGTCTCTTTCACAGCGGATCAGGCAACCTAACTCTGTGTATGGGGACACACCCACCAACCTGGCCAGACAGAATTACTGGATGCTTCATGTAACACAATTACAGGATATCTGCCCCTTTCACGCACTAACGTCTGCTCACCCAGGCTAACTTGGAGATCGCCTGCTGAGAATCTACTACCTCTGATGGGAGAGAGTCCAGATCAAGGGTGGCTTAAACTTTAAAATTAGAGCTCGGCCATTCAGGATTGATATCAGGAAGCATTTCTTCACACAGAAGGTAGTGGAAATCTGGAACTTTCATCCCTCCAAACTGCTGTTGAGGCTGGAGGTCAATTGAAAATTTCAAAACAGAGATTGATAGATTTTCATTGAGTATGTGTATTAAGAGTTATGAAATCAGGGTGGGTAGATGGAGTTAAGACACAGATGAGCCAGGATCTAATTACTAATGGAAGAGACTCGAGAGGCTGACTAGCCTCCTCCTGTTCCTATGAGATGTCAGCAACACAATGGCGAGTTAGTGCTTTCTATTTTTTCATTATTTCACTGACTGCTGAGTAAAAGAATCTCTTAATCTGCTGAGTTGGAGACTGGGAGGTTGGGCCTTGATCCCTAATTGCTCAAACCCTGTGGATGTGTTACCAGCAGTTTAAAGGTCATCAAACTTTGAACACTAAAAAGTTAGAAAGCAAATATTTGAAAGGCAAATTGATAGAAAGTGGCCAAAAATGGGGGGGGGGGGGGAGAATGAGCTCATTTTTACATTTAATCTGCAAACCTACTAATCTCAGTTTTGAAATTTTCAATTGACCCTGCCACAAAATCATCAAATCTTTGGGGAGAGAGTTCCAGATTTCCACAACCCTTTTGTGTGAAGCAATGTTACCCGGCATCACCCCTCAGTAACCTAGTTCTAATTGTAACGTGATGCCCCCCTTATTCTGGACTCGCCCTACCAGAGGAAATAGTTTCTCTCCAACGACCCAATCAAATTCTTCAGTCGTCTTAAACACCTCAATTAGATCACCCCTTAATCTTCTAAATTTAAGAGAATACAAGCCTACTCCATGCAACCTGTCATCATAATTTAAACCCATTAGTCCCAGTATCATTCTGGTGAATTTTCACTGCACCCCACTATAAGGCCAATATATCCGTCCTGAGATGAGGTGGCCTGAACTCCAGATGGAGTCAGACCAACACCCTGCACAAATCAATAGACAGGCAAGTTAGGAATGCAGGGATGCAAGTTGCAGACAGTCTGCCTTACTCTGAACTTTAGTGTCTCATTGTTTGCCTTCACTTTAGCATCAGTAATGGTAGGCAAGAAAAGTGGGGCTGAAACAAAGAGGTGGTGGAGTCCCCTCTTCAGAGCAGGCAACTTGGGTATTCCTGAAGGTACAGTTCCTCAGACTGACTCACACTCGGGTACAGTTCCTCAGACTGACTCACACTCGGGTACAGCTCCTCAGGCTGACTCTCACTCGGGTACAGCTCCTCAGGCTGACTCTCACTCGGGTACAGTTCCTCAGACTGACTCTCACTCGGGTACAGTTCCTCAGGCTGACTCTCACTCGGGTACAGTTCCTCAGGCTGACTCTCACTCGGGTACAGTTCCTCAGGCTGACTCTCACTCGGGTACAGTTCCTCAGGCTGACTCTCACTCGGGTACAGTTCCTCAAGCTGACTCGCACACGGGTACAGTTCCTCAGACTGACTCTCACTCGGGTACAGTTCCTCCGACTGACTCTCACTCAGGTACAGTTCCTCAGACTGACTCTCACTCGGGTACAGTTCCTCAGGCTGACTCTCACTCGGGTACAGTTCCTCAGGCTGACTCTCACTCGGGTACAGTTCCTCAGACTGACTCTCACTCGGGTACAGTTCCTCCGACTGACTCTCACTCAGGTACAGTTCCTCAGACTGACTCTCACTCAGGTACAGTTCCTCAGACTGACTTGCACACGGGTACAGTTCCTCAGGCTGACTCTCACTCGGGTACAGTTCCTCAGACTGACTCTCACTCGGGTACAGTTCCTCAGGCTGACTCTCACTCGGGTACAGTTCCTCAGACTGACTCTCACTCGGGTACAGTTCCTCAGACTGACTCTCACTCGGGTACAGTTCCTCAGACTGACTCTCACTCGGGTACAGTTCCTCAGACTGACTCTCACTCGGGTACAGTTCCTCAGACTGACTCGCACACGGGTACAGCTCCTCAGACTGACTCACACTCAGGTACAGTTCCTCAGACTGACTCTCACTCGGGTACAGTTCCTCAGACTGACTCGCACACGGGTACAGTTCCTCAGACTGACTCGCACACGGGTACAGCTCCTCAGGCTGACTCACACTCAGGTACAGTTCCTCAGACTGACTCGCACACGGGTACAGTTCCTCAGACTGACTCTCACTCGGGTACAGTTCCTCAGGCTGACTCTCACTTGGGTACAGTTCCTCAGCCTGACTCGCACACGGGTACAGTTCCTCAGCCTGACTCGCACACGGGTACAGTTCCTCAGACTGACTCGCACACGGGTACAGTTCCTCAGACTGACTCGCACACGGGTACAGTTCCTCAGACTGACTCGCACACGGGTACAGTTCCTCAGACTGACTCTCACTCAGGTACAGTTCCTCAGACTGACTCTCACTCGGGTACAGCTGACTCTCACTCAGGTACAGTTCCTCAGACTGACTCTCACTCAGGTACAGTTCCTCAGACTGACTCTCACTCGGGTACAGTTCCTCCGACTGACTCGCGTTCGGGTACAGTTCCTCCCACTGACTCACACTCGGGTACAGTTCCTCCCACTGACTCACGCTCGGGTACAGTTCCTGCCACTGACTCACGCTCGGGTACAGTTCCTCCCACTGACTCACGCTCGGGTACAGTTCCTCCCACTGACTCACACTCGGGTACAGTTCCTCCCACTGACTCACACTCGGGTACAGTTCCTGCCACTGACTCGCGCTCGGGTACAGTTCCTCCCACTGACTCACACTCGGGTACAGTTCCTCCCACTGACTCACACTCGGGTACAGTTCCTCCCACTGACTCACACTCGGGTACAGTTCCTCCCACTGTCTCGCGCTCGGGTACAGTTCCTCCGACTGACTCGCGCTCGGGTACAGTTCCTCCGACTGACTCGCGCTCGGGTACAGTTCCTCCGACTGACTCGCGCTCGGGTACAGTTCCTCCGACTGACTCGCGCTCGGGTACAGTTCCTCCGACTGACTCGCGCTCGGGTACAGTTCCTCCGACTGACTCGCGCTCGGGTACAGTTCCTCCGACTGACTCGCGCTCGGGTACAGTTCCTCCGACTGACTCTCACTCAGGTACAGTTCCTCAGACTGACTCTCACTCGGGTACAGTTCCTCAGGCTGACTCTCACTCGGGTACAGTTCCTCAGGCTGACTCTCACTCGGGTACAGTTCCTCAGACTGACTCTCACTCGGGTACAGTTCCTCAGACTGACTCTCACTCGGGTACAGTTCCTCAGACTGACTCTCACTCGGGTACAGTTCCTCCGACTGACTCTCACTCAGGTACAGTTCCTCAGACTGACTCTCACTCAGGTACAGTTCCTCAGACTGACTTGCACACGGGTACAGTTCCTCAGGCTGACTCTCACTCGGGTACAGTTCCTCAGACTGACTCTCACTCGGGTACAGTTCCTCAGGCTGACTCTCACTCGGGTACAGTTCCTCAGACTGACTCTCACTCGGGTACAGTTCCTCAGACTGACTCTCACTCGGGTACAGTTCCTCAGACTGACTCTCACTCGGGTACAGTTCCTCAGACTGACTCTCACTCGGGTACAGTTCCTCAGACTGACTCTCACTCGGGTACAGTTCCTCAGACTGACTCGCACACGGGTACAGCTCCTCAGACTGACTCACACTCAGGTACAGTTCCTCAGACTGACTCTCACTCGGGTACAGTTCCTCAGACTGACTCGCACACGGGTACAGTTCCTCAGACTGACTCGCACACGGGTACAGCTCCTCAGGCTGACTCACACTCAGGTACAGTTCCTCAGACTGACTCGCACACGGGTACAGTTCCTCAGACTGACTCTCACTCGGGTACAGTTCCTCAGGCTGACTCTCACTTGGGTACAGTTCCTCAGCCTGACTCGCACACGGGTACAGTTCCTCAGACTGACTCGCACACGGGTACAGTTCCTCAGACTGACTCGCACACGGGTACAGTTCCTCAGACTGACTCGCACACGGGTACAGTTCCTCAGACTGACTCTCACTCAGGTACAGTTCCTCAGACTGACTCTCACTCGGGTACAGCTGACTCTCACTCAGGTACAGTTCCTCAGACTGACTCTCACTCAGGTACAGTTCCTCAGACTGACTCTCACTCGGGTACAGTTCCTCCGACTGACTCGCGTTCGGGTACAGTTCCTCCCACTGACTCACACTCGGGTACAGTTCCTCCCACTGACTCACGCTCGGGTACAGTTCCTGCCACTGACTCACGCTCGGGTACAGTTCCTCCCACTGACTCACGCTCGGGTACAGTTCCTCCCACTGACTCACACTCGGGTACAGTTCCTGCCACTGACTCACACTCGGGTACAGTTCCTGCCACTGACTCGCGCTCGGGTACAGTTCCTCCCACTGACTCACACTCGGGTACAGTTCCTCCCACTGACTCACACTCGGGTACAGTTCCTCCCACTGACTCACACTCGGGTACAGTTCCTCCCACTGTCTCGCGCTCGGGTACAGTTCCTCCGACTGACTCGCGCTCGGGTACAGTTCCTCCGACTGACTCGCGCTCGGGTACAGTTCCTCCGACTGACTCGCGCTCGGGTACAGTTCCTCCGACTGACTCGCGCTCGGGTACAGTTCCTCCGACTGACTCGCGCTCGGGTACAGTTCCTCCGACTGACTCGCGCTCGGGTACAGTTCCTCCGACTGACTCGCGCTCGGGTACAGTTCCTCCGACTGACTCGCGCTCGGGTACAGTTCCTCCCGCTGACTCACGCTCGGGTACAGCTCCTCAGACTGACTCTCACTCGGGTACAGTAAGGGTTTCAAAGGCAGGGAAATGGAGTCATGGTGTAATTGAATACTAGAGGGGCTGATGGCCGCCTCCTGTCCTGGATCAGGAGCCTGACACGGGACAGGCAACTGTTAAGCAAGGGAGGACAAATATTGCTCTTGAAAGTCTGCAGCATACAGAAGATGGACCAGGAGCAGGTAAATATGTTCCCATGAGTGAACTCAGTGCTTCCACACCACCGCCATCCACAATGATTACGCTCGTCCCAATTTCCAAACTGCCTACATTTCTAGTACATGTGTTAGATGTAGATACATGAGAGTTTGATGGTATCATTGGGGGAGGGGTGGGGGAGATACCAAAGGAACATTAGTGGCTTTGCACAGAGTGACAGAGTGTGCAATTAGAGACTGATCTCTCAAATCTGGTAATGAAGTGTCTGCTTGCCTTCCAATTGGCTGTGGGAAGGCTGGACACCCGATATATGGACAGTTGGATGACCAATAGCAGGACGGTGGCGGTCAGGTAAAGACACCTCCAGTAATATATTCACCCAGACTTGGCAACCCTATCCCAGCAGAATCCACTCCAGCAATGGACACATAATTAATTCTGGATTTGGGATCAGACATGCAATTATGTGGTGGTGTATGGATACACTATGATATATCTACGTCCTTTTATGTACGTGTGTGTGTGAGAAGCCGAATATAATAGAATCACAGAACTGTTACAGTGCAGAAGGAGGCCATTCGGCCCATCATGTCCGCACCATAATCTTTGTGATTTAGTGGTTTTATACAGTTACACCGGTTATTATGGTTTTGTTTTTCTAAGACATGAACACAGCAAGTAGCAAATTTTACAGTAGTTGCACTGATACTTAGTGGTTGAATGCACCACTCTTTGGTACTGGCAGGTTCCCAGGTTCGATCCCTGGCTCATGTTAAGTGAGCCGATAGGGTGGCTCCAACAATTGGCCTCAAATGCTCCTGGAGTAAGCAGAAGGAAGAGACTTGACCAGGATTCTGCCACAGTTGGTGTCTGGTGCTTAGTATTGGAAAGTGCTAGTAGGTGAATGTCAGGCATTCACTGTCTATAGGATCCACTGCAGCAACTTGCCAATGCTTCTTCAGCAGCACCTCCCAAAGACACGGACTTCGCCATCCAGAAGGACAAGGGCGGCAGCTGCATGGGAACACCTTCAAGTTCCCCTTGAGACACATACTAATCTCAATTTGAACATATAGCAGCCATTCCTTCTTCAAAGTCCTGGAATCCGCCTCCCCTTCCTAACCACACTGGGGTGTATCTACACCACACAGACTGCAGTGATTCAAGAAAGCAGCTCACCACCACCTTCTTAAGGGCAATTGGGGATGGGCAATAAATGCTGGCCTTGCCAATGATGCCCACGTCATGAGAAAGGATGAAGACCGTATTGTCTGACCTGACATTACCACCCACCCCTCACTCCAAAATTAGGACACCCTTCTTTTTGTGTGTATATGTAGCAGCCTATGGGACTGTAACATGCACCTTTAAGATGAACTTCTCACCTTCAGAACCACACCCCCCATCATCCACAGTCCTTACCTTTTAAGGTAGTCTATGTACTGGACTGTGATAGCTGGCACTTTGCTTTGGACAAATTGTTCTGTTCTCTTGAGGTGAGCCTGGTCCTCCGTTGGCTGTTTGTGACCTGTGTTAATCTCACTGGTGACAGCATGTTCCCTGTATCAGGAAGGTCTCCCCCGACTCACTGCAGCTTTCATACTGTTGAGAGTGACCCTGATGATATACCCGCATCCCGAGTAAAACAGGTGCAAAAGAATGGATCAATGTGCAACCTTATTTTGAACCCCCTCTTATAATTCAATGTATTCTGTAACATCCCTCTCCTTGTCCCTTGGGGAGATTGTGGCATAGTGGTAATATCACTAGATTGATAATCCAGAAGCCCAGGCTTATGCCCTGGGCATATGGGTTCAAATCCCACCACAGCAGCTGGTGGAATTTAAATTCAATGAATTAATAACATTCAATTAATAAAAATCTGTAGTTGAAAGCTAATCTCAGTAATTGTGCCATGAAACTATCATCGATTGTCATAAAAATGTGGTTCACTAATGTCCTTTTCAGGAAGGAAATCTGCTGTCCTTACCTGGTCTGGCCTACATGTGATTCCAGACCCACTGCAATGTGGTTGACTCTTAACTGCCCTCAGCAGTGGCCTCACAAGCAACTGAGTTCAAAAGCAATGTGGGATGGGCAACAAATGCTGGTCTTGCTAGTGATGCCCACGTCCCATGAAAGAATAAAAAGAATATGTTCGATCTTCTCTCTTCCCATTCCCTTGACCCAGATGGGTTTTCACACTGAGGTTTCCTTTAGCGGGAATGGATAAATCATATTTGATGCAAACATCTCTATAAATGCCATCAGCCTAACGAGACAACACTTGGACAGTGCAGGGGTGTTCCTTTACCACCTTTCCCTCTTTCTCCTGCGGGAAGTATTCCCTGTCCTACATTTCTTCATGTCACTTTGTCCTCCATGACCCACCGCCAGACACTGATAAACTATCTGGATACTTGGAAAGTATATGTTTATTTTATTGTGAAAGAGCGCATGGTGCCAACACATACTGTGATTGATGTCCAAGGCAGCAGAGTGAGAGAGAGGTAGCAGCCAGAATCCACACAGTAAATCTTCTTATCTGCACAGTTCAGTTATGTGACCGGCTGGGAAATGTGGTAGAGAGAGATTTTAAAAAAATCAGCTTTACTACCAAACAGCTTGGCAAGAATATTACCTGTGCAGGTTCAAAATGAGGAAGACAAGTCCTGCAATTCTCCTTCCCATGTGTAGTTGCTCGGTCAAGGAGACTGTAGACCAGTGGCTTTAATGGTTTCCCAGCCCTGAAATTATGAAGCTTTGTGCTATCGGTCATCCTAGAGCGAGGAGATTTCAGCAGCATTGGAGATGGGAGAGTTTTGTTTTTCCTATTGCCATATATTTCCGCTCAATTCCCCTTGAAGGCGTTAATACGGACTGGGCACTGACAGCTCTCTGGTACTTTACCCTAGCCTTCACTATTCATGTGTGAATCTTAACGGTGATTGTCAGGCTGAAGAAAGAAAGAGATTGCAATTTTACATTGTCTTCCCCAACTTCCGGACATCCCAAAGTGTTTTACAACCCTGAAGTACTTTTATAAAGTGTAATCACTGTCGTAATAAAGTGAATGTGACAGCTAATTTGCACACAGTAAGCTCCAGCAAATAGCCATGTGGTAATGACCAGATAATCTGTTTTTAGTTGAGGGATAAATATTGGCCAGGACATCAGGGAGAACTCCCTGCTCTTCTAATTTTTTTTTATTCACTCTTGGGATGTGGGCGTCACTGGCTATGCCAGCATTTATTGCCCATCCCTAATTGCCCTTGAGAAGGTGGTGGTGAGCTGCCTTCTTAAACTGCTGCAGACCATGTGAGGTAGGTACACCCACAGTGCTGTTAGGAAGGGAGTTCCAGGATTTTGACCCAGCGACAGTGAAGGAACAGCGATTGTAGTTCCAAGTCAGGATGGTGTGTGACTTGGAGAAGAACCTGCAGGTGGTGGTGTTCCCATTTATTTGCTGCCCTTGTCCTTCTAGTTGGTAGAGGTCGCGGGTTTGTAAGGTGCTGTCTAAGGAGCCTTGGTGCGTTGCTGCTGTGCACCTTGTAGATGGTACACACTGCTGCCACTGTGCGTCGGAGGTGGAGGGAGTGAATATTTGTGAATGGGGTGCCAATCAAGTGGGCTGTTTTGTCCTGGATGGTGTCGAGCTTCTTGAGTGTTGTTGGAGCTGCACCCATCCAGGCAAGTGGACAGTATTCCATCACACTCCTGAATTGTGCCTTGTAGATGGTGACCAGGCTTTGGTGAGTCAAGAGAAGAGTTACTCGTGCTTCGCACCCCATTAAATGCCTTTGATGTAGGGTCACTGTTGTAATGTAGGGAAACACGGCAGCCAATTTTGTGCACAGCAAGCCCCCACGAACAGCAACGTTACAAATGGCCAGTTAATGTCTTTTAGGTGATGGTACAGAAATAAAACCAGCCAGTCGAGCAGATTAATGTTTCAGGTGTTATCCCATTTCCATCAGATCAGCAGCCACAGTCGGCCTGCTCTTGATGACTTTCTGCTGGAATTCTCCACATGCTGCACAGAGTGTGACCGTGGTTTCTGCTGAGGAGTGCTTGTGTTTACATGTCGTAGCAACGGCGGCTTCTGTGGCACCTGGCGCCTTGTGAACTCTGTGCCACAGTCAGGCTCTGGCTTCCAGGGTGGGCTTGTGTGGGGTTTGGGGATGGGGGGAAGGGCCAATGGTGCAAGGACACGCCTGGGAGAAACAATTCGGTCCGTGTGTGTGTCGAATAAGATCAATGGCTGTGAGTTCAGCCAGAATGGTTCAACCTGACACTCCAGCAAGATTGTGATGATGAAAGCTTTTTATAGGTCAGTGAATTGAACAAAGGGCACAATTACTCAATGTATTTCAGAGAAAAAGTCTTTGTATATTTGCTGTGATCTTTGCAGTTTACAATCAGGCTGCACTAACAGCCTTCAGTTCCAGGAGCTGAAATATGTGCAGACAGTTACTTTTTAAAAAAAGAGTTCATTCTCAGAATTTATGGGGTGCTGGCGAGACTGGCATTGACTGCCTGTCTCCGTGGCGTTTTCATTACAACCGAGTGGTTTCTTTGGCCACTTTAGAGACGGTCAAGAGTCAACCACATCAGGAACAGTGACCTGAGTCACCTTTCTCCTGAAGGTACAGTTCCTCAGGCTGACTCGCACTCGGGGACAGTTCCTCAGGCTGACTCGCACTCGGGTACAGTTCCTCAGGCTGACTCGCACTCGGGGACAGTTCCTCAGGCTGACTCGCACTCGGGTACAGTTCCTCAGGCTGACTCGCACTCGGGTACAGTTCCTCAGGCTGACTCGCACTCGGGTACAGTTCCTCAGGCTGACTGGCACTCGGGGACAGTTCCTCAGGCTGACTCGCACTCGGGGACAGTTCCTCAGGCTGACTCGCACTCGGGTACAGTTCCTCAGGCTGACTCGCACTCGGGGACAGTTCCTCAGGCTGACTCGCACTCGGGGACAGTTCCTCAGGCTGACTGGCACTCGGGGACAGTTCCTCAGGCTGACTGGCACTCGGGGACAGTTCCTCAGGCTGACTGGCACTCGGGTACAGTTCCTCAGGCTGACTCGCACTCGGGTACAGTTCCTCAGGCTGACTCGCACTCGGGGACAGTTCCTCAGGCTGACTCGCACTCGGGTACAGTTCCTCAGGCTGACTCGCACTCGGGGACAGTTCCTCAGGCTGACTCGCACTCGGGGACAGTTCCTCAGGCTGACTGGCACTCGGGGACAGTTCCTCAGGCTGACTCGCACTCGGGTACAGTTCCTCAGGCTGACTCGCACTCGGGGACAGTTCCTCAGGCTGACTCGCACTCGGGGACAGTTCCTCAGGCTGACTGGCACTCGGGTACAGTTCCTCAGGCTGACTCGCACTCGGGTACAGTTCCTCAGGCTGACTCGCACTCGGGTACAGTTCCTCCGACTGACTGGCACTCGGGTGTTTTCAGGGGATCAAGGGATATGGAGCATAAGTGGTTAAAGGGAGTTGAAGTGCAGCTCAGCCATGATCTAATTGAATGCTCATGGGGTTAAGGCCTACTCCTGGTTCCGAGAGCAGGTTATTTACGTGGTTCAATACAACCGAGCAGCTTCCTTAGAGGCTGTTCAGAGTTGAACCATCTTCGGTATGATGGGGACTGGAGTTACATCTAAGCCCAGAGTCGGTAAGGACAGCAGATTTCTCCTTCTGCCTCCTGCAAATGGTTGTCACCGCTGGGCAAAGTGGGCAGTTCCTGCCCTTGGCGTGAGGGGACACCAGTCACTCATAATCAAAACCCAACTGTTTCAGCTGGTGCTTTTCACCCACAAAGGTGGACTCTACCCCAAAATAGCTGCCACCCATGTCAAATGCCAGGCGGTTACAGGGTCCCCTGTCCATCGTGACGCCTGACTACTGCCTGCCATTCATTGACCTTCAATCTGGTCGATGCTAATTATACCTGGGTCGATTGCACGGATCAGAAGCCCCACACTTGCCTCTGACTAGTTTAAAATCAGGATGTTAATTGATTGAACATTCACCATATCCAAACAATGTAATGTATGGAAAGTTTTGGGAATAAAGCAAGGAGAGTGAGGCTAATTTGCAGAGCTCTTTCAAAGAGCCAGCACAGACACGATAGGCCAAGTGGCCTCACTCCCAGATATAAGGTTCTATGGTTCTTATCAAGTATTGCATCTCAAAGTGGCAGTGCGGGGGGTGGGGGTAGAAGTGGCAGTGGGGGAGGTAGAGGTGATGGGAGGGGTAGAAATGGCGGTGGGGGAGGTAGAAATGTTAGTGGGGGGACCATTGGGGTGGGGTGCTCCTCAAGGCCTCTCCCCAAGTGACCTCTTCACACAGTGCATTTACTCACCCTCTGGGAGGTCACTTAAGGAACATGGGAGGGAAGAGAAGGAGGATTGATGATGTGTCAAACTACTAAGGAATTGAGGAGAAACGTCTTTACCCAGAGAGTGGTGAGGATGTGGTACTCACTACCACGGACAGTAAATGTGAATAGATACATTTAAGGAGAAGCTAATAAGCCCATGGGAGAGAAAAATATAGAACGGTTATGGTGATAGTATGAGATGAAGTAAGGTGGGAAGAGGCTCGTGTGGAGCATGAGCACCAGCATGGGCTAGTTGAGCCAAGTGGCCTGTTTCTGGGCTGTGTAAGGCACTGGGGTGATTTGTGAAGGAGAACAAATGAAAAAGGGTTATAATATATCAGTGCCTCACTATACCACAAAGCCAGTGACAGGGTACACTGCCTCCAGTGCAAGTAAATACCAGAAATATGCAGTAACCTCAGGGGTAAAAAGAGTGAGGAAATTAAGGATATTGATAGCAATCGAGAAAATGTATTGGAGAAACTTGAGGGACTAAAATCTGACAAGTCCCCGGGATGGCCTACATCCTATCCCGAAAAGGGACAGCTGCAGAGATAGTGGATGCGCTGGCTATGATTGTTCAGAATTCCCTAGATTCAGGAATGGTCCCGTCAGATTGGAAGTTGGCAAATGTTTCAATGCTTTTCAATAAAGGAGGTAGAGGGAAAATGGGGAACTGCAGACCAGTTAGCCTAACATCAGTCATTGGTAAGATGCTGGAAGCTATTATTAAAGAAGTCTTAGCATTGCACGTGGAAAAGCATAGTCTGATTAGAACAAGTCAGCATGCTTTTACTAAAGGGAGATCCTATTTGACAAATTTATTAGAGTTTTTTGAGGATGTTACTAGTAGGGTAGATAAAGAGGAACCACTAGATGTAGTATACCTGGATTTTCAAAAGATATTCGATAAGGTGCCACAGAAAAGATTAATTGGCATATTAAAGACTCATAGTGTTGGGGGTAATATATTAGCATGCATGGATGATTGGTTAACAGACAGGAATCAGAGAGTGGGCATAAATGGAGCATTTTCAAGTTGGCAGGCAGTGAATTGTGGGGTGCCACAAGGATCAGTGTTGGGACATCAGCCATTTACATTTTATATGAATGACTTGGCTGAACAGACAGAGTAATGTATCCAAGTTTGCTGCTGATACAAAGCTCGGTGGAAAGGTAAGCTGCGCGGAGGATGTAGAGAGGCTGCAAAGAGATACAGACAGGTTAAGTGAGTGGGCAACAAGATGGCAAATGGAGTATAATGTAGGGAAGTGTGACGTTGTTCACTTCAATCATTAAAATAGAAAAGCAGAATATTTTTTAAAGGTGTGAAACTGCTAAGTGTTGATGTCCAGAGATACTTGGGGGGTACTCGTACAAGGAACACACAAAGTTAACATGCAGGTGCAGCAGGCTATTAGGAAGGCAAATGGCAGGTTGGCCTTTATTGCAAGGGGACCGGAGTATAGGAATACAGAAATCTGACTAAAATTGTACAGGGCTTTGGTGAGACTGCACCTGGAATACTGTGTGCAGTTTTGGTCTCCACATTTAAGAAATGATATACTTGCACTGGAGGTGTTGCAGTGAAGATTTATTAAATTGGTCTCTGGGATGAGGGGGTTGTCCTATGACGAAAGGTTGAGTAAATTGGGCCTATATTCTCTGGAGTTTAGAAGAATGAGAGGCAATCTAATTGAGACATACAAGATTCTGAAAGGGTTTGATAGGGTAGAAGCTGAGAGATTGTTCCCACTGGTCAAGGAATCTAGAACACGGGGACACAGTCTCAGGATAAAGGGTCAATCATTCAGGACCGAGATGAGGAGAAATTACTTCACTCAAAGGGTTGTGAATCTTTGGAATTCTCTACCCCAGAGGGTTAGATTAGATTAGAGATACAGCACTGAAACAGGCCCTTCGGCCCACCGAGTCTGTGCCGAACATCAACCACCCATCCACACTAATCCTACACTAATCCCATATTCCTACCAAACATCCCCACCTGTCCCTATATTTCCCTACCACCTACCTATACTAGTGACAATTTATAATGGCCAATTTACCTATCAACCTGCAAGTCTTTTGGCTTGTGGGAGGAAACCGGAGCACCCGGAGAAAACCCACGCAGACACAGGGAGAACTTGCAAACTCCACACAGGCAGTACCCGGAATCGAACCCGGGTCCCTGGAGCTGTGAGGCTGCGGTGCTAACCACTGCGCCACTGGGTTGTGGATGCTCCATCATTGAATACATTTAAGGTTGGGATAGACAGATTTTTGATCTCTCAGAGAATCAAGGGATATGGGGAGCGAGCAGGAAAGTGGAATTGAAGCCCCAGATCAGCCATGATCGTATTGAATGGTGGAGCAGACTCGATGGGTCATATGGTCTACTCCTGCTCCTAGTTCTTGTGTCACATATAATGGCCTAAGAACTGAAGGTTATAGAATGATACAGCACAAAAGGAGACCATTCGACCTGTCATGCCTGTGCTGGCTCTTTGAAAGAGCTATCCAATTAGTCCCACCCCTTTGCTCTTTCCCAATAGCCCTGCACATTTTTTTCCCTTTGAAATATTTATCGAATTCCCTTTTTGAAAGTTACTATTGAATCTGCCTCCACCACCCTTTCAGGCAGCACATTTTAGATCACAACAACTCGCTGCATAATTGATTTTCTTCCTCACCTCCCCGGGGCTCGTTGGCCAGTCAACTCTCCTGCCAGTGGAAAAAGTTTCTTCCTATCTATTCCATCAAAACCCTTGGTTATTTTGACCACCTCTATTAAATCCCCCCCTTAACCTGTAGGAGAACAATCCCATTTCCTCCAGTCTTTGCACATATCTGATGTCCCTCATCTCTGCTATCATTCTGGTAAATCTCTTATCCACCCTACAGTCGTTGAGAGTCATAGAGTCATTTATGACATAGAAGGAGGCCATTCGGCCCATCGAGTCCATGCTGGCTCTCTGCGAAGCAATCCAGTCAGTCCCACTCCCTCTCTAAGGCTTTGTGGGGAACTGAAGATCAATTTCTTGCCCCTTGGTTGGAGGATTGTGTCTTACATCTATGAAGAGTAATGCTTTATTAGAATTCTTCACTTGTTGCCTTCCATATACCTTGGGGTAGGTCAGTATTTTAACCAGCGGAATCCTGAATGACACCTGTCCCTTTAAGACTTGACTATATTTTCCCCAGAGTAATTCTGTCTTTCCCACTTAGGTGAACAGCAGCCCGTGATTGTACAGCATCCCTCGCACCAAGAAACATCTCATGATGCTACCCAACGGAGAGCAGAAGATGTCAGGCAGGAGACTGGAAGAACAGGAGGTCAGTGAAACCCCGTGTACAGTCAGAGTGTCGGGAATTTCAATGCTTTGAAGGCAGAGAGAGGTAGAAAGGTAGCGCAGTGTGATTGAATATCTCCTGATGCAGCTCACTGCCAAGTTTTTGTCTGATGATGCTCTTATGAAGCACCTTGGGATGTTTGAACTACATTAAAGGCACTATATAAATGCAAGTTGTTGCTGTTGTTTTCCCATGAGTGCATTCAAAGAGCTGGGGGGGGGGGGGGTGGGTGGAGGGAGCTGAATAGAAGAGTTATCCAGAGGGAGTGCAGGGTGAATGCTGGGCTATAGGAGAGCTGAAGATCCCTCAGATCGGATGGAGCGTGACCTGGAGGGAATTAAATCAGACGATGGGGAGCCTGAAGCCAACGCTTTGGGGGAGTGCAAGCCCTTGGGGGGAGGGGAGGTAAAGGATGGGACTTTATCTTGAGGCACAGAATTGTGTCGTCTAATAAGTGGAACAGGGAATTAGACCGCTGGGGTACTAAAGTTGTGAGCTAGGGATTCATCTGAAGGAACGACATGCACAAACAACGTTTGAGAGGTGAAAAACTGCAATCCCGACGATTGATTGGATGTGATAAAGGAAACACAGCTCAGAGTCAAACAGTAAAAGAAAAAATGTTGCATTTACAGAGTGTCTTTCACAACCTCAGGCTGTCTGAAAGTGTTTCACAGACGTTGAAGTACTTTGAAAAAGTAATCACTGTTATAATATAGGAAACGCAATTTGTGTACAGCAAACTCTGACAAACAGCAATGTGATAATGCCCAGTTAATCAATTTTAGGTTTTTAGGGATAAATATCAGGCAGGAAGGTTGTACGCTGCCTGTGCAGGCAGATGGGAGGGTTTTTTTGGGAGGTGGGGGCTGAATCATGGACCACATAAGGGGATGGGGAAAATCAGCACTGCTGTTTCTGACATTGAACTAACTAAGTTTGACTTCCTCCATGATATGTTGGGCAGACAATCAGAGAACGTGGTAACAGGCATGGAGCTGCTGATGGATGCGGACCGATACAGTTGGGGGTCATCAGTATTTGGAATGGATCCTGGAGAAAAGAAAGAACTTTTTTTATGTACGAACCTTTCATGAACTTGTAGATGGTACACACTGCTGCCACCATGTTGGTGGTGGAAAGAGTGAATGTTTGTGGATAGGGTGCCAATCAAGTGGGCTGCTTTGTCCTGGATGGTGTCGAGCTTCTTGAGTGTTGTTGGAGCTGCACCCATCCAGGCAAGTGGAGAGTATTCCATCACACTCCTGACTTGTGCCTTGTAGATGGTGGACAGGGTTTTGGGAGTCAGGAGGTGAGTTACTTGCTGCAGAATTCCCAGCCTCTGACCTGCTCTTGTAGCCATGATATTTATGTGGCTGCCCCAGTTTGGTTTCTGGTCAATGATCATTCCCAGGATGTTGATAGTGGAGGATTCAGTGATAGTAATGCACTGAATGTCAAGGGGAGATGGTTAGATTCTCTCTCGTTGGAGATGGTTAGATTCTCTCTTGTTGGAGATGGTCATTGCCTGGCACTTGTGTGGCGTGTATGTTACTTGCCACATATCAGCCCAAGCCTGGATATTGTCCAGGTCTTGCTGCATATAGGCAAGGACTGCTTCAGTATCTGAGGAGTTGCAAATGTAATAATGAAAGATGATAATGACCAGATCATTTGTTTTTTGTGATGTTGGTTAAGGGGTAAATATTGGCGAGGACACTGGGGAAAACTGCCCTGCTCCTCTTCAAAATAGTGCCATAAGAATTTTCTCATTTACCTGAGAGGACAGATGGTGTTAATCTGTTAATTGTGTACAATTGTTTGATTATATGCAGGTGGAGGATGTTAATTGGAGTCTTACTTGAGCACTTATAAGCAGACACTTACTGAGACTGGGGGATGGTTTTTGAATGAGGAGCGACATGTTTGTAATCCTTTTACTCTGTACAATAAATGTGAAACTGAGTGAAGAAAGGCTCCAGCATCATCCTTCCACAACAAGCTTTCTGGAGTTTAACAGATGGGGCCTCGGTTTAATGTTTGAAAGACGCCACCTCCCACAATGCAGCACTCCCTCAGTACTGCACTGTGTGTCTGCCCACATTTTGTGCTCAGGTCTCTGGAGTGGGACTTACCCTGTTTTTAAAAGATTGCAATTGGCTTTCTATTCTCCTCCTAACACACAGTCGCTGCTGTTTGACCACTCTGCATGCAGAATTATCATCCACACAGCTCCACTTGCAGAGAATCCAATCTCCTTAGTGGATTTCCAAACACTATTATCTTTATCCTGTTACAGAAAGCTCCCCTGACTGTCACATGATGAAGTCTACCATTCATTTTACATGGCCGTCCATGTCTCCGCTATAAAGACGTCTGTAAACGCGACATGAAATCCTGTGACATTGATCACAAGTCGTGGGAGTCAGTTGCCAGCGTTCGCCAGAGCTGGCGGGCAGCCATAAAGACGGGGCTAAAATGTGGCGAGTCGAAGAGACTTAGTAGTTGGCAGGAAAAAAGACAGAGGCGCAAGGGGAGAGCCAACTGTGCAGCAGCCCCGACAAACAAATTTCTCTGCAGCACCTGTGGAAAAGCCTGTCACTCTAGAATTGGCCTTTATAGCCACTCCAGGCGCTGCTCCACAAACCACTGACCACCTCCAGGCGCGTATCCATTGTCTCTCGAGATAAGGAGGCCCAAAGAATTATCTTTATCCTGTTACAGAAAGCTCCCCTGACTGTCACATGATGAAGTCTACCATTCATTTTACATCATCTGGAATGTCGAAGAAAGATCTCATTTTCATTTTTGGAAATGAATTGCATTCCTAGATGAGGAACTTTTAATGTGGTCTAAAAATGAACACAGTATGACCATGTCCTCTATACCACTATCGCACACTCTATTCTCCGCCTCCATCTCTTTTCCATACATTATCGTCATTACACACACTACAGTGTCAGCTGTAGCTCTGTGGGTAGCAATCTCACCTCTAAGCCAGAAGACTGTGGGCTCAAGTCCCACTCCACAGACTTGAGCACCTAAGCTAGGCTGAAGCTCCCAGTGTCAATACGGCAAGAGTACTGCACTGTCTGAGGTGCCATCTTTTTGACAAGATGTTAAACCAAGGTCCAGCCTGGAAGTCAATCATCTCAGCTCCAGGGCATCATTGCAGGGGTTCCTCAGGGTAGTAGCCTAGGTCCAAGCATCTTTAGCTGCTTCATCAATGATCTTCCCACCAACATAAGATGGGGATGTTCACTGATGATTGCACAATGTTCAGCCCCATTCGCGACTCCTCAGATACTGAAGCAGCCCGTATCCAGATGCAGCAAGACCTGGACAAAATTCAGGCTTGGACTAATAAGTGGCAAGCACAATTCATGCCACACAAGTGCCAGGCAATGACCATCTAAAACAAGAGAGAATCTAATCATCTCCCCTTAACACTCAATGGCATTACCATTGCTGAATCCCCACCATCAACATCCTGGGCGTTAACATTGACCATAAACTGAACTGGACCAGCCACATAAATACTGTGGCTACAAGAGCATGTCAGAGGCTTGGAATTCTGCAATGATGAACTCACCACCTGTCTTCCCAAAGCCTGTCCACCATCTACAATTCACAAGTCAGGAGTGTGATGGAATAATAACAAAAGAACTAAGAGCAGGAGGAGACAATTCAGCCCCTCGAGCCTGCTCCGCCACTCAATACAATCATTGCTGATCTCATCTCGGCCTCAACTCCACTTTTCTGCCCGTTCTCCATAACCCTTCAACCCATTACTAATTAAAAATCTGTCTATTTCCTCCTTAAATTTACTCAATGTCGCGGCATCCACCACGCTCTGGGGTAGTGAATTCCCCTCATCTCTGTTTTAAATCTGCTACCCCTTATCCTAAAACTCTGACCTCTCATTCTAGATTGCCCCACTAGAGGAAACATCCTCTCTACGTTTACTTTGTCAATCCCCTTAATCATTTTAGATACCTCAATTAGATCTCCTCTCATTCTTCTAACCTCTAAAGAGTAAAGGCCTAATTCTGAATCTCTCTTCATAAGACAAACCCCTCATCCCTGGAATCAATCTAGTGAACCTGAACTGCCTCCAATGCAACTACATCCCTCAAGTAAGAGGACCAAAACTGCACGCAATACTCCAGGTGCGGTCTCACTAATACCATGTACAGTTGCAGCAACACTTCCCTACTTTTATATTCTATTCCTTTAGCAAAAAATGCCAAAATTCCATTTGCCTTCCTTATTACCTGCTGTACCTGCATACTAACTTTCTGCGATTCATGCACAAGGACACCCAGATCCCTCTGCACCGAAGCACTCTGAAGTTTCTCTCCATTTAGATAACAATTTGCCTTTCTATTCTTCTGACCAAAATGGATAACCTCACACTTATCCACGCTAAACTCCATCTGCCAAATTTTGGCCCATTCACCTAACCTATCCATATCCATTTGTAAATTTCTTATTTCTTTATTGCAACTTACTATCCGACCTATTTTAGTATCATTTGCAAATTTGGCTATAGTACCTTTTATCCCTGCATCCAAGTCATTAATATAGATTGTAAATAGTTGGGGCCCAAGGAGCAAACCATGTGGCACCCCACTAGTTACATCTTGCCAAGCAGTAAAGGACCCCTTTATCCTGACTCTGTTTTCTGTTGGTTAGTCAATCCTCTATCCAAGCTAATAAATTGCCCTTAACCCCATGTGATCTTACCTTGTGTATTAACCTTTTGTGTGGCACCTTATCAAATGCCTTCTGGAAGTCCAGATATACTACATCTACAGGATCCCCATTATCCACTTTACTTGTTACATCTTCGAAGAACTCTAGCAAATTAGTCAAACACGATTTACCCTTCATAAAACCATGCTGACTCTGACGGATTGTGTTTTGACTTTTTAAATGTCCTGTTATTACTGCCTTAATAATGGATTGTAACAATTTCCCAACAACAGATGTTAAACTAACTGGTCTATAGTTTCCTATTTTCTGCCTCCCTCCCTTTTTAAATAATGGCATGATATTAGCTTTTGTCCAATCCACTGGAACCTTTCCCGCATCCAGGGAATTTCGGATTATAACCAATGGATCCACTATCTCCGCTGCCACTTCCTTTAAGACCCTAGGATGTAGGCCATCAGGCCCTGGGAACTTGTCTGCCTTCAATCCCAATAGTTTGCTCAGTACATTTTCCCTAGTGAAAATGATTTTTCTAAGTTCCTCTCTTTCTATAACCTCTGCATTTCCTGTTACTATTGGGATGGTACTAGTGCCCTCCACCATGAAAACTGAGGCAAAATATTGATTTAGTGTCTCTGCCATTTCTGTGTTCCCCTCTATTAACTCCCCAGTCTCATCCTCCAAGGGACCAACATTCACTTTAGCTACTCTCTTACTTGAATACTCCCCACTTGCCTGGATGGGTGCAGTTCCAACAAAACTCAAGAAGCTCGACATCATCCAAGACAAAGCAACCCGCTTGATTGGCACCCCACCCACCACCTTCAACATTCACTCCCTTCACCACCGACACACAGTGGCAGCAGGTTGGTAAATGGAACAAATACTTGCCCCAATACTTCGGGGAGAATCCCCCCCCACCCGCCCTTATTTGTCACAGTGTTATGGTTCAAAATGATACACATGGCTCAGTAAAGCCAGCTACGCTAACAAGGAGTTTCAGCTTGAAGTATCTCTGGCTGATAGGCAGCAGGAGAGCTCCATTGATAGTAATGCGCAGACTGTGTGTCTGAACAAAAGAATAGTCCCGCACCTTGAGCAGGATGGGGAGGCAAATGTGGGACACCCGCTGGGTTGAGGAGGGCTGCAAGTTGCCAAGGAGGGACAAGCCCCACTTGCCTTAGATTTGGTCTTTGCATTGTATTTCAGTCAGATGTGGCTTGAAGCTGACAAAGCATAACTGCCTAGACAGTTACTAATGAAGGTTAATAACTTGTGCTGCCTGGGACTGCTGAGCTGCTTTTTAAAATTTGCTCCTGGGATGTGAGCATTGCTGGCAAGGCCGACATTCCGAGCCCATTCCTAATTACCCTTGCTCATTATCACATTCTCTTTGTGGGAGCTTGCTGTGCACAAATTGGCTGCCACATTTCCTACATTACAACTGACAACATTTCAAAAATATTTCATTGGCTGTAAAGCACTTTGGAACATCCTGAGGTTGTGAAAGGTGCCATATAAATGCAACTTATTTCTTCTCTTTTAAATTCTCTTTTGAAACTTTGACAAAGTCTGACCCACAGCTGTAGAGCCCCAACTGTACAAAGGAGTTTAAAAGATCAGATTATGCTCTATGCAATTCACTTTAATTACTTAAGTTTAATTTTGCATTTCCCACTAACAATAGATGGCATTGAAGCTGTCCTGGTTTTTTTCTTAGAAAATGTATGCCTCCTTTTTTTTTTGGCTGAGTCTTCTCCAAGGCAAGCTTTTCTCATCCAGCTGGTAACCCACGTCACGATCTTTATAGAGATTAGTCCTGCACTATCCAGCTCCAGTAATCAGCAGCCTCTGTGTATATAAGGACGGCTGAGCAGCAGTTTCTTCAGCCTCACTACAAGTCTGAACGAAGCAGGGGCTGGAAGCAGGAGAGAGGGAGAGCTGCAAAAGTACACTTCAGCTCAGTTAGCAGAAAAGAGTTGACCTGCTTTAACAGAAGTGCAGCAGAACCTCAGCCTTTTGGATTTGTTTCTCCAGCGCCCCTTCTCCTCCCCACCTACTCTTTGCAGTCCCAAAGTTGAAACAAGAGTATCTGAGAGAGATAACAAGAAGGTTAGGTTCATGAATCAAATGATGGATGGTTCGCAGAAACTTTTCATAGTGTTTTGAAAAGTACGATGGCACAGGATTAGAGGAGGTACTCTGAGAGGGGACAGAGACTCTGCTACAAACTGCAAGGAGCAGAAAGAGCCGCCCAGCCCCCTAAGCAAACTACCAGATGCTCCAAGCCCTCGAAGGCATGGGTTTGCTAAGCATAGATCTCCTAATCAAGCTGCAGATCCTGCCCGGCTTCTTCTCCAACTGCCTCTTCCTGGCGGTCTATGACTCGGTGGTGCTCCTGAAGCAGGTAGTGTCGCAGCTGAGCCGCTCGGGGCCGCAATGCGATTGCCGCACGCGCCGAATGCTGACAGTAGAGGGCATGCAGTCAGTCTGGAGAAGCTTCCTCCTGGATGCTTTCAAGTGGGTGAAGCTGGGTGGCGCGGCACCCAACTCGCGGGTGGTACGGGTCAGCGAGAAGGAGGGCGAGGAAGAGGGGACGGGTGAATGCCACCTGCTGGACTTCGTCAGCCCTGGCAGGCCCCTGGTGGTCAACTTCGGCTCGGCTACGTGACCACCGTTTGTCGGCGGGCTGCCAGCGTTCTGCCGCATGGTGGAGGAGTTCTCGGCGGCTGCTGACTTCCTGTTGGTCTACATCGACGAGGCCCACCCCTCAGACGGCTGGGCTGCTACCTCCCAGTTCCAGCTGCCGCGCCACCGGAGTTTGGCGGAACGATGTTCTGCTGCCAGCCTGTTGCTCCGGCATTTCCGGGTGCCCCCCAGGTGCCAGGTGGTGGCCGACTGCATGGACAACAACGCCAATGTGGCCTATGGCGTCTCCTTCGAGAGGTTCTGCATCGTGCAGAATGAGAAAATTGCCTACCTGGGAGGCAAAGGACCGTTTTTCTACAACCTCACCGGGGTCAGAGCGTGGCTGGAACAGCACAGCAGCAGGAAAGAGTAAAGCAGCAGGAACACAAAGACTGCCGGCCAGAAGGACACGGGCAGGAGGAATGCTTCCATCTCCGAGATCCCCTCCGACTGACTGAACGACTGACAGACAGACGGACGGAGACAGACAGGGACACACGTACAGACACAGAGACACACGTACAGACACAGAGACACATACAGACACACGGACAGAGACACACATACAGACAGGGACACATACAGACACAGAGAGACACTTACAGACACAGACAGACACAGAGACAGACAGGGACACACGTACAGACACAGACACACGTACAGACACAGAGACACATACAGACACACGGACAGAGACACACAAACAGACAGGGACACATACAGACACAGAGAGACACCTACAGACACAGACAGACACAGAGACAGACAGGGACATGTACAGACACAGAGACACACCTACAGACTCAGACACACACACCAATCTCCACACCCTGACTTGGACAATAGCAATCCAAGATTCAGACCCACCATTGCCACCTTCCCAAGGGGCAACTAGGAGGAGACTGAGCGATAAATATCAGCCTTTCCAGCGACATTCACCCCGAGACTGAATTTCTGTTTTTCAGAAAAGCGTTGCGACGAACAACAAAACCTTACCCCCGATTTAAAGTCCGAAGTCCCAGGATAAAATTCGATGAACAATCCCAACTTTGCAAGTGAAAAAAAAATTGACTGAACTGAACTCCAAAGTCTTTGTTCCAGACGTCGACTGTTTTATTTAATTACCGTGACACCGTTTGTGAATGTCACAGGTTTCCCATGCTGATTTTTTTAAAAAGGATAATTTATTTAACGGAATTGCATAGTGTGTTAGTGTGCGCGCACGGATTTCACTCGGTTTGTTTTTTCCCGGTCGATTGCCGGGTGTAATTTTAACTGTGTTGATGATCTGGAGTTATACGAGCGTGTCTTGTCTTTTAAGTTATTGAGTTGCGGGTTCTGCCCTCCGGAAACCCGATGGGAAGATGGGGAAGGGAGCTGGGCGTGTGGTATGAAGATAACTGACCAAAGAGTCCTGGGCTCAGTCGGTGTTCGGAAGAGAGCAGCACTGCTCACTCTCATTCCAGTCTCCCACTGAATGCAAAGTATGTTGAGGGTGAATGACTCTCTGAAATTTTTTATAAGAATCAATTTGTGGTGCTATGCAGAGTGCACTTTGATCTATGCTATAATAAAAAGTTTTGCAGCTGGCTTCTTTTGTTTCTGTCCTTGTTTATTTAACCATACCGTAACAGTTGTCCCAAAGTGTTTCATAGCCAATGAAGTACTTTTTAAAAGTGCAGTCACTGTTGTGATATAAGAAAGGCGGGAGTCAATTTGTCCACAGACAGCAGCGTGACAAATGACGAGATAATTTTTTTCATTAGCCATGTTGAGTGAGGGATGAATATTGGCCAGGACACCGGGCAGAACTCTCCTGCTCTTATTCAAAATAGTGCCATGTGGGATCTTTTATGTCCACCTGAGCGGGAAGGCGGGGCCTCGGTTTAACATCTCAGCTGAAAGACAGCTGCTCGACAGTGCGGCACTCCCTCAGTACTACACTGGAGCGTCAGCCTAGATTGTGTGCTCAGGCCTCTGGTGTTGGACTTGAATGCACCCACGGCCACCTGATGTAGAAGTGAGACGGCTACCCACAGAGCCATGTTTTACTTCAGCAATTGCCAATGTTTCTGATTAGTTTGGGTCTGTGATTTAGAGACACTTCCTGAGCCATCAGAATGTGCCACTGGTCCAGAATTTGATGCAGTGGGGCATCTCGTAGTGCACCCTGCGAGTTGGAATTTTCAGCCCAAGAAATTTTTGTGTTGCAATTTGCTCAAAGGGGTGATCTGATAATGGCAGGACGGGAACAATGAGGCATCTGAGACCTGGGGGAACAAAAGGAGCAGTAATATATCTCCTTAACGAAGGAGATTTAAGGATAGAGAAAGAAATAGAGAAACAACAGTGAAGGAAATAGAGTGAATTAGAGTCAAATTACATACTTAAAGAGAGGGAAAGAAAGATTGGATTAAGAGAGAGAAATAATTACTAAAAGGGAACGGGGCGAGGGGAAAGAACAGAAAAATGAAGTTAAAACAATAGCTCTTTCACAGGTATGATGGGCTAAATGGCCTCTTGCTGTGTTCTATGGTTCTATGAAAAGAAACATAAAGTAAGAAAAAAACCTAAAAATTTCAAATCAGAAAAACCTCTCAGAACAATTTACTACCTGCTGGAATGAGACTCTACAATTTCAAATGTTCCCTTTCTGGTTTCTGGTTGAGTTTCATATCAGAATCATAAAGCACCCTCTTAAAATGGTCCTTATGCTGTGAAATAGCAGCCCTAACTTACTGAGGTGAGATTCATTCATATTTAAGGTGTGAATCCAGCAATTCCTTGACAGTCACAGGGAGGTTGATGATTTACTCCTGATTTTGCGAGGCCAACACAGAGCGATGCATATTGTCCAGCAATTTTTGGAGATTCACAACTTGGAGTGTGTCCTTACCTCCTTTTATGGCTTAATAAGGATATTTCTTTTTGAATCTTTTTAGAATTACATTTAACCCAGAAACAAGTTCAAATAAGGGATGGCACAGTGGTGCAATGGTTAGCACCACAACCTCACAGCTCCAGCAACCCAGATTCAGTTCTGGGTACTGCCTGTGCGGAGTTTGCAAGTTCTCCCTGTGAGCGCGTGGGTTTCCACCGGGTGCTCCGGTTTCCTCCCACAGGCAAAGACTTGCAGGTTGATAGGTTAATTGGCCATTGTAAATTGCCCCTAGTGTAGGTAGGTGGGAGGAGAATGGTGGGGATGTGGTAGGGAGTATGGGATTAATGTAGGATTAGTATAAGTGGGTGGTTGTTGGTCAGCACAGACTCAGTGGGCCGAAGGGCCTGTTTAAGTGTTGGAAATCTCTAAGTACATTCTTTGACGTGAATGATTTTTTCCAGCACCAGTTGATCTCTTCAGTTAGAGCTTGTGGGGTAGCCTGGGGTCGAGATGGCTGTGATGTTTAACAGCTGAGATAGAGCTGTGTTTAACCTGGCCTGTCCCTTTAACACCACTGCTGAGGTGCCAGTAGTGGATAATTAGTTTAAATAGGTACACACAGCTAACTGTACCTGAAAGTAAATTTCAGGCACCAAGTGAGATCTGTGACAAATTAATTGGCTTTTTGTTTCTCTGCAAGCTTCCTTTGCAACTGTAACAAAGCATGATGCGTGGAGTCTCTGGAGTGTGGTGGATGTCTGTTAGACAGGAGACAGAATGTCTAAATAAGCATTAACATTATATGGAAGGAACGAGAGAGAGAGAAAGTCTCCATTGAATGACATGTGACACCATGGGTCTAGGTAGCAACGTCCATACTGTTTGTACAGGATAACCCTCTCTGTGACCCAGACAGTTCGGTGCGAGTTGATTATCAGTGGAGTGCTTTGTGTAAATAATAACAAAAAAACATGCAGCAAAAAAGTAAAGGCGTAAAGGGGACACTAGTTTGGCCTCAGCTGGAGTATTGCGTCTGGTTCTGGGCGTCGCACTTCAGGAAAGACGTGAAGGCATTGGAAAGAGTACAGTGAATACTCATTAAAGTAACACAGTTCCTGAGCTGCGCCACTGAACAAAGAACAGTACAGCACAGGAACAGGCCATTTGGCCCTCCAAGCCTGCGCTGATCTTGATGCCTGCCTAAACTAAAACCTTCTGCACTTCTGGGGACCGTATCCCTCTATTCCCATCCTATTCATGTGTTTGTCAAGATGCCTCTTAAACGTCACTATCATACCTGCTTCCACCACCTCCCCCGGCAGCAAGTTCCAGGCACTCACCACCCTCTGTGTAAAGAACTTGCCTCGCACATCCCCTCTAAACTTTGCCCCTCTCACCTTAAACCTATTAGATTAGATTAGAGATACATCACTGAAACAGGCCCTTCGGCCCACCGAGTCTGTGCCGAACATCAACCACCCATTTATGCTAATCCTACACTAATCCCATATTCCTACCAAACATCCCCACCTGTCCCTATATTTCCCTACCACCTACCTATACTAGTGACAATTTATAATGGCCAATTTACCTACCAACCTGCAAGTCTTTTTGGCTTGTGGGAGGAAACCGGAGCACCCGGAGAAAACCCACGCAGACACAGGGAGAACTTGCAAACTCCACACAGGCAGTACCCGGAATCGAACCCGGGTCCCTGGAGCTGTGAGGCAACGGTGCTAACCACTGTGCCGCCCTGCGCCACTGTGCTGCCCTATGTCCCCTAGTAACTGACTCTTCCACCCTGGGAAAAAGCTTCTGACTATCCACTCTGCCCATGCCACTCATAACTTTGTAAACCTCTTTCATGTCGCCTCTCCACCTCCGTCGTTCCAGTGAAAACAATCCGAGTTTATCCAACCTCTCCTCATAGCTAATGCCCTCCAGACCAGATAACATCCTGGTAAACCTCTTCTGTACCCTCTCCAAAGCCTCCACGTCCTTCTGGTAGTGCGGCGACCAGAATTGCACGCAATATTCTAAGTGTGGCCTAACTAAAGTTCTGTACAGCTGCAGCATGACTTGCCAATTTTTATACTCTATGCCCCAACCGATGAAGGCAAGCATGCCGTATGCCTTCTTGACTACCTTATCCAACTGCGTTGCCACTTTCAGTGACCTGTGGACCTGTACACCCAGATCTCTCTGCCTGTCAATACTGCTAAGGGTTCTGCCATTTACTGTATACTTCCCACCTGGATTAGACCTTCCAAAATGCATTACCTCATATTTGTCCGGATTAAACTCCATCTGCCATTTCTCCGCCCAAGTCTCCAACCGATCTATATCCTGCTGTATACTCTGACAATCCTCATCACTATCCGCAACTCCACCAACCTTTGTGTCGTCCGCAAACTTACTAATCAGACCAGCTACATTTTCCTCCAAATCATTTATATATACTACAAAGAGCAAAGGTCCCAGCACAGATCCTTGCGGAACACTACTAGTCACATCCCTCCATTCAGAAAAGCATCCTTCCACTGCTACCCTCTGTCTTCCATGACCGAGCCAGTTCTGTATCCATCTTGCCAGTTCACCTCTGATCCCGTGTGACTTCACCTTTTGTACCAGTCTGCCATGAGGGGTCTTGTCAAAGGCTTTACTGAAGTCCATATAGATAACATCCACTGCCCTTCCTTCATCAATCATCTTTGTCACTTCCTCAAAAAACTCAATCAAATTAGTGAGACACGACCTCCCCTTCACAAAACCATGCTGCCTCTCATGAATAAATTTGTTTGTTTCCAAATGGGAGTAAATCCTGTCCCGAAGAATCTTCTCTAATAGTTTCCCTACCACTGACGTAAGGCTCACCGGCCTATAATTTCCTGGATTATCCTTGCTACCCTTCTTAAACAAAGGAACAACATTGGCTATTCTCCAATCCTCTGGGACCTCACCTGTAGCCAATGAGGATGCAAAGATTTCTGTCAAGGCCCCAGCAATTTCTTCCCTTGCCTCCTTCAGTATTCTGGGGTAGATCCCATCAGGCCCTGGGGATTTATCTACCTTAATGCTTTGCAAGACACCCAACACCACCTCCTTTTTGATAATGAGATGACTGAGACTATTTGGGCGGCACAGTGGTGCAGTGGTTAGCACCGCAGCCTCACAGCTCCAGCGACCCAGGTTCTATTCTGGGTACTGCCTGTGCGGATTTGCAAGTTCTCCCTGTGTCTGCGTGGGTTTCCTCCGGGTGCTCCGGTTTCCTCCCACAGCCAAAAGACTTGCAGGTTGATAGGTAAATTGGCCATTATAAATTGCCCGTAATATAGGTAGGTGGTAGGGGAATATAGGGATAGGTGAGGATGTGGTAGGAATATGGGATTAGTGTAGGATTAGTATAAATGGGTGGTCAATGGTCGGCACAGATTCGGTGGGCCGAAGGGCCTGTTTCAGTGCTGTATCTCTAAATCTAAAATCTATCTACACTCCCTTCCCGAGGCTCATCATCCACCAAGTCCTTCTCTTTGGTGAATACTGATGCAAAGTACTCATTTAGTACCTCGCCCATTTCCTCTGGCTCCACACATAGATTCCCTTCTCTGTCCTTGAGTGGGTCAACCCTTTCCCTGGTTACCCTCTTGCTCTTTATATACGTATAAAAAGCCTTGGGATTTTCCTTAATCCTGTTTGCCAATAACTTTTCATGACCCCTTTTAGCCTTCCTGACTCCTTGCTTAAGTTCCTTCCTACTGTCTTTATATTCCTCAAGGGATTCGTCTGTTCCTAGCCTTCCAGCTATTACGAATGCTTCCTTTTTCTTTTTGACTAGGCTCACAATATCCCGCGTTATCCAAGGTTCCCGAAACTTGCCAAACTTGTCTTTCTTCCTCACAGGAACATGCTGGTCCTGGATTCTAATCAGCTGACGTTTGAAAGACTCCCACATGTCAGATGTTGATTTACCCTCAAACAGCCGCCCCCAATCTAAATTCTTCAGTTCCTGCCTAATATTGTTATAATTAGCCTTCCCCCAATTTAGCATCTTCACCCGAGGACTACTCTTATCCTTATCCACAAGTACCTTAAAACTTATGGAATTATGGTCACTGCTCCCGAAATGCTCCCCTACTGAAACTTCGACCACCTGGCCGGGCTCATTCCCCAATACCAGGTCCAGTACGGCCCCATCCCTAGTTGGACTATCTACATATTGTTTCAAGAAGCCCTCCTAAATGCTCCTTACAAATTCTGCCCCATCCAAGCCCCTAGCACTAAGCGAGTCCCAGTCAATATCGGGGAAGTTAAAATCACCCACCACTACAACCTTGTTACCTTTACATCTTTCCAAAATCTGTCTACATATCTGCTCCTCTACCTCCCGCTGGCTGTTGGGAGGCCTGTAGAAAACCCCCAACATCGTGACTGCACCCTTCCTATTCCTGAGCTCCACCCATATTGCCTCGCTGCACGACCCCTCCGAGGTGTCCTCCCGCAGTACAGCTGAGATATTCTCCTCAACAAGTAATGCAACTCCCCCACCCCTTTTACATCCCCCTCTATCCCGCCTGAAGCTTCTAAATCCTGGAACATTCAGCTGCCAATCCTGTCCTTCCCTCAACCAAGTCTCTGTAATAGTAACAACATCATAGTTCCAAGTACTAATCCCAGCTCTAAATTCATCTGCCTTACCTGTTATACATCTCGCATTGAAACAAATGCACTTCAGATCACCAGTCTCGCTGTGCTCCGCAACATCTCCCTGCCTGCTCTTCCTCTTAGTCATACTGGCCTTATTTACTAGTTCTCCCTCATTTATTTCACTTGCTGTCCTACTGCTCTGGTTCCCAACCCCCTGCCACACTAGTTTAAACCCGCCCGAGTGACGCTCGCAAACCTCTCAGCCAGGATATTTGTGCCTCTCCAGTTTAGATGCAACCCGTCCTTCTTGTACAGGTCCCATCTGTCCCTGAAGAGATCCCAATGGTCCAGATATCTGAAACCCTCCCTTCTACACCAGATGTTCAGCCACGTGTTTAGCTGCACTATCTTCCTATTTCTGTGGCACAGGGAGTAATCCAGATAATCTGTTTTTTAGTGATGTTGATTGAGGGATAAATATTGGCCAGAACACTGGGGATAACGTGCCATTTGATCTTTTACATCCACTTGAGAGGACAGATGGGGCCTCGGTTTTATGTCTCATGAAAGATGGCGTCTCTGAGGATGCAACACTCCCTCAGTGCTGGCTTAGAATTTGTGCTCAAGTCTCTGGAGTGAGATACGTTTCAAATAAATACTTTCCAGCTGAAAGCTGCAATTAGCCTCTTCAAGCCTCCTGAACATCAGCAGTAGGCCTGAGAGAAGTAACGAACTCCTACAGTTTGGTCTTTCTGTCAGGGTCCCCCAATGTCCCAGCGGGTAAGATGCAGCACGCAGTGGAAAACTGACTCATACAGATCAGAAAGATCCCAGGTTCTGTCTCCAGTCTGTGTAAAATAAACTGATACCAGGCATTTTACATCTGACCCTTGGGCTGAAGAAGGGGGAAAAGTCTATCAACGCCCAGTGATACCTATGTGAGACCGTGGCCAGCACAGGATCTCACTCGGGCAGTGATGCCCCTACAGCTGAATAGTTGGCCTACACTTAATTTTTTTTATTCGTTCCTGGGATGTGGGCATCACTAACTCGGCCAGCATTTATTGCCCATCCCTAATTGTCTTTGAGAAGGTGGTGGTGAGCTGCCTTCTTGAACCACTGCAGTCCATGTGGGGTAGGTACACCCACAGTACTGTTAGGAAGGGAGTTCCAGGATTTTGACCCAGCGACAGTGAAGGAACAGCGATATAATTCCAAGTCGGTATGGCGTGAGACTTGGAGGGGAACTTGCAGGTGGTGGTGTTCTTATTCATCTGCTGCCCTTGTCCTTCTAGGTGGTAGAGGTCATGGGTTTGGAAAGTGCTGTCTAAGGAGCCTTGGTGCATTGCTGCAGTGCATCTTGTAGATGGTACACTGTATGTTGGTGGTGGAGGGAATGAATGTTTGTAGATGGGGGCGCCAATCAAGCGGGCTGCTTTGTCCTGGATGGGTGTTGAACTTCTGGAGTGTTGTTGGAGCTGCACTCATCCAGGCAAGTGGAGAGTATTCCATCGCACTCCTGACTTGTGCCTTGTAGATGGTGGATAAGCTTTGGGGAGTCATAAGGTGAGTTACTCACTGCAGGATTCCTAGCCTCTGACCTGCTCTTGTAGCCACGGTATTTATATGGCTACTCCGGTTCAGTTTCTGGTCAATGGTAGCCCCTAGGATGTTGATAGTGGGGGATTCAGCGATGGTAATGCCATTGAATGTCAAGGGGAGATGGTTAGATTCTCTCTTGTTGGAGCTGGTCATTGCCTGGCACTTGTGTGACTGCTAGGTAAGTAAAAACTATATATTTGGGTGGTTTAAAATCTCTTTCTTTTAGTTTTGGTGACTGCAGCTTTGACAGTAGCGGAGGTGCGGGAGCGAACTTACAGCTGGGAAGTCAATTTCAGTGTAAGTTTAAAAGTTAATTCCCTTTTGTTTTCGGAGGACAGGGAACTGCTGGGTAAGTAAAAACTATATATTTGGGTGGTGGCTGTACCCGAGACACTACACGTGTAGTGTCTCCCACCCACCCTCCTCCTCTAACCAAAATGCGTTGATAAGGTAGGCTTTTTATTTAAGAAGTTCTGTCCGTCGGATTGCTAACCTAGCAAGTTTTGACTTTTTTTTTTTTGGTTTTTCAGTAGATTTGTTGGGAATTTAGAATAGAGGGGATGGAAGTTAAGGCAGTTGTATGTTCCTCCTGCAGAATGTGGGAGGTAAGGGTCGCCAAGAGTGTCCCTGCTGACTGCATCTGCGGGAAGTGCACCAAACTCCAGCTCCTCGAGAACCGCGTTAGGGAACTGGAGCTGGAGCTGGATGAACTTCGGATCATTCGGGAGGCGGAGGGGGTTATTGAGAGGAGTTATAGGGAGGTAGTCACACCTCAGGTAAAAGAAGTAGGTAGATGGGTTACCGTCAGGGGAAGGAGAGGGAACCAGCAGGCAGTGCAGGGATCCCCTGTGGCCGTTTCCCTCAACAACAGGTATACCGTTTTGGATACTGTTCCGGGGTACGACTTACCAGGGGTAAGCAATGGGGTTCAGGTCTCTGGCACAGAGTCTGTCCCTGTTGCTCAGAAGGGAAGGGGGAAGAGGAGCAGAGCATTAGTCATTGGGGACTCCATAGTTAGGGGAACAGATAGGAGGTTCTGTGGGAACGAGAGAGACTCACGGTTGGTATGTTGCCTCCCAGGTGCCAGGGCTCGTGATGTCTCTGATCGTGTTTTTGGGATCCTTAAGGGGGAGGGGGAGCAGCCCCAAGTCGTGGTCCACATAGGCACCAACGACATAGGTAGGAAGAGAGATGGGGATTTAAGACAGAAATTCAGGGAGCTAGGGTGGAAGCTTAGAGCGAGAACAAACAGAGTTGTTATCTCTGGGTTGTTGCCCGTGCCACGTGATAGCGAAGCGAGGAATAGGGAGAGAGAGGAGTTGAACACGTGGCTGCAGGGATGGTGCAGGAGGAAAGGTTTTGGTTTCCTGGATAATTGGGGCTCTTTCTGGGGTAGGTGGGACCTCTACAAACAGGATGGTCTTCACCTGAACCAGAGGGGTACCAATATCCTGGGGGGGAGATTTGCTAGTGCTCTTCGGGGGGGTTTAAACTAATTCGGCAGGGGAATGGGAACCTAAATTGTAGTGCCAGTGTACAGGATGTTGAGAGTAGTGAGGTCAGGGATAAGGTTACAAGGACGCAAGAGGGCACTGGCAAGCAAGAACCTGGTTTAAAGTGTGTCTACTTCAACGCCAGGAGCATCCGGAATAAGGTGGGTGAGCTTGCAGCATGGGTTGGTACCTGGGATCTCGATGTAGTGGCCATTTCGGAGACATGGGTAGAGCAGGGGCAGGAATGGATGTTGCAGGTTCCGGGATTTAGATGTTTCAGTAAGAACAGAGAAGATGGTAAAAGAGGGGGGGGTGTTGCATTGTTAATCAAGGATAGTATTACAGCGACAGAAAGGACGTTTGAGGACTCGTCTACTGAGATAGTATGGGCCGAGGTTAGAAACAGGAGAGGTGAGGTCACCCTGTTGGAAGTCTTTTATAGACCTCCAAATAGTTCCAGAGATGTAGAGGAAAGGATAGCGAAGATGATTCTCGACAGGGGCGAGAGTAACAGGGTAGTTGTTATGGGGGACTTTAACTTTCCAAATATCGACTGGAAATACTATAGTTCGAGTACTTTAGATGGGTCAGTTTTTGTCCAGTGTGTGCAGGAGGGTTTTCTGACACAGTATGTAGACAGGCCAACCAGGGGCGATGCCACATTGGATTTGGTACTGGGTAATGAACCCGGCCACGTGTTAGATTTAGATGTAGGTGAGCACTTTGGTGATAGTGATCACAATTCGGTTAGGTTTACCTTAGCGATGGGCAGGGACAGGTATATACCGCAGGGCAAAAATTATAGCTGGGGGAAAGGAAATTATGATGCGATTAGGCAAGATTTAGGATGCGTAGGATGGGGAAGGAAACTGCAGGGGATGGGAACAATCGAAATGTGGAGCTTATTCAAGGAGCAGCTACTGCGTGTCCTTGATAAGTATGTACCTGTGAGGCAGGGAGGAAGTTGTCGAGCGAGGGAGCCGTGGTTTACTAAAGAAGTTGAAGCGCTTGTCAAGAGGAAGAAGAAGGCTTATGTTAGGATGAGACGTGAAGGCTCAGTTAGGGTGCTTGAGAGTTACAAGCTAGCCAGGAAGGATCTAAAGGGAGAGCTAAGAAGAGCAAGGAGAGGACACGAGAAGTCATTGGCGGATAGGATCAGGGAAAACCCTAAAGCTTTCTATAGGTATATCAGGAATAAAAGAATGACTAGAGTTAGATTAGGGCCAATCAAGGATAGTAGTGGGAAGTTGTGTGTGGAATCAGAGGAGATAGGGGAAGCGTTAAATGAATATTTTGCGTCAGTATTTACAGTAGAGAAAGAAAATGTTGTCGAGGAGAATACTGAGATTCAGACTACTAGGCTAGATGGGATTGAGGTTCACAAGGAGGAGGTGTTAGCAATTTTGGAAAGTGTGAAAATAGATAAGTCCCCTGGGCCAGATGGGATTTATCCTAGGATTCTCTGGGAAGCCAGGGAGGAGATTGCAGAGCCTTTGTCCTTGATCTTTATGTCGTCATTGTCGACAGGAATAGTGCCGGAAGACTGGAGGATAGCAAATGTTGTCCCCTTGTTCAAGAAGGGGAGTACAGACAGCCCTGGTAATTATAGACCTGTGAGCCTTACTTTGGTTGTGGGTAAAATGTTGGAAAAGGTTATAAGAGACAGGATTTATAATCATCTTGAAAAGAATAAGTTCATTAGCGATAGTCAGCACGGTTTTGTGACGGGTAGGTCGTGCCTCACAAACCTTATTGAGTTTTTCGAGAAGGTGACCAAATAGGTGGATGAGGGTAAAGCAGTGGATGTGGTGTATATGGATTTCAGTAAGGCGTTTGATAAGGTTCCCCATGGTAGGCTATTGCAGAAAATACGGAAGTATGGGGTTGAAGGTGATTTAGAGCTTTGGATCAGAAATTGGCTAGCTGAAAGAAGACAGAGGGTGGTGGTTGATGGCAAATGTTCATCCTGGAGTTTAGTTACTAGTGGTGTACCGCAAGGATCTGTTTTGGGGCCACTGCTGTTTGTCATTTTTATAAATGACCTGGAAGAGGGTGTAGAAGGGTGGGTTAGTAAATTTGCGGATGACACTAAGGTCGGTGGAGTTGTGGATAGTGCCGAAGGATGTTGTAGGGTACAGAGGGACATAGATAGGCTGCAGAGCTGGGCTGAGAGATGGCAAATGGAGTTTAATGCGGAAAAGTGTGAGGTGATTCACTTTGGAAGGAGTAACAGGAATGCAGAGTACTGGGCTAATGGGAAGATTCTTGGTAGTGTAGATGAACAGAGAGATCTTGGTGTCCAGGTGCATAAATCCCTGAAGGTTGCTACCCAGGTTAATAGGGCTGTTAAGAAGGCATATGGTGTGTTAGCTTTTATTAGTAGGGGGATTGAGTTTCGGAGCCACGAGGTCATGCTGCAGCTGTACAAAACTCTGGTGAGACCGCACCTGGAGTATTGCGTGCAGTTCTGGTCACCGCATTATAGGAAGGATGTGGAAGCTATGGAAAGGGTGCAGAGGAGATTTACTAGGATGTTGCCTGGTATGGAGGGAAGGTCTTACGAGGAAAGGCTGAGGGACTTGAGGTTGTTTTTGTTGGAGAGAAGGAGGAGGAGAGGTGACTTAATAGAGACATATAAGATAATCAGAGGGTTAGATAGGGTGGATAGTGAGAGTCTTTTTCCTCGGATGGTGATGGCAAACACGAGGGGACATAGCTTTAAGTTGTGGGGTGATAGATATAGGACAGATGTCAGAGGTAGTTTCTTTACTCAGAGTAGTAGGGGCGTGGAACGCCCTGCCTTCAACAGTCGTAGACTCGCCAACTTTAAGGGCATTTAAGTGGTCATTGGATAGACATATGGATGAAAATGGAATAGTGTAGGTCAGATGGTTTCACAGGTCGGCGCAACATCGAGGGCCGAAGGGCCTGTACTGCGCTGTAATGTTCTAATTGTAATTCTAATGTTACTTGCTACTCCCTCACCCTTCACTGTTTGGTTTTGGAAAAAAAAAACTCGCTTTCTTTGCCCAGAATAACACTGCTGCCATCACTTCACTAATATTGTATCTCCAAGGCAGAGTCACTGCAGATCTATGTAAAGGACATCTATTAGAGTTTTTTGAGGGTGTAACTGGCAGGGTAGATAAAGGGGAAGCAGTGTATGTAGTATATTCGGATTTTCAAAAAACATTTGTTAAGATGTTACATAAGAGGTTGTTGCACAAAATTAGGGCTCATGGGATTGGGGGGGAATATATGAACATGGATTAAGGATTGGTTAATGGGCAGAAAACAGAGTCGGAATTAACGGGCCATTTTGGGTTGCCAGGCTGTAACTAGGAGGTAACCAGGAGATCAGCCATGATCATGCTTAATGGCAGAGCAGGCTCGAGGGGCCGAATAGCCTACTTCTGCTCCTAATTTGTATGTTTGTATGTATCAGTACTTGGGCTTCAGCTGTTTAAAATCCTATTCATGACTTAGATGGGGGGGGGGCTGAGCATAATGTATCCAAGTTTGCTGATGGTACAAAGCGACGTGAGCCAGTGAGCTGTGAGGAGACACAAAGAGGCTGCAAAAAGTTATAGACAGGTTAAGTGAATGAGCAAGAACATGGCGGATGGAATATATAATACAATACTGCAAAGTGTGAAGTTATTCACTTTGGCAAAACAAAAAGAAAAGCAGAATATTTCTTAAAAGGTGAGAGATTAGGAAATGTTGGTAATCAGAGGGACCTGGGTGTCCTTGTGCATGAAAGACATCTAGTTAACATGCAGGTACAGCAATCAATTTGGAAAGCAAAAGGTATGTTAGTCTTCATTACAAAGGGATTGAAGTAGAAGATAAAGAAGTCTTATTACAATTGTACAGGGCATTAGTGAGGCCACACTTGGAGGACTGAGTAGAGTTTTGGTCTCTGTACCAAAGGAAGGATATATTTGTTTTAGAGGGAGTACAACGAAGGTTCACTAGACTGGTTCCTGGAATGAGGGGTTGTCCTCTGAGCAGAGATTGAGTAGACTAGGCCTATATTCCCGAGAGTTTAGAAGAATAAGGGGTGATCTCATTGAAACATAAAATTTTTAAGGGACTTGACAGGGTAAATGCTGGGAGGATGTTTCCCCTGCCTGGGGAATCCAAAACTAGGGGTCACAGTCTCAGAAAAATGAGGTGGCCATTTAGGACTGAGATGAGGAGAAAGTTCTTCACTCAAGTGGTTGCGAATCTTTTGAATTCTGTACCCCAGAGAGCTGCTGTTGCTCAGTCATTGAATGTATTCAAGAAAGTGATCAAAATATTTTTGGGTACAAGAGGAATCAAGGGATAGGGCAGGAAGTCGAGGTAGAAGATCAGCCATGATTGTATTGAATGGTGGAGCAAGCTCGAGGGGCTGAATGGCCTACTCCTCCTATTTCTTATGTTAATGACTAATAACTGCTTACTTTGTGAACGTTTTATGAGCAGCATCACCTGGTGGTGAGGTGGAGTTAGTACGGGCATGCACATTGACCCCGTTGAAAATTCTTGTCCTTCAATCTTTTGGCACGGACACTCTTCGTGTCTCATGGGGCGGGGGGTTAATTTTCCATCCTTTTTCAGTGACCATCAGAAAATGGTAGTAAGCCAAGCTTTTCACACCATCCTGACTTGGAACTATGCTGGAGGACACTTGGAGCTTTCACCACTGAGATCAATAGATTTTTGTTGGGTAAGGATATTCAGGGATATGCAGCTATATGGAGTTGAAGTACAGGTCAGCCATGATCTAATTAATTGATGGAACAAGTTTGAGGGACTGAATGGCCTCCTCCCGTTCCTCTGTTTCAAGCTCCATCTCTTAATCGTAACTTCCCTGTACAAAGTGGGAGGTTCCATTCATTTACTGCAAATCTAGCCAAAGGAGACCGTCAATCTTTTAAAAAAATTAATTCCTGGAATATGGACATTGCTGTCTAGGCCAGCATTTACTTCCCATCCCTAATTGCCCTTGAGAAAGTGGTGGTGAGCTGCCTTCTTGAACCGCTGCAGTCCTTGGGTGATAGGTACACCCACAGTGCTGTTAGGAAGAGAGTTCCTGGATTTTGACCCAGCGACAGTTAAGGAATGGCGATGTCGTTCCAAGTCAGGATGGCATGTGGCTTGGAGGGGAACTTGCAGGTGGTGGTGTTCCCATGCATCTGATGACCTTGTCTTTCTAGGTGGTAGAGGGTTTGGAAGGTGCTGACTAAGGAGCTTTGGTGAGTTGCTGCAGTGCATCTTGTAGATGGTACACACTGCTGCCACCATGTTGGTGGTGGAAAGAGTGAATGTTTGTGGATAGGGTGCCAATCAAGTGGGCTGCTTTGTCCTGGATGGTGTCGAGCTTCTTGAGTGTTGTTGGAGCTGCACCCATCCAGGCAAGTGGAGAGTATTCCATCACACTCCTGACTTGTGCCTTTGTAGATGGTGGACAGGCTTTGGGGAGTCAGGAGGTGAGTTACTCGCCACAGGATTCCTAGCCTCTGCCCTGCACTTGTAGCCAAGGTA
Organism: Heterodontus francisci; assembly: GCF_036365525.1. Lineage (NCBI taxonomy): Eukaryota > Metazoa > Chordata > Chondrichthyes > Heterodontiformes > Heterodontidae > Heterodontus > Heterodontus francisci. The sequence goes on from NC_090379.1 coordinate 14,985,257, forward strand.
TTTATATGGCTACTCCAGTTCAGTTTCTGGTCAATGGTAGCCCCTAGGATGTTGATAGTGGGGGATTCAGCAATGGTAATGCCATTGAATGTCAAGGGGAGATGGTTAGATTCTCTCTTGTTGGAGCTGGTCATTGCCTGGCACTTGTGTGGCGCGAATGTTACTTGCCACTTATCAGTTCAAACCTGGATATTGTCCAAGTCTTGCTGCATTTCTACACGGACTGTTTCAGTATCTGAGGAGTCGCGAATGGTGCTGAACATTGTGCAATCATCAGCGAACATCCCCACTTCTGACCTTATGATTGAAGGAAGGTCATTGATGAAGCAGCTGAAGATGGTTGGGTCCCGGACACTCCCCTGAGGAACTCCTGCAGTGATGTCCTGGTGTTGAGATGATTGACCTCCAACAACCACAACCATCTTCCTTTGTGCTCGCTAAGGCTCCAACCAGCAGAGATTTTTTCCCCCTGATTCCCATTGACTTCAGTTTTGCTAGGGCTCCTTGACACTCTCCTCGGTCAAATGCTGCCTTGATGTCGAGGGCAGTCACTCTCAACTCTCCTCTTGAGTTTAGCTCTTTTGTCCATGTTTGAACCAAGGCTGTAATGAGGTCAGGAGCTGAGTGGCCATGGCAGAACCCAAACTGAACGTCACTGAGAAGATAATTGCCAAGCAAGTGCTGCTTGATGGCACTGTTGATGACACCTTCCATCACTTTACTGATGATTGAGAGTAGACTGATGGGGGTGATATTTGGCTGGGTTGGACTTGTCTGCTTTTTTACAGGACATACCTGGGCAATTTTCCACATTGTCGGGTAGATGCCAGTGTTGTAGCTGTACTGGAACAGCTTGGTTAGGGATGCAGCAAGTTCTGGAGCACCTGTACCTTTTCAGATGCTGACTGACCCACTGAACAGTGTCTGTCTTTATCTCAGATTGGCAGCACTCAAGATTTTATCTTTACTTTACTGATCTTTCCCCTACTTCCTGCCTTTCTTCATGAATTTGCTGTGTTTTACTCTATTCACACTCATGCAGAGTAAAACAAAAATCTGTAGCACCTTTCATGACCTCAGGATGTCCCAAAGTGCTTCCCAGGCAATGAGGAACTACAACTACTACAACAACAACATATATAGTGCCTTTAACATAATAAAATGTGTCAAGGCACTTTAAAGGAGCATTATAAAATGAAGTATAGCACCAAGCGACAAAAGGAGATATTATGTCAGATGATCAATAGCTTGGTCAAAGAGGTAGGGTTTTAAGGAGTGTCTTAAAGGAGGAAATTGAGGTGGAGAGGCAGAGAGGTGTAGGGAGGGTATTGCAGAGCTTGGGGCCCAGGCAACTGAAGACACCGCCACCAATACTGGAGCGATTAAAATCAGGGATGCACAAGTGATCAGAATTAGAGGAGCGCAGATTATCTTGGAGGGTTGTGAAGCAGGAGGGGATTACAGAGATAGGGAGGGGTGAGGCCATGGAGGGATTTGAAAACCAGGATGAGAAGTTTTAAATCAAGGCATTGCTTAACTGAGAGCCAGTGTAGGTCAGTGAAGTACAGGGGTGATGGGGAAATAGGACATGGTGTGAGTTAAGACACAGGCAACAGAGTTTTGGATGACCTCAAGTTTACACAGTTGAATGTAGGAAATACAGCAGCCAGCTTGCATATTGCAAGCTCCCACAGACAGCAATGTGACTAAGACCAGATAATCTGTTTTTGTGGTGGTGGATGAGGGTTAAATATTGTCCAGGACCCTCGGGAGAACTTCCCTCTCTGCTTCAACCTGAGAGCGCAGACGATGCCTCAGTTTAACATCTCTTGTGAACTATAGATGTGGCAGGAATCCTTGATGATTCCCCAGAATTATCTTGCTTCCAAACTGCATACATTAACACTTTTAAACCTGTTTTTTTCATTAATCAAAGTAGCCTCATTGATTTTCAAGACAAAGATTCAAAGACTTTCCTTTTGCAGCAAACCCGTCATCTCCTCTGTTCCATTGTGAATCTTAGTAAATGAGGATAGTTTCCACTTTAACCCAAGATTGAAAGTCACATAATACGAAAGAGGAAATAAAACCTTGTGGTGGGGTGGGTGGGTGGGCCAGGGCGGGTGGAGGTGTGTGGTAATTGGGCAAGAGCAGCGACGGGAGGCAGTTTTACACTCCACCTAATATTCAGTTCTGCTGCCTTCAATGGAACTGAGCATTGGACATGATTCCTACTGCGATTCCAACAGGTTTGCATTCCCTCCCTGTGAACAACATCAGTGCTGCCCACTGCACCCCATCTACATTATCCTCACCTTAGAGTGCTGGCAGTTATGGAGGAGTCAGTGGGCCCGATTTTATTCCCGCAACAGGGATCCTGGCGGAGGGAGACCCTGACTTGGCCCTCCATCAGCTCCCTTTTGCTATTACATGGCAGACAGGCAATTAACTGCCCGCCATCGGGGGCGCCGTACCTTTAAGGGATGAACTCCCGCCTCCAGAGCTCCTGGCCAATCGGAGGGCCAGCAGCTCCGCACTACTGGCAGCGTCACCGGGAGCAGTGGCCACTGCCAGTTCTGCAGGAGGCCCTGCAGTCCTGAAGAAGGGGGAGACCCTTGGAGTGGTGCGTGGGATCGAGGCAGCCGGCGCCATTCAGACAGGCCCCAGCCACAGAGTGGAGAGAGGGGGAGGGGACTGATGAGGATGGGGGGGTGTCTTCCTGAGTGGGTGGGGGCAGTCATCGCTGCTGAGAGGGCCCTCTAGGGGCCCTGTATTACTCCCAAAGGCGGGACACACCACCGGCTTCAATAAAATTGAAGTAGAGGTGGGAAGAGGCCTCTTGGGTTGGGAACAGTGCCTCCTGCTATTTTGTTTGCCGCCCCCCTGCCTCCGTGCTCACTTCCAAGGGCAGAGTAAAATCCTGCCCAGTGATTCATTTTCCCACCCTCTGGGCTGAAACTTTGATGGGATAAAAGTTCAAGAGTGAGGAGCAGCAGCAGAAATCCTGAGAGTAGATGCTGCCAAAGAGACAGGGGCTTGTTTGATGGATACTTTGCCTCATGACTGTTCCTGTATGCTTTAGATAAGCTGGTTTAAGAGCAAAAGACCGATACTTTGATCAATATGTCTTACTCGATTGATTTCAGCTCTGCCAGGCACCATCACACCCTCGACTAGAAATACGGCTGATGTGTAAACATGTTGAAAATAGTAAAAGCTTTACAGGGAGACATTTTGATTTCCCCATGCTCTGCTTCATGGATTGATGAATCTCTTGAGCCAGTTTTAAACTCTTGCCCGTATCCTAACTCACACCAAGTGCTGTTCACCCAGCATCCCTTGTTCATTGACCGACACTGGCTCCCTGTCAGGCAACGCCTTGATTTAAAAATCTTCATCCTTGCTTTCAGATCCCTCCATGGCCTCGCTGCTCCCTATCTCTGTAATCTCCTCCAGCCCCACAACCCTCCAAGATATCTCTGCTCCTCCAATTCTGGTCTCTTGCACGTTCCCGACTTTAATTGCTCTATCATTGGCGGCCATGCCTTCAGCTGCCCTAAGCTCTGGAATTCCCTCCCTAAACCACTCCATCTCTCCACCTCTTTAGAATTAGAATATTACAGCGCAGTACAGGCCCTTCGGCCCTCGATGTTGCGCCGACCTGTGAAACCATCTGACCTACACTATTCCATTTTCATCCATATGTCTATCCAATGACCACTTAAATGCCCTTAAAGTTGGTGAGTCTACTACTGTTGCAGGCAGGGCGTTCCACGCCCCTATTACTCTGAGTAAAGAAACTACCTCTAACATCTGTCCTATATCTATCACCCCTCAACTTAAAGCTATGTCCCCTCGTGTTTGCCATCACCATCCGAGGAAAAAGACTCTAACTATCCACCCTATCTAACCCTCTGATTATCTTATATGTCTCTATTAAGTCACCTCTCCTCCTCCTTCTCTCCAACGAAAACAACCTCAAGTCCCTCAGCCTTTCCTCGTAAGACCTTCCCTCCATACCAGGCAACATCCTAGTAAAGGGCGGCGCAGTGGTTAGCACCACCGCCTCACAGCTCCAGCGACCCGGGTTCAATTCTGGGCACTGCCTGTGTGGAGTTTGCAAGTTCTCCCTGTGTCTGCGTGGGTTTTCTCCGGGTGCTCCGGTTTCCTCCCACAAGCCAAAAGACTTGCAGGTTGGTAGGTAAATTGGCCATTATAAATTGCCCCTAGTATAGTTAGGTGGTAGGGAAATATAGGGACAGGTGGGGATGTGGTAGGAATATGGGATTAGTGTAGGATTAGTATAAATGGATGGTTGATGGTCGGCACAGACTCGGTGGGCCGAAGGGCCTGTTTCAGTGCTGTATCTCTAAACTAAAATCTAAACTAAATCTCCTCTGCACCCCTTCCAAACCTCTATTTCCTCCTTTAAGATGCTCCTTAAAACCTATCTCTTTGACCAAGCTTTTGGTCACTTGTCCTAATATCTCCTTATGTGGCTCGCTGCCAAATTTTGTTTGGCGCTCCTGTGAAATGTTTTGAGACATATTATTGCATTAAAGGTGCTATATAACTGCAAGTTGATATTGTTGTAAAGATGTGGGTTCAAGCTCTAACAACTTCTTGTCTTTATACAATGTCTTTAAAGTAGGAGAGTGTTCCACTCCAGAGTTAGGAGCAGTTAATCTAAGCTGACTCTTCAATGCAGTGCTGAGGGAGTGCTGCACTCTGAGGTGCCAGCCTTTGGATGGGATGTTAAATTGAGGCTCAGTCTGCCCTTCAGGTGGTTGTAAAAAAAATCCCATGACACTATTTTGAAGAAACATGGCAGAGTTATTCCCAGTGTCCGGGCCAATATTTATCCCTCAATCAACATCACTAAAAACAGATTATCTGGTCATTATTCAAATTGCTGTTGTGGGAGCTTGCTGTGCACAGCTTGGTTGCCATGTTTCCTACATTACAAAAGTGATGCACTTAAAAAGTACTTCATTGGCTGTAAAGCGCTTTGGGACATCCTGAGGTTGAGAAAGGTGCTATAGAAATGCATGTTCTTTCTTTTCTAACTCCTGCACTGAGGTAGTAGCAGAGCTGGTGCAGGCTTGCAGTGATGGTGGAGGGGATTTGCAGGGGGAAGGGTTTGAGAAGGGAAACAAACGGGAGGTTGGGGAAGTGGAAGAGGTTGGGTGTCGGGAGAGGGAAAATGTTTAGGGTGAAGTAACACGGGCTGACGGCCTGTATAGTATTAATGTGGAGGGGGGAGGTAAGGTAATGGTGCCTTTAAGGGCTACTGCTTAGGCTGCTACAGAGCCTGTGAAAGAAATTGGAACTTGGATTTTTTTTCTCTTGCAGTTGCTCACTGGCCCACTGAGCCATTCCAGCACTGTCTATTTGCAGGTGACTTATTGTCCTTACTGCACTGTCCCTCCTTATTTTGTGTTCAGTCCTGAGTAACATCCTTAGCTATTCATGTCCGCTCAGAGCGGCCTGACCCTGGCAGTTCGAACCTTTCATTGTATTACTGATATTTCTGGATGTCATTTCTCAGCTATAAAACCGTACAGGCCCACACAGCAAGAATGATGAGGCTTCGAGCCAACATAATGCTCAACACCAAAACTCTGGACTATATTATGTTACAGTCACCAGGTTCATGCTTTGTATTAATTTTCGAGAGGTAACTCCTAATTTGGGAATTGTTTTTTAATACAAGGCAAATGGTTTGAGAAGGTGCCAAACAAACTTAGGGTGTTACAAATCAAAGGGTGGCCCATGTTTATTTAGTTAGGTCATAATGGGAAGTGTTAAGACCCTAAACAATGGGAACCTCTCTGATGGAGATGGTGTGTCTGCAGCTGCCTCAATCAGGGGTTTAAATATTCATATGATTTTCCAGAACAAAAAGAAGATTTGGAGTTGGCAATAATTGGTGTAAATTGCTATCACAGACATCCCACATATACATTGCTGGATATAGATGATGCAGGGAGTGCCTATTGGTGTTTTGATTTGTGTTTGCTGACAGAGGGCTTCAGACAAGCAGTTGGTCACAGATAAATTAGTTGGCTTTTGAAAATCAATTGGCCTCAGGAACAATCATTGGGAACCAGGCGTGTTTCTGTTTTGAGGCAGGCCCATGCTCAAGTCGGTAAGTCAAGATTCATGCCTCGGAAGACAGCTGAGAAACTAAAGAATCGACGTGAATTCCTATGAGCTGTGGTAAACTTTTGATTGGTCCCAGAAGAAGTGGACAAACCACCAAGATCCTGCAACGTATAGGGGAATTCTTGGGGTGGAAGTAACATCCAAGCTGGAGTGTTCTGTTGAGATTTAGATTTTAAAGTAGTCATCTTCAGGTTCCGTTAAGATTTTAAGTTTAAAGAATACGTGATTTCAAGCTGTAGTGTTAAGTTAGTAGTGTTTTGCTTGAAAAAAGTTTTTTGTTTAAAATGTGAAATCTTGTGGCGTAATTCTTTCAGTAATAACTGGGAATTGGAATTTCTCTTTTTAAATGTTAATGGTCCCTAACGGGATCCTAACAATTATATAAACTATGACACATGATAGATTTTCATTCCACTTCTCTCCGGGTCCATATCATGAAGTCTAAATTAGGGTTGCTGTGCATATATGTGAATGAGCGGAGTGTGGTAAATACGGTTGGTGAGCTGCAGGCGCAGATAGCCATATGATGTCATGGCAATAGGGGAGACCTGGCTCAAAAGATGACAGGACTGAGTACTAAAAATTCACAGATACAAGGTGTTCAGGAAAGATAAGAAAGAAAGGAAAGGGGAAGGGGTGGCAGTTTAAATTAAGGAGAACATTGCAGTGCTGGAGAGAGAGAGAGGATGTCCCAGAGGGGTCAAGGACAGAATCTATTTGGCTGGAGCTGAGGAACAAAGATGGTACAATTACATTGCTTGGTGTAGTCTATGGGCCACCAACTAGTGGGAAAGATGTAGAGGAACAAATTTGCAAGGAAATTACAGAGAGATGCAAGAATTATAGAGTGGTTATAATGGTGGACTTTAATTATCTGAAATTAGACTGGGATAGTCGTAGTGTAAAGGGCAGAGATGGGCAAGAGTTTCTGGAATGCATTCAGAAGAATCTGCTACACCAGTATGTTCCCAGTCCAATGAGAAAGGAGGCACTACTGGACCTGGTTCTTGGGAATGAGGTAAACCAAGTGGATCAAGTGTCAATAAGAGAACATTTAGGGGGCAGTGATCATTGAGAGTTAGGTTAACCAAGTTCAATGGAATAAGAATGGATCTGACTCGGATAAATTGAATCAAAGGTTAGCAGACAAAACAGTAACTGAACAATGGGCTGCCTTTAAAGGAGAGATAGTTCAGGCACATTCAAGGTATATTTCCTCGAAGGGGAAAGGTAGGCCAAAACATTGTATGTTTTCAAGAAGGAGTTAGATATAGCACTTGGGGCGAAAGGGATCAAAGGATATGGGGAGAAAGCAGGAACAGGTTACTGAGATGGATGATAATGAATGGTGGAGCAGGCGCGAAGGGCTGAATGGCCTACTCCTGCGCCTATTTTCTATGTTTCTAAGTCCAGAGCTCCCTGGATGACACAAGTGGAAGAGATGAAGATGAAGAAGAAAAAGTGTGCTTCTGACGGATGTCAGGTGGATAATACAAAGAGAACCAGGTGGAATATAGAAGGGGAAATGAAAAAGCAAATAAGAGAAGCGAACAGAGCGTATAAAAAGAGACTGGCAGCTAATATAAAACTGAATCCTAAAATCTTCTATGTGCATATTAATAATAAAAGGGTGGTAAAAGAAGGAGTGGAGCCAATTATCACCATCCCCGGGTATGTCCTGTCCCACCAGCAGGACAGACACAGCAGAGGTGGCAGCACAGTGGTATACAGTAGGGAGGGAGCTGCCCTGGGAGTCCTCAACATCGACTCCAGACCCCACGAAGTCTCATGGCATCAAGTCAAACATGGGCAAGGAAAGCTCCTGCTGATTACCTCCTACCGCCCTCCCTCAGTTGATGAGTCAGTACTCCTTCACGTTGAACAGTACTTGGAGGAAGCACTGAGGGTGGCAAGGGCACAGAATGTACTCTGGGTGGGGGACTTCAATGTCCATCACCAAGGGTGGCTCGGTAGCACCACTACTGACCGAGTTGGCTGAGTCCTAAAGGACATATCTGCTAGACTGGGTCTGCGGCAGGTGGTGAGGGGAAAACATACTTGACCTTGTCCTCACCAATCTGTCTGCTGCAGATGCATCTGTCCATGACAGTATTGGTAGGAGTGACCACCGCACAGTCCTTGTGGAGACGAAGTCCCGCCTTCACATTGAGGATACCCTCCTTTGTGTTGTGTGGCACTATCACCGTGCTAAATGGGATAGATTTCGAACAGATCTAGCAATGCAAAACTGGGCACCCATGAGGCGCTGTGGGCCATCATCAGCAGCAGAATTGTACTCGATCTGTAACCTCATGACCCGACATATCCTCCACTCTACCATTACCATCAAGCCAGGAGACCAACCCTGGTTCAATGAAGAGTGCAGGTGGGCATGCCAGGAGCAGCACCAGGCATACCTCAAAATGAGATGTCAACCTGGTGAAGCTACAACACAGGGCTATCTGAGTGCCAAACTGCATAAGCAGCATGCGATAGACAGAGCTAAGCGATCCCATAACCAATGGATCAGATCTAAACTCTGCAGTACTGCCACATCCAGCCATGAATGGTGATGGACAATTAAACAACTAACTGGAGGATGTGGCTCCACAAATATCCCCATCCTCAATGATGGGGGAGCCCAGCACATCAGTGCAAAAGATAAGGCTGAAGCATTTGCAACAATCTTCAGCCAGAAGTGCCGAGTTGATGATCCATCTCGGCCTCCTCCTGAAGTCCCCAGCATCACAGATGCCAGGCTTCAGCCAATTCGATTCACTCCGCGTGATATCAAGAAATGACTGAAGGCATTGGAGACTGCAAAGGCTATGGGTCCTGACAATATTCCGGCAATAGTACTGAAGACCTGTACTCCAGAACTTGCCGCGCCCCTAGCCAAGCTGTTCCAGTACAGCTACAACACTGGCATCTACCGAGCAATGTGGAAAATTGCCCAGGTATGTTCTGTACACAAAAAGCAAGACAAGTCCAACCCGGCCAATTACTGCCCCATCAGCCTACTCTCAATCATCAGTAAAGTGATGGAAGGTGTCATCAACAGTGCCATCAAGTGGCACTTGCTTAGCAATAACCTGCTCAGTGACTCTCAGTTTGGCTTCCGCCAGGGCCACTCAGCTCCTGAACTCATTACAGCCTTGGTTCAAACATGGACAGAAGAGCTGAACTCTAGAGGTGAGGTGAGAGTGACTGCCCTTGACATCAAGGCAGCATTTGACCGAGTATGGCATCAAGGAGCCCTAGCAAAACTGAGGTCAATGGGAATCAGGGGGAAACCCTCCGCTGGCTGGAGCCATACCTAGCGCAAAGGAAGATGGTTGTGGTTGTTGGAGGTCAATCATCTGAGCTCCAGGACATCACTGCAGGAGATCTTCAGGGTAGTGTCCTAGGCCCAACCATCTTCAGTTGCTTCATCAATGACCTTCCTTCAATCATAAGGTCAGATGTGGGGATGTTCGCTGATGATTGCACAATGTTCAGCACCATTCGCGACTCCTCAGATACTGAAGCAGTCCGTGTAGAAATGCAGCAAGACTTGGACAATATCCAGGCTCGGGCTGATAAGTGGCAAGTAACATTCGCGCCACACAAGTGCCAGGCAATGATTATGTCCAACAAGAGAGAATCTAACGGTCTCCCCTTGACATTCAATAGCATTACCATCGTTGAATCCCCCACAATCAACATCCTAGGGGCTACGATTGACCAGAAACTGAACTGGAGTAGCCATATAAATAAAGTGGCTACAAGAGCAGGTCAGAGGCTAGGAATCCTGTGGCGAGTAGCTCGCCTCCTGACTCCCTAAAGCCTGTCCACCATCTACAAGGCACAAGTCAGGAGTGTGATGGAATACTCTCCACTTGCCTGGATGGGTGCAGCTCCAACAACACTCAAGAAGCTTGACATCATCCAGGACAAAGCAGCCCACTTGATTGGCACCCCATCCACAAACATTCACTCCCTCCACCACCGACGCACAGTGGCAGCAGTGTGTACCATCTACAAGATGCACTGCAGCAACGCACCAAGGCTCCTTAGACAGCACCTTCCAAACCCATGACTTGTACCAACTGGAAGGACAAGGCCAGCAAATGTATGGGAACACCACCACCTGCAAGTTCCCCTCCAAGTCACACACCATCCTGACTTGGAACTATATCGCCGTTCCTTCACTGTCGCTGGGTCAAAATCCTGGAACTCCCTTCCTAACAGCACTGTGGGTGTACCTACCCCATATGGACTGCAGTGGTTCAAGAAGGCAGCTCACCACCACCTTCTCAAGGGCAATTAGGGATGGGCAATAAATGCTGAACTGGTCAGTGATGCCCACATCCCATGAATTAATAAAAAAACAAATTAGGGAACAAAAAGGGGATTTACATATGGAGGCAGGGGGCATGGCTGAGATATTGAATGAATACTTTGCATCTGTCTTTACCAAGAAAAAAGATGCTGTGCAGGTCATAGTGAAAGAGGAGGTAATTCAGACACTTGAAAGGTTTAAAATTGATAAGGCGGAGGTAGTGGATTAGGCTAGCTTTAGTTAAAGTTGATAAGATACCAGAACCAGTTGAGATGCATCCAAGGATACTGAGAGAAGTGAAAGTGGAAATTGCAGAGGCACTGGCCATATTTTTCCGTTCTTTCTTTGATTCAGGTGTGGTGCTAGAGGCCTGGAGAATTTCAAATGTTGCACAAAAAAGGGTGTAAGGACAAGCCCAGCAGGTACAGGCCAGTCAGTTTAACCTCGGTGGTGACGAAGCTTCTAGAAATGATAATTTGGGACAAAATTAATAGTCATTTGAGCAAATGTGGATTCATGAGGGAAAGCCAGCATGGATTTGTGAAAGGCAAATCATGTATAACTAACTTGCTAGAGTTTTTTGATGAGGTAACAGAGAAGTTTGATCTGGGTGATGCTGTTGATGTGGTGGACGTGGACATCCAAAAAGCATTTGATGAAGTGCCACACAACAGACTTGTAAGCAGAGTTATGGCTCATGGAATAAAAGGGACAGTATCAACATAGATACAAAATTGGCTGAGTGATAGGAAACAGAGTGTAGTGGTTAATGGATATTTTTTGGACTGGAGGAAGGTTTTTAGTGGAGTTCCCCAGGGCCAGTGTTTGGACCCTTGCTGTTCCTGATCTATATGAATGACCTAAACCTTGGTGTACATGGCACAATTTCAAAATTTGCGGATGATACAAAACTTGGAAACATTGTGTCATGCCCAGTAAAGACGCATCATATTCCTACTTTTAAGATACAAACTTTATTCAAGGTGGACTCTTTGAAACTGACTTTACCTTTTTAAAAAGTGGACAATGCTGCAAAAATGGCTGCCAAAGATCAGAGGACCTAGCCTGTGTGTTTGAACACTGCATCATTGCTTGCTAATGGCAAAAGGATACATTCTAGGCTAAGAGGTGTCAATTACACCCATCCTGAAACCATCAAGAGATATTTCTGAATTGAATGGGTTCTTCTGAAACACAGAAGATGTAAAGTAGCCGCATCATAACATAATTACATTCAACCAGACATTAATGAATGGGCATGGATTCCACCTCCTGGTCTATTGTGTGGTCACACCAGGGAGGAATACCATGTATCAGATCCCAGAAATACTAATATGATAAATTGTAACCTTAAAAGGCAGCCCTCTGCAGAGAGAGAAGGCGATCACACGAACGTCACAGAAAAGCAATCCAACAAGTGACTGTGGAAAGAAGTCCAGTCAGGCAAGGAAGGAGAGCCCTGCTTCTAATTATACACTTCAACTTGCTGCAGTAGATAACTGAAAGTTAACCACCAGCTCCAGCCTGAAATCTTAACCTCCAGAAATCTGCAACCCGTTAATAAGTTCAAGACGACAAACTACCCAGACCTGTACCTTTAAAAGAGATTATCCTACTTAGAAAATTCAACAGGTTTACCGTAAACTTCAAACACTTCCCACTCTTTGAACTCTTAGCCTTTACCTTCTTTCTATCTTCTCTTGAGAGTGCATGTGAGAATGAATGCATGTGTGAGTCGAGTTGCGAACATTTTGGGGAATGAATATTGTTCAATAAATAGTTAATCTTCTGTTTTAAATCTAAAAGAAAACCTTTCATTTCTCTGTTTATTTGGTGAGCAAAACTAAACATAATTGCGGTCAGCTGGGAATTGAACAGTGGGAACCACCCACACCCCTTACCACCTGTCCGTAACAATTGTGAACTGTGAGGAGAATAGTGATAAACTTCAAAAGGACATAAACAGGTTGGTGGAATGGGCAGACAATTGGCAGATGAAATTTTATGCAGAGAAGTGTGAAGTGATTCATTTTGGTAGGAAGAATGCAGAGAGACAATATAAAATAAAGGGTGCAATTCTAAAGGGGATACAGGAGCAGAGGGACCTGGGTGTATATGTACATAAATCATTGAAGGTGGCAGGTAAGGTTGAGAGCGCGGTTAATAGAGTATACAGTATCCAAGGCTTCATTAATAGGGACACTGACTACAAAAGCAAGGAATAATGCTATACTTGCATAGAACACTTGTTCGGCCTCAAATGGAGCGTTGGGCTGGTTTTTAAGAGCTCGCCGCCGATTTTGGGTCGCACTCCCCAATCACGTGGAGGGGGTGGGCTGTTCATCCGCAGCAATGGCGTCAGCTGCCTGTGCGCAGGCGCTAACGCCATTTTTAAAGGGCAGTCAGCCCTTTAAATATTTAATATATTTATATTATATTTAGATACAAGAACATAAGAACTAGGAGCGGGAGTAGGCCGTCCGGCCCCTCGAGCCTGCTCTGCCATTCAATAAGATCATGGCTGATCTTTTCATGGACTCAGATCCACTTACCCGCTCTCTCACCATATCCCTTAATTCCTTTATTGTTCAAAAAGATATCTACCTTAGCTTTAAAAACATTTACTGAAGTAGCTTCAACTACTTCACTGGGCAAGGAATTCCATAGATTAACAACCCTCTGGGTGAAGAAGTTCCTTCTCAATTCAGTCCTAAATCTGCTCCCTCTAACCTTGAGGCTATGCCCTCTTGTCCTAGCTTCACCTGCCAGTGGAAACATCCTCTCTACTTGTATCTTATCTATTCCCTTCATAATTTTATATGTTTCTATAAGATGCCCCCTCATTCTTCTGAATTCCAATGAATATAATCCCAATCTACTCAGTCTCTCCTCATAAGCCAACACCCTCAACTCCAGAATCAACCTAGTGAACCTCCTCTGCACCCCCTCCAGTGCCAGTACTTCCTTTCTCAAGTAAGGAGACCAAAACTGCACACAGTACTCCAGGTGCGGCCTCACCAGTACCTTATACAGCTGCAACATAACCTCTCTGCTTTTAAACTCAATCCCTTTAGCAAAGAAGGACAAAATTCCATTTGCCTTCCTAATTACTTGCTGTACCTGCAGACCAACCTTCTGCGATTCATGCACAAGGACACCCAGGTCCCTCTGCATAGCGGTATGCTGCAACTTTTTACCATTCAAGTAATAATCCTTTTTACTGTTACTCCTACCGAAATGAATGACTTCACATTTATTAACATTGTATTCCATCTGCCAGACCTTTGCCCACTCACTCAATGTATCTATGTTCCTCTGCAAAGTTTCACAGTCATCTGCACACTTTGCTCTGCCACTCATCTTAGTGTCATCTGCAAACTTTGACACCCTACACGTGGTCCCCAACTCCAAATCATCTATATAAATTGTAAATAATTGCGGTCCCAACACCGATCCCTGAGGCACACCACTAGTGACTGCCAACCAGAATAGCACTCATTTATCCCCACTCTCTGCTTCCTGTTAGTCAACCAATCCTCTATCCATGCTAATACTTTACCCCTAACGCCATGCATCCTTATCTTATGCAGCAGCCTCTTGTGCGGCACCTTGTCGAAGGCCTTTTGGAAATCTAGGTACACCACATCCACTGGGTCCCCATTGTCCACCTTGCTCGTAATGTCATCATAGAATTCCAAAAGATTTGTCAAGCATGACCTGCCCTTCATGAACCCATGCTGCGTCTGCCCAACGGGACAATTTCTATCGAGATGCCCTGCTATTTCTTCCTTGATAATAGACTCAAGCATCTTCCCCACTACAGAGGTTAAGCTAACCGGTCTATAATTCCCCATCTTTTGTCTACCTCCCTTTTTAAACAGTGGCGTCACATCTGCTGTTTTCCAATCAACTGGGACTACCCCAGAGTCCAGCAAATTTTGGAAAATTACCGCCAGTGCACCTGCTATTTCTCCCGCCATCTCTTTTAGTACCCTGGGATGCATTCCATCAGGGCCAGGAGACTTATCAATCCTTAGCTCCATTAGCTTGCCCAACACTACCTCTTCCGTAATAATGATTGTTTCAGGTCCTCACCTACATTCATCTCTTTGTCAATTACTGGCATGTTATTAATGTCCTCCACTGTGAAGACTGATACAAAATACCTGTTCAATGCCTCGGCCATTTCATCATATCCCATAGCTAAATTCCCCTTCTCATCCTCTAAAGGACCAACGTTTACTTTAGCCACTCTTTTTCGTTTTATATATTTATAGAAACTTTTGCTATCTGTTTTTATATTCTGTGCTAGTTTTTTCTCATGTTCGATCTTACTTTTCTTTATAGCTCTTTTTGTGGCTTTCTGTTGACCTTTAAAGTTTTCCCAATCTTCTAGTTTCATGCTGTTTTTGGCTACTTTGTATGCCTTCTCTTTCAATTTGATAGCCTCCCTTATTTCCTTAGACACCCATGGCAGATTACCCCTTTTCTTCCAGTCCTTCCTTTTCACTGGAATATACTTTTGCTGAGCACTTTGAAAAATTGCTTTGAAAGTCCTCCACTGCTCGTCAACTGTCCCACCGTAAAATCTATGTTTCCAGTCTACTTTAGCCAAGTCCTCCCTCATTCTATTGTAGTCCCCCTTGTTCAAGCGCAGGACCCTGGTATTGGATTTTATCTCACACTCTCCATCTGAATTCTAAATTCAACCATACTGTGATCACTCCTTCCCTAACTATGAGGTCATTAATTATTCCTGTCTCATTACACAGGACTAGATCTAGGATAGCTTTCTCCCTCGTCGGTTCCATTACATACTGTTCAAGAAAACTATCACGGATACACTCAATGAACTCCTCCTCAAGGCTACCCTGACTGAGCTGGTTCGACCAATCTACATGTAGATTAAAATCCCCCATGATAATTGCCGTTATATTTTTACAGGCATTAGTTATTTCTTTGTTTATTGCCCGCCCCAATGTGATATTATTTGGTGGCCTATAGACTACGCCTATCAGTGACTTTTTCTTCTTAGAGTTTCTAATTTCCACCCAAATGGATTCAACCTCATTCTCCATAGAACCTATATCATCTCTCAGCACCGCCCTGATGTCGTCCTTGAATATCAGAGCTACACCACCTCCCTTACCTTCCTGTCTGTCCTTCCGAATAGTCTGGTACCCCTGAATATTTAACTCCCAGTCGTGACCAACCTGTAACCATGTCTCCGTAATGGCTACCAAATCATATTTATTCGCGATGATTTGTGCCGTTAACTCATCAACCTTGTTACGAATGCTACGAACATTCAGGTAAAGTGCCTTTATGCTAGCTTTCTTACCCTCATGATTTCCAACATCTCTAATAATATCTCCTGAGTTATCCTTCCTTTCTGCTTCTTTCATAGTCTGCCTTGAACTTAAACCCTCCTGCACACATGTTAACCTGCTGCTTACCTTTTTATTTATCATCATACTCCCTGTCGTTTTCCCTTTCCCTTCCCCCCGACTCACTAGTTTAAAGTCCTAGAGACTACCCTATTTATCCGTTTCGCTAGAACACTGGTTCCAGATCGGTTCAGGTGGAGACCGTCCCATCGGTACAGATCCCCCCGGTTCCAAAACGGATGCCAATGCCCCATGAAATGGAACCCCTCTTTCCCACACCACTCCCTTAGCCACATGTTTACTTCCCTAATTTTCTTATCCCTAAGCCAATTTGCACGTGGCTCGGGCAGTAATCCGGAGATTATGACCCTCGAGGACCTGTTCCTTAATTTCGCTCCTAGTGCTTTATAATCCCCAAACAGGTCCTCCATCCTAGCCTTGCCTATGTTGTTAGTCCCAATGTGGACCACAACAACTGGATCCTCCCCCTCCCGCTCCAATATCCTTTCAAGCCGGTCAGAGATGTCCTGCACCCTGGCACCGGGCAGGCAACACACCATGTGGGACTCCCGATCCGGCTTGCAAAGGATACTATCTATCCCCCTAACTATAGAATCTCCTATAACTACCACTTGTCTTTTTGCTTCCCCCTCTTGAATGGCTTTCTGCACCATGGTGGCGTGGTCAGTTGGCTCATCCTCCCCGCAGCCCTTTTCCTCATCCACACAGGGAGCAAGTATCTCATACCAGTTGGATAAGGTCAAAGGCTGAGGCTCCTTCACTCCTGAACTCAGGATCCCCCTACCTGCCTCACTTGCAATCACACCCTGTTGTCCCTGATCACTAACTGAATTTGAATTACTTAATCTACCAGGTGTGACTGCCTCCTGAAACAAAACGTCCAGGTAACTCTCCCCCTCCCGGATGTGCCGCAGTGTTTGAAGCTCAGATTCCAGATCATCAACTCTGAGCCGGAGCTCTTCCAGCAACCAATACTTGCTGCAGATGTGGTCCCTGCCGTTCACAATGGGGTCAGCCAGCTCCCACATCATACAGCTACAGCACATCACCTGCCCAGCCATCTCTACTTAGTTAATTACTTTATTACTTTATATAAATTTATGAGTTAAATACTCTGATACTTCTCTGCTATGGTCTTTTTCAAATAACCAATTAATAGATAAATCAAAAAAGAAAGTAAATTTTTAACCAATCACACGATACAGAAGAAATAGAAAAGCTTACCTTATCAACACACCAGAGTCCTTTTTTTTGGTTAGAGGAGGATGGGTGGGTGGGAGACACTACACTTGTAGTGTTTCGGGTTTAGCCACTGCCCAAATATATAGGATTTACTTACCCAGCAGTCCCCTGGTCCGCCGAAACAAAGGCAATTAATTTAAGATGAAACTCACCTTCCCAGCTGCTAACTCGCTCGCACTATCCTGCTTCAGTACAAGCTGCTGCAACAAAAAGGTAAGTTATTTAAAGATATATTCAATAAAATTAAATAAATACATTTCTTTTGTCCCTCTCACACCACTCAATAACAATTTCATTAACTATTTGCCCTTCCCCCCACCAAAAACACTTTAACATCTGACCTTCCCTTCCCAAACTGCACAAAGTTTAAAGTACAGCCCTTCCCACCATCCCCCACGTCAGTGACATTTATTTGACCCCATCCCACCATGCCCCCCCCCCCTCCCACAACTGATAAACTTACCTCCTCCCTCTTCCCCACCAGTGTGGTGCCTTGTTTCCCCAGACGGGAATCTGAAGGCACGGGGGTGCCGGCCGCTGCGCCGAATATTGTGACGGGCCATCAGGATCTGAGGTAAGTATATGTAAATGCATTAATTTTATTAATTTGAATATGGTGATTGTTGTCCCATCGCTGAGTGGCGGGATGGGGGCGGGGCTGCCATAATGCTTCACCGCTGCGGGGAGCATTGGGTTGGGTCCTGACGGTGTCGAGGTCCGTGGCGGGCCTCATCCGGAGCCACTTTCACGCTCCCCCTGCCACTGATCCCGATGTCAAGGGCTGTTTAAAATCCAGCCCATTGTGTCCAGATCTGAGTGACACACTTGAGAAAAGATGTGAAGGCATTAGAGAGAGTGCAGAAAAGGTTCACAAGAATGGTTCCAGGGTTGAGTAACTTCAGTTATGCGGATAGATTGGAGACATTGGGACTGTTTTCTCTGGAGAAGAGAAGGTTGAGAGGGGATTTGATAGAGGTGTTCAAAATCATGAGGGGTCTGGACAGAGTAGATAAGGAAAAACTGTTCCCATTGGTGGAGGGATTGAGAACAAGAGGGCACAGATTTAAGATAATTGGCAAACGAAGCAATGGCGACATGAGGAAAAAATTATTAACACAGTGAGTGGTTAATATCAGGAATGCACTGCTTGGGGGTGTGGTGGAGGCAGGTTCAATTGAGGCATTCAAGAGAGAGTTGGATTGTTATCTGAAAATGCAGAATGGGCAGGGCTACAGGGAGAAGGTGGGTGAATGGCACTAGGTGAATTGCTCATTCATAGAGCCAGCACAGAGACAAAAGGCTGAATGGTCTCTTTCTGTGCTGTAACAGTTCTGGTTTAAGCTTTCCACTCTTGTTTAAGAGATTATCTGCAGTGTTCAATTATTCCATTTGTTCTCCTTATTACATATACTGGAGCTCAACAGCTTTGCCGAGAGATTAGGGCCGGGAAATTGGATTGCGCTGGGCCTCTTTTACAGGCATAAGAGAGGCACCTAAGGGCCCAAAATGAAGACGCGTTCCTGCGCTGCCCATATTATTGGTTAGGGCTGCTCAGGAGACATTCAGGGATCATATCTAATATCACTGCAGGACCCTCAATATAGGACAAAGGTCCATTCCAGACCTCTTCACCAAATTTGAAATAAAAACAAGAAGTGCTGGAACCACTCAGCAGGTCTGGCAGCATCTGTGGAAAGAGAAGCAGAGTTAACGTTTCGGGTCAGTGTCCCTTCTTCGGAACTGACAAATATTAAAAATGTCGCAGGTTATAAGCAAGTGAGGTGGGGGTGAGGCAAGAGATAACAAAGGAGAAGGTTTAGATTGGACAAGACCACATGGCTGACCAAAAGGTCATGGAGCAAAGGCAAACAATATGTTAATGGTGTGTTGAAAGACAAAGCATTAGTACAGATAGGATGTTAACGGTCTGAATATCGAACAGCAGCAAGCGCAAACATGAAAAAAAAAGTGGGTAAGCAAACTGAACAAACTAAGATTAAATGAAATAAATGAAAAAAAAAGGTTCTAAAAAATGTAAAAAAAGAAAAAACAACTAAAAATGAAAGTAAAATGGGGGGCTGTCATGCTCTGAAATTTTTTTTTTCTCTTCACCAAATTGGTTTTTGAGTGACCACAGTCAGTGAGTGGCCTTAGCAGCAGTGCTTAAAGGCCACAGAGTGCCCGATTAGGAGGGCGCGAGTCTGCTGGGAGGATGCCAGCTTATACTGGGTGGTCTCCCAATGCAGCGACAGCCCTACCTCGCCACTGGTAAAATACCTTTGGTGGCAGGAAAAGGCCACTGTGGCCCTTAATTGGCCTCCGGATGGGTAGGCCATCCTCCACCTATCCTGCCGCTGATATACTGCACGGCATCAGGAAGGCGACAGGCAACCAATCCCTGCCTTCCCTCACCATTTTGTGGCCCCGTCCACCTCCCAGCCCCTCCTTAGAGGGCTGATAAAATTTAGCCCAGTGAGAGCAGGGCAAACCTTCCCACTCTGTTTGCAGTGTCACTAACATCCGGGGTTGCCACCTGTCAGATGAACCACTAAACCAAGATCCCATCTGCCTTCTCAGGTGGACATAAACAATCCCATGGCATTATTTGCAATAGAGCAGGTGAGTTCTCCCCAGTGTCTGTTGTGTTTGTTGCAGTATAGATCAAGTGTTGTCTACAGAAGTCTGAGTCTTTATAGGGCTAAAGAATAACTCATTTATTAAAAACATAAAATTATTTACACTCTCCACAAGCCTATCTAGCCATCACACTTTGTGGTGCTTCTAGCTTCTTCCCAGCCCAATACCCTGTGCCTATTACACCATCATCACACAATGGGAGGGGTTTACTCTCACTGTCTCAAACCTTAACCATTTCAGGCCCTTATCCTACAGTGTCTTGGCCCCAGTACCTGGGGGTGGGGTGGGGTTGTGTTGTGCTACTTTCCTGATGAAGAGGTTAATTGAATAACAAATCACTTCTACACATTTAATGAGTTGGAAGTAAATGGGAGATGAATCTCCTTTTCTAAAAATCTGATCTTATTGTATTTTCTTGCTGAGTTTATGCTGTAGAAATTGCACAAGGCCCACCCACAAAACCACACCTGTAGCATAACCAGAACTGGCTTTGTTTTGGTTGTATTGGTTGGTTGTTGGGCATGTGGGGAAGGAGGGGGAGATGTTAGGGAATGGTATGAATGCAATAGGAAAGTTATAACTGTCTTGTCACCTGCATGCTAGCAAGGGGAAAGGGTGGGGTGGGAGTGGGTGAGTCACCCAGGTTCTAATCAACATGTCCCAATCCGTGCTGACCGAGGGATTTTGTGAGGATATTTGCTGGAGCCCAGCTAGTGAGGGACTGTAGCCCAGTAGCATGCAGGAAAGCCTGTGATGGGAAGGGACTATGGAATTTTGGAATCTTGCACCATGTCCCATTTGTCTAACATCCCTTGCTCTTGCTGGTGCATCGGTTCCTGGTCCAGCAATGTCTCAGATTTAAAATTCTTATCTTTTTCAATTCCCTCCATATCTTCTCCCCTCCACTCCCTATCTCTGTAATCTCCTCCAGCTCCACAACCCTCTTAGATCGCTGTGCTTCTCCAATTCTGGCTGCTTGAGCACCTCGGATTTTGATTGCTCCACCTTTGCTGGCCATTCCTTCAGTTGCCAATGACCTAAACTCTGGATTCCCTCCCTAAACCTCTCTACCTCTCCCATCTCCTTTAAGATGCTGCTTAAAACCTATCTCTTTGATCAAGCTTTTGGTCATCTGCCCTAATATCTCTTTTTGCAGCTTGTTATCAAATTTTATCCGGCAAGCGTCCCTATGAAGTGCTTTGGGACGTTTTACTATGTTAAAGGCACTGTATTCATGCAAATCCCACCCAGAACAGTGACTGCAGAGACTCGTCGACAGGATTGCGGCTGCCTGCAACAAATTTGGCCTAACCATCAGCCTAAAGAAAACGAGCGTCATGGGACAGGACGTCAGAAATGTTCCATCCACCAATATCGGCGACCACGCTCTGGAAGTGGTTCAAGAACTCACCTACCTAGGCTCAACTATCACCAGTAACCTGTCTCTCGATGCAGAAATCAACAAGCGCGTGGGAAAGGCATCCGCTGCTATGTCCAGACTGGCCAAGAGGGTGTAGGAAAATGGCGCACTGACACGGAACACAAAAGTCCGAGTGTTTCAAGCCTGTGTCCTCAGTACCTTGCGCTACGGCAGCGAGGCCTGGACAACATATGTCAGCCAAGAGCGACGTCTCGACTCATTCCATCTTCGCTGCCTCCGGAGAATCCTTGGCATCAGGTGGCAGGACCATATCTCCAACACAGAAGTCCTCGAGGCAGCCAACATCCCCAGTATATACACCCTACTGAGTCAGCGGTGCTTGAGATGGCTTGGCCATGTGAGCTGCATGGAAGATGACATGATCCCCAAGGACACGTACAGCGAGCTCGCCACTGGTATCAGACCTACCGGCCGTCCATGTCTCCACTTTAAAAACATCTGCAAACGCGATATGAAGTTTAGTTTAGTTTAGTTTAGAGATACAGCACTGAAACAGGCCCTTCGGCCCACCGAGTCTGTGCCGACCATCAACCACCCATTTATACTAATCCTACACTAATCCCATATTCCTACCACATCCCCACCTGTCCCTATATTTCCCTACCACCTACCTATACTAGGGGCAATTTGTAATGGCCAATTTACCTACCAACTTGCAAGTCTTTTGGCTTGTGGGAGGAAACCGGAGCACCCGGAGGAAACCCACGCTGACACAGGGAGTACCCAGAATTGAACCCGGGTCGCTGGAGCTGTGAGGCTGCGGTGCTAACCACTGGCGCCACTGTGCTGCCCTGTAACATTGATCACAAGTCATGGGAGTCAGTTGCCAGTGAACGCCAGAGCTGGCGGACAGCCATAAAGGCGGGGCTAAAGAGCGGCGAGTCGAAGAGAATTAGCAGTTGGCAGGAAAAAAGACAGAAGTGCAAGGAGAGAGCCAACTGTGTAACAGCCCCGACAACCAATTTTATCTGCAGCACCTGTGGAAGAGTCTGTTACTCTCGAATTGGCCTTTATAGCCACTCCAGGCGCTGCTTCACAAACCACTGACCACCTCTAGGCGCTTACCCATTGTCTCGCGAGACAAGGAGGCCAAAGAAAGAAAGAATTCATGCAAATTGTTGTTAACGACAGTTCATTTATAATTTTACAAAAAATGGTATTGAAGTAGATAGATTTTTTTTTCTGTTTAGAAAATGAATTTGCTCTGTGCTTGTGTGACAGAAATTCCGACGCTTTTAAAGGGTTTTGAACAGTAGAACAGCTGAGGAAGACCGGAGTTGTTACCATAGTAATGGGAACGACAGCCGCATGACCTTATCTACCAGAACCCATGATTTTATAACACTGCAATTTTATTTTTTAAATTGTTCTGAGAGAAGGCACAATGTGCAACACAGCAGCAGTGCAGGGTGTTGTGGCGGGAGGGTGTGGGGAGCAGCGTTTAATCACAAAAGTGGTTAGGTTATTTTCCAATGTCTTAATTTGCAACTAAATTTTCCTCCCCCTCCTCCCTCCTCCTAATCTTCTCTTCACCCTCATAGTCACCTGAGGGCACTTGCTGGTGTCATAACTGCAGTTCCACAGCCTGCACCTGTCATGAGTGAATTACCAGATACATCAAGTCATAGAATGGTTGCAGCACAGAAGGAGGTCATTCACCCCATTCTGTCTTTGCTGGCTCTCTGGAAGAGCAATTTAGCTAGTTCCACTCCCCCGCCTTTCCCCCCGTAGCCCTGCAAATCTTTTCTATTCAGATGATGATCCAATTCCCTTTTGAAAGCCTTGATTGAATCTGCCTCCACCACACTCTCAGGCAGTGCATTCTGGATCCTAACCACTCGCTGCGTAAAAAAGTTTTTCCTCTTGTCGCTGTTGCTTCTTTTGCCGATCACCTTAAATCGGTGTCCTCTTGTTCTGGATCCTTCAGGCAATGGGAACAGTTTCTCCCTATCTACTCTATCCAAACCCATCATGATTTCAAACATCTGTATCAAATCTCCTCCCAACCTTCAATTCTCCAAGGAGAACAGCCCTAGCCCCTCCAATCTATCCACATGATTGAAGTCCCTCATCCATGGAACCATTCTTGTACTTCTTTCCTGCACCCTCTCTAATACCTTCACGAAACACATAGCAAACACAGCAGCAGTGATGGACCTTTATGCTGCTGCTAGTGCTACTTTCCAAAGCATCATTGACATGTAGCCTAAAAGTCACGTTTCATTGTTGTAGGACCTGGCTTGGCCCAGGTCTGATATTGTAGTTCACCTCCGGGAAGTGAATGAAGGAATAGAAGGAATTCTGAGAGTTTCCGTTTCCCTTAGCGATATCTCTGAAGTGAAACACACAACCTGGGCCCGGCAGTTGAGTGCAGAGGGCCTCACAGTGGAGCCTGGGGCCTTGTCCTCTATGCGGGGTTTCTGACTCCACTTCGATGCGTTCTTGGCGGTTTCCATCACAGGATCTGTCCCCCCCCCCAACAGCCCCATTCCCGATCCCCAAGGTCCCGCCATTGACCATCCAGGGCGGCACAGTGGTTAGCACCGCAGCCTCACAGCTCCAGGGACCCGGGTTCGATTCCGGGTACTGCCTGTGTGGAGTTTGCAAGTTCTCCCTGTGTCTGCGTGGGTTTTCTCCGGGTGCTCCGGTTTCCTCCCACAAGCCAAAAGACTTGCAGGTTGATAGGTAAATTGGCCATTATAAATTGTCACCAGTATAGGTAGGTGGTAGGGAAATATAGGGACAGGTGGGGATGTTTGTTGGGAATATGGGATTAGTGTAGGATTAGTATAAATGGGTGGTTGATGTTCGGCACAGACTCGGTGGGCCGAAGGGCCTGTTTCAGTGCTGTATCTCTAATCTAATCTAATCAAACATGAGCATCCTCGCAACGCTCCACCTTCTGAAGTATAAAGTGAACAGACTGTTCGTTACTCGACTGGATGATTCAGTCAAACAGCCAATTTTCCCATCTCTTGTATTCTAACAACTAATAAATGAAGGTGCTCAATGAAAATTTAAAAAAAATACAACTTTTTAAATCTCCCCTATGATTGTGGCATTGTCCTGAAGGTTAATGTTGCATATTCCTGGAGGCCTTATGCAATACCAGTCCTCGCCCAACATCTGCAGTCCTCTAACAGGGGACAAGAGGCTAACGGGCAGCCATCAGGAGCGTAAACTCTTGCCAGTTTGTCCTCTCGTTAGCCCGAAGGGTCCTGAGGCCAATTGTAATTGCAGGTGGAATTGGTCTGTGTGGCTCAATGCCTGACTGGGCAGCATCTTCAGTAGTATTAAGTATTGACCAGGTTTCCTTCTCCCTTGTAGCGTTAGATCACATGAGCACAATAGTGTCATGGTGAAAGTGAGGGATAGTAATCCAGAGGCCGAGACTTAATCTTAGAGAGAACATGAGGGCAAATCCCAAACTGTGCGAATTCGAATTATGTTTCAAAATAGATCAGTAAAAGCCACCATGATGCTGTTGGATTGACGTAACTGGTTTATTAATGCCCCTTTTCAGGAAGGAGTCCTACCATCCTTACCCAGCCTGATTGGTATTCAGTCCAACACTGCCCTCTAAAAGTGCCCTAGTGAGCCACTCCATTGTCCTGAATTGCTCATATGCAGATATTCAAGAAGAATCATAGATTAGTACAGCACGGAGGGAGGCTGTTTGACCCATTGGGTCTGAGTTGGCTCTTTTGAAGAGCTATTCAATTAATCCCACTCCCTTGCTCTTTCCCCATATTCCTGCAATTTTTTTCTCCAAGCATTTATCCAGTTCCCATTTGAAGGCTACTAATGAATGTGTATCCACCACCCTATCAGGTAGTGCATTCCAAATCCTACCCACTTGTAAAATAAAAATGTTTTTCCTCATGTCGTCTCCGGCTCTTTTGCCAATTATTTTGAATCAGTGCCCTCTGCTTTATTGATCCTTTCGCCATCGGAAACAGTTTCTCTTTATTTACTCTGTCTATGGAGGTCCACAAGCACCTTCTCAAGGGCCAATGAGGGACAGGCAGCAAATGCTGGCCT
Organism: Heterodontus francisci; assembly: GCF_036365525.1. Taxonomy (NCBI): domain Eukaryota; kingdom Metazoa; phylum Chordata; class Chondrichthyes; order Heterodontiformes; family Heterodontidae; genus Heterodontus; species Heterodontus francisci. The sequence goes on from NC_090379.1 coordinate 15,010,512, forward strand.
TGTCACCCCAACAATGAACATGCAAAAAGGAAGGTATTGTTGCATTGGATGGTTTGCTGTGACGTCATTCACCCGGAACATTCCAGATGGATCAGCAGGAGTTTTTGGCTTGCAAATCGAGAAAGTCCTTATGGCGAGGGTCCCTTTCATTAAAAAGTAAATACCAATTGCACTGTGATGAGCTCCAGTGTCTAATGAATGGAAATTTACTCCTTCCCGAGGACCAGTCCTGCAAACAACATTAGCAAATTCTCGTAATTTCAGGCACTATCACCTCTTTACTGATGAATCCCTTCTTTCATGTGAAACCACAAGAAAATGCACTTTCAATTATGTTAAAGAGGAAACTTTGTCAGGAACAAGTGACCTGCAGAACGTGCTTCTTTATTGACAGTTTTTTAAGATCCTCCGACCTAGGTTTTTCCAATATACTGCCCCGTGTGGAGCAAGCTGCACTGAGTTCATAGCGTCATAGATCGAAACTGCACACAAGGAGGCCATTCGGCCCTTGGTGCTTGTTCTAACTCTTTGAAAGAGCTATCCAATTAGTCCCACTGCCCTACTTTGCTCTTTCCCCATAGCCCTGTATGTTTTCCCCCTTAAAGTATGCTATAAATGTCACAATTTTGGAGAGTGTTGATGAGTAGAGAGACCTTGGTGTCCATATACACAAATCTTCAATGACAGCAGGCCAAGTTGATCTGGTGGTTAGTAAAGCAGATAGGTCACTTGGGTTTATAAATAGAGGCAAGGAATGTAAAACAAAGAGATTGTGCTAGAACTTTATAAATCACTGGTTAGGCCTCAGCTGGAGGGTTGTGGATAATTCAGGATTCTATACTTCAGGAAAGGCCTTAGAAAGGGTACAGAGGAAGTTTACCAGGATGTTCCCAGGGATGAGGCTTCAGTTATGAGGAGAGGTTGGAAACGTTAGGATTGTTCTCCTTGGAACAGAGAAGGTTAAGAGGTGACCCAATAAAGGTTTTCAAGGAGATGAGCGGTTTTGATAGAGTAGATAGAGAAACAACTATTCCCCCTGGCAAGTGGATCAAGAACCAAAGATTTAAAACCATTGGCAAAAAATCGAGAGGGGAGCTGAGGAGAATTTTTTCATTCATAGAGTTGTCGGGGTCTGGAGTGCCCGACCTGCAAAGGTAGTAGAAACTGATTTCCCAGTAATGGACTAGTAATCCAGTGGCCTGGATTAATGATCTGGAGACATGAGTTCAAATCCTGACATGGAAGCTGGAGAATTTAAATTCAATTAATTAAATAAATCTAGAATAAAAAGCTAGTATCAGTAATGGTGACCATGAAACAACTGGACTCATTTTTAAAAATTTGTTCATGGGATGTGGGCATTGCTGGCCAGGCCAGCATTTATTGCCCATCCTTAATTGCCCTTGAGAATGTGGTGGTGAGCTGCCTTCTTGAACTGCTGCAGTCCATGTGGGGTAGGTACGCCCACAGTGCTGTTAGGAAGGGAGTTCCAGGCTTTTGACCCAGTGACAGAGAAGAAATGGTGATATAGTTCCAAGTCAGGATGGTGTGTGACTTGGAGGAGAACTTGCGGGTGGTGGATGCATCTGCTGCCCTTGTCCTTCTAGTTGGTAGAGGTCACAGGTTTGGAAGATGTTGTTGAAGGAACTTTGGTGAGTTGCTGCAGTGCATCTTGTAGATGGTACACACTGCTGCCACTGTGCGTCGGTGGTGGAGGGAGTGAATGTTTGTGGATGGGGTGCTAATCAAATGGCTGCTTTGTCCTGGATGGTGTCGAACTTCTTTAGTGTTGTTGGAGCTGCACCCATCCAGGCAAGTGGAGTATTCCATCACATTCCTGACTTGTGCCTTTTAGATGGTGGAAAGGCTTTGGGGAGACAGGAGGTGAGTTACTCACCGCAGAATTCCCAGCCTCTGGCCTACTCTTATAGCTCAGTATTTATATGGCTACTCCAGTTCAGGTTCTGCTCAATGGTAACCCCTAGGATGTTGATAGTGGGGATTCAGTGATGGTAATGCCATTGAACATCAAGGGGAGATGGTTAGATTCCCTCTTGTTTGAGATGGTCATTGCCTGGCATTTATGTGGCAGGAATGTTATTTGTCACTTTTCAGCCCAAGCCTGGATGTTGTCCAAGTCTTGCTACATCTAGACATGGGCTGCTTCAGTATCTGAGGAGTCGCGAATGGTGCTGAACATTGTGCAATCATCAGCGAACATCCCCACTTCTGACCTTATGATGGCCTAAGACTGAAATCCATCTGGTTCACTAATATCCTTTAGGTAAAGAAATCTGCTGTCCTTACGCAGTCTGACTAATAGAGGAACACCAACACCTGCAAGTTCCCCTCCAGGCCACACATTGTCCTGACTTGGAACTATATCACCGTTCCTTCACTGTCACTGGGTCAAAATCCTGGAACGCCCTTCCCAGCAGCACTGTGGATGTGCCTACCTCACTTGGACTGCAGTGGTTCAAGAAGGCAGCTCACCATCACCTTCTCGAGGGCAATTAGGGATGGGCAATAAATGCTGGCCTGGCCAGCGACGCCCATATCCCAAAAATGATTTTTAAAAATATTTTAAAAGGGAGTTGTGCAGCTACTTGAGGATGAGGAAATTACAGGGTTACAGACAAAAAGAAAGATGTGGGACTAGGCATGACTGCTATTTCAAAGTGACAGCACAGGCACAATGGGTTGAATGGCCTGCTTCAATGCTGTAAGTTTCTCTGAGTCTATGATAAGTATTTATCCAATTGAAAATTACTGTTGACTCTGCTTCCACTATGGGAATTGGTGTGAGTTACCACTATGAGTGCACCCCCCACTGCCCCAACCCCCGCCCCCCACCCCCCCCCACAAACTGGTTGAATAGGCACACACATGAAAAATGGCCTCTTTGATGGGTGTGCATGGGGTGGAAGGGATTGAATGGTGTTTGAGTCCAAGGACCTGTATACTGTAACAGGAGTCAATGAGGGAGAGAAAATAAATCTTGCTGCAAAAATAGTTACAGTGGCCATCGAAGGGTTAGTTTATAGTGAGATCTGACTAATGTGTTTGCTCAGTGTGGTGTGAAGAGTTGGGGTTTAGGACTAAGATGGAGAAGGCAGACAAGTTTTAGTGCAATTACCCTGGTGTTTCAGTACATTGCACTGTAAGCTCAATGTGACATGACAGGGTGGAGCTGATGTGCTGGTAAGGAAGACAATTTTTCGTGCTGATTGCCTGATAGAGTGCTCCATGTAACTGATTATTATGGTATGCTTTAGGAAAACACATCAGAGGCCCATGTCTCAGGATTCACTACAGCACTTCTGGTTTGTCATTTCTTTTCATGCCTGTTTGTTTTTCTGCTTCTTCTCTCCCTCTGTCCCCTACTTCACTCCCCTAGTTCCCTACAACAACTTGCATTTATATAGTACCTTCATCGGAACATAGGAGCAGGAGTAGGCCATTCAGTCCATCGAGCCTGCTCTGCCAATCAGTGCGATCATGGCTGATCATCCACTTCAATGCCTTTTTCCCACACTCTCCCCATATCCCTTTATATCATTTGTATTTAGAAATCTGTCAATCTCTGCTTTAAACATACTCAATGACTGAGCTTCCACAAACCTCCAGGGTAGAGAATTCCAAAGATTCACAACCCTCTGAGTAAAGAAATTTCTCCTCTCTGTCCTAGGTGGCTTCCTCCTTATTTTGAAATTGTGACCCCTGGTTCTAGACTCCCCAACCAGGGGTAACATCTTAGCTGCAGCTACCCTGTCTATCCCTTTAAGTATTTTGTAAGTTTCAATGAGATCACCTCTCATTCTTCGAAACTCTAGAGAAAACAGGCCTAGTTTCCCCAATCTCTCTGCATAGGACAGTCCCATCATCCCAGCAACAAGTCTGGTGAACCTTCGTTGCACTCCCTCTATGGCAATGACATCCTTCCTAAGGTAAAGGGACCAAAACTACACACACTACTCCAGCTGCAGTCTAACCAAGATTCTATACAATTGAAGCAAGACTTCATTACTCCTGTACTCAAATCCTCTTGCAATAAAGGCTAACATACCATTAGCCTTCTTAATTGCTTGCTGCACCTGCATGTTAGTTTTCAGTGACTTACTGACCAGGACACCCAGGTCCCTTTGTACATCTACACTTTCTAATCTCTTACCATTTAAGAAATACTCTGCACATCTATTCCTCCTACCAAAGTGGATAACCTCATATTTTTCCACATTATATTCCATCTGCCACATATGTAGTAAAACGTCCCAAGGTGCTTCACAGGAGTATTAACAAAATTCGACACCGAATCACATAAGGTGATATTAGGACAGGCGACCAAAGGCTTGGTCAAAGAGCTAGGTTTTAATAAGGGTATTAAAGGAGAGAGAAAGGCAGAAGGGTTTAAGAGGGAACTCCAGAGCTTAAGGCTCAGGCAACCAATGGTATTGCGATTACATTTGAGGATACTCAAGATGCCAGAACTGGAGGAGAGCAGAGATCTCAGAGTGTTGTAGGGCTGCAGGAGGTTACACAGATAGGAAGGGACAAGGCTATGGAGGGATTTGAAAACAAGGAAGCGAATTTTAAAATCAAGGCCTTGCTCCCAGGAATTGCATGCATTAGGATAGTATGTTTACCAGCTGTAGATTTAGTTATTTTTACTGCTGAAAACTGGGAGATTTCAGTGACCATTACTAAAGGGATCTAGAACCGGTCGATTATAATAAACACAAACTCTTTCCATGGATAATAAAGCAAACTTGACCTGTGTTTAACAGCTGCTGCCTGGTAGCTGCGACATGTTTTCATAACTTTTTCTAGTTTATTGACTACTCCTGGGAAACTGTATCTTGCAGAGGCTGACTGTTTACTGCACACACTTGTGTAGAACTGTATTCATCCCCAGTGACAGCCAAGGTGGGTATTTCCTTGCTGGAATTCCTCCGTTAGTTGAAGATGTGTCAAAAAGTTACCCTCTTGTATCACCTCAGACCGAAATTATAAAATGCAGAGGTTAACATCATGTGGTATGAAACTGGACATGGTTGCTATGTGTTGCAAACTTAGTAAAGCAGTCTTGCTTTACTCTAGCTGGTGATATCCAGATTTCAGGTCCAGCTTTGGAAGAAACACATTGTGGAGTGAAATTGGTTATGGGCAGGGAAAGTGAAACAGGCAAAATTGCATTTGCCAACAGTATTGAAGTGAACGGAACTGAATAACGAGTGATAACACACAAACAATGTGATATCGGCCACGTACAATTTTACAGCACATGATGTTTACCTATGTGTTATTACATTTTTTAAACATTTATTCATTCATGGGATGTGGGCGTTGCTGGCAAGGCAAGCACTTATTGCCCAGCCCTAATTTGATTTGATTTAGAGATACAGTACTGAAACAGGCCCTTCGGCCCACCGAGTCTGTGCCGACCAACAACCACCCATTTATACTAATCCTACATTAACCCCATATTCCCTACCACATCCCCACCATTCTCCTTCCACCTACCCACACTAGGGGCAATTTACAATGGCCAATTTACCTATCAACCTGTAAGTCTTTGGCTGTGGGAGGAAACCGGAGTACCCGGCAGAAACCCACGAAGTCACAGGGAGAACTTGCAAACTCCGCACAGGCAGTACCCAGAACTGAACCCGGGTTACTGGAGCTGTGAGGCTGCGGTGCTAGCCACTGTGCCACTCCCTTGTCTTTCAAGTTGGTAGAGGTCATGGGTTTGGAGGGAGCTGTCAAAGGACCCTTGGTGAGTTGCTGCAGTGCATTTTGTAGATGGTACACACTGCTGCCACTGTGCATTGGTGGTGGAGGAAGTGAATGTTGAAGGTGGTAAATGGGGTGCCGATCAAGCAGGCTGCTTTGCCCTGGATGGTTTCAAGCTTCTTGAGTGTTGTTGGAGCTGCACCCATCCAGGCAAGTGGAGAATATTCCATCACACTCCTGACTTGTGCCTTGCAGATGGTGGACAGGCTTTGGGGAGTCAGGAGGTGAATCACTTGCTTCAGAATTCCCAGTCTCCAACCTGCTCTTGTCGCCACAGCATTTATGTGGCTGCTGCAGTTCAGTTTCTGGTCAATGTTAACAGGCTGTTGATAGTAGGGGGTTCAGCAATGGTAATGCCATTGTATGTCAAGAGAAGATGGTTAGATTTTCTCTTGTTGGAGATGGTTATTGCCTGGCAATTGCCCAAGCCTGAATGTTGTCCAGGTCTTGCTTCAGCCCGTCTTTTGCACTGATGTGTTGGGCTGTTGCATTGTTGAGGTTGGGGATGTTCGAGGAGTCTCCTTCTCCTGTTAGTTTTTTAACTGTGCACTACCATTGATGATTGGATGTGAAAGGACTGCCGAGCTCAGATGTGAAAGGACTGCAGAGTTCGGATCTGATGTGTTGAGCCATTACATTCCAGGGATAGAAGATCACCTTAATTATAGTCATAGATTCGTACAGCATAGAAACAGGCCCTTCGGCCCACCGTGTCCATGCCGACCATAATGCCTATCTATACTAGTCCCACCTGCCTGCATTAATTCCATATCCCTCTCTGCCTTACTCATTCAAGTTCCTGCCTCCACCTCCTCCTCAGCCAGGAACAGTAGCAACATTTAGGAGGCATCGGGACAGGTACTTGAATGAGCATGTTTGATCATGTTTGACTGTTTTGTTTGCTTCTTGAACATCAATATAAAGGATTTCTGGGCCTGAGAACAATTACTGGAAATGAAACCCAAATGGCAGGATTTTTGGTTAGGATTTGGGACCCTGGCGTCGGGATAATTTCCTGGTCTCGTCCCCATATTGCATCAGCGCCCAAGATGCAAGACCTAGCCAGGGTCCTACTCGCCGTCCAGGGGCAGGCTCTTGAGGCTGGAGTGCCAATAGGAGGTCTTCCAGCCCTGAGAGATCAGCAACCACACCATCAGAGGTAGGAACTGCTGTAGGTAAGAGAGAACGTGGGTGCCTCAAGATGGAAATGCTGCCTGAAGACTTTTAATAAAGATGGAATTTATACTGGCCACAGCTGCCAGACTACTACTTTGGAGGGGGAGCCTCAGGGTCTCAGGCCTGCAGCTGCAGTTATGGCCATCTAGCACACATGACCATGGTGGGGGTTAAGGTTGTTTGAAACACAGCACCCCGCCCTGCCACACCCCCACCATCTGCCTTCATTCATTGGCTGGAATGTGGCTGCCATGGGGGGGCCAACGGCTGATTGGGCAATACCAGTCACATCTCCCCAATGCCCTTATTCATCCCTTTAAGAGCCTTAAACGGCTACCTGCAGCTTGTGGGCAGATAGTCATCAACCACCATCTCCCCACCCTTGCAGCTGATTTCCTTTCCGCCACCCCTTCCCCACCCCAATTACCATGAGGTCAGTGTATGCCCGTCCGTTCATGGCAGCACGGGTTTTGTGAAAGTATTGGCTTTTTTGGAATAGGAGCTCTTTTTAAAAAGTTCATTCTTGGGATGTGAGTGTCACTGGCAAGATCAGCATTTATTGCCCAGTTGCCTCTAAGAAAATGATGGTCAGCTGCCTTCTTGAACAGTGTGGGGTCGGTACACCCACAGTGCTGTTAGGGAAGGAGTTCCAGGATTTTGACCCAGTGACAGTGAAGGAACAGCGATACAATTCCAAGTCAGGATGGTGTGTGACTTGGAAGGGAACTTGCAGGTGGTGGTGTTCCCATGCATCTTCTGCCCTTGTCCTTCTAGGTGGTAGAGGTTGCGGGTTTGGAAGGTGCTGTTGAAGGAGCCTTGGTGCGTTGCTGCAGTGCATCTTATACATGGTACACACTGCTGCCACTGTGCGTCGGTGATGGCGGGAGTGAATGTTTGTAGATGGGGTACCAATCAAGTGGGCTGCTTTGTCCTGGATGGTGTCAAGCTTCTTTAGTGTTGTTGGAGCTGCACCCATCCAGGCACAGTTGCAGAGAGACCGTTCTATCTGGGATTGAGTGTTTGCATGGCTCTGTCCCAGGGGCCGTGCAGTTTGTCTGCTGCTATGGATATTGAGTAAAGAACTCCTAATTGCTCTGAAAAGTAAAGGTGTGCATACAATGCCCGTTTTGCAAATAAGGACACCTGCAAAAAAAAAAAAGGGCAGCTTAAAGGTTGCACTGTTTATTTGCTGCAAAAGTTTTTGAAATTTTACAATCGCCATATGGTTCTTGCTCCTCATGCCCCCTTTACTAACAGATGGGCAGGATAAGGTTGGGAGGACAGTTTTTGTCATTATTGTCCTTCTAGCTGTGGTTCAGTGGGAGGTGCTCTTGCCTCTGGCATAGTAAATTTTGGGTTCAATCCATAATCTAGGCCGTTAATTCGGGAAAATTCCCACCAATCACTCAGATGCTCGAACCAGCCCAGGGGACCACACTGACCACATGTACGTTAACTGTTAAATCTCTTTCTTTCTACATGATGCGATCGCTGCCTTTGCCATGAACCCAGTTCAGCTCCCTCTTGAAGGCCTGTAGCCTACGTTTCTGAAGGCAAAGCCACCAAAGGTGAGATAAAGAAATAATTTGACATTCAGGAACCGTGGCGTCAAGAATGTGGGTCTATGACCCTGCTGCCAGATAACTGCCTCTCCTTGGGTGAGTTGAAGATAGGGATCACAATCAGATCTCCAGATAGCCTATGGAGATACCCCCCCACCCCCCCCCCCGCAAAAAAAAAGTAATTCTGAAAACTATCAACAACAACTTGCATTTATATAGTGCCTTTAAGGTAGTACCACCCCGCCAAGGTCCTTCACAGCAATGTAAGCAGACAAAATTTGGCATGGAGACAATAGGGCAGGTGAGGGTCAAGAGGTAGGTTTTTAAAGAATGTCTTAAAGGAGGAGAGCGCAGTGAACAAGTTTAGGGAGGGAATTCGAAGAGTTTAGAACCTAGGCAGCTGAAGGCACGGCCACCAGTGAAAATGGGAACTGCCTAAGAGATAAGAATTGGAGGAGTGCAGAGATCTCGGAGGGTTGTAGGGGCTGGAGGAGGTCGTAGGGATAGTATGGCTGAGGCCATAGAAGGATTTGAAAACAAGGATGAGAATTGTAAAATTGAGGCATTACATCATATGTAGTAGCAATCTCTGCAGGGAAGTGATATGAGGGCAATGAATGACAAAAGAGAAAACTAGGACAGAACTTATTGTCTGAACTGTAGACTGGCTTCTTCCAGAATAACTATGAGGATAAAATTGTTTGTGACAGAGGGTGGAGGTTAACCGATAGGTTCCTTAATAGACTTGGCCACTTACAGAACAAGTTTTCAGTTGGCACATCCCAAACTCGTGACCTCCCCACCTAGAAAGACAAGGGCAGCAGGTGTATGGGAACATCACCCAAGTTCCCTCTAATTTTACAGGGCATAATTTCAGAGTTGAAGATGATACAAAACTCGGAAATGTGCTAAGCAATGAAGAGGATGGTAACAGACTTCAGGAGGACACAGAGTGTTGAAATGGACAGACACATGGCAGATGATATTTAATGCAGAGAAGTGCAAAGTGATTCATTTTGATAGAAAGCATAAGGAGAGGCAGTATGAATAAAATGGTACAATTTGAAAGGGAGTGCAGCAATCGAGAGACCTAGGGATACATGTACAGAAATCTTGGAAGGCAGAAGGACAAGCTGAGAAAGCTGTTTTAAAAACATATAGGATCCTTGGCTTTATAAATAGAGTACAAAAGGAATTGATTTATGCTAGTGCTTTATAAAACACTGGTTAGGCCTCAGTTGGAGCATTGTGTTCAATTCTGAGCACCACACTTCAGTTGGATACCAAGGCAAGTGTGTAGAAGAGATTTACTAGAATGGTACCAAGATTTGATAGAGGTGTTCAGAATGATATATCAAGATGATTGGACATATACTTGAAGGAAAATAATTCACAGGGCTATGGAGAAAGAGCAGGGGAGTGAGATTAATTGGATAGCTCTACCAAAGAGCCATCAGAGGCACGATGGGCCAAATGGCCTCTTTCCCTGTTACATTATTCTGTGATACTATATCAAAATTCCATCATCACTGGATCAATATCCTGGAACTCCCTACCTAACAGCACTGTGGGAGTACCTTCATCACAGAGATTGCAATGGTTTAAGATGAAGGGTCACCAAGGGGCAACTAGGAATGGGCAATAAATGTCCATATCTGGAGAATGATTTCTTTTAAGAACTGGATAGCAAGTTGAAAAAGCCCTCTTATTTCTTCTGATAGCATGTGCAAGCCTCTTTATTTGTGTTTTCATTCTCTCTTCACTGCTGCAGTCGGGAAACAGTCTTGCCATTAATGTTTGAGGTCTGTGTCCCTTTTTTTTATTCTTTCATGCAATATGAGCATCACTGACAAGGCCAACATTTACTGCCCATCGCACATTGCCTTTGAACTGAGTGGCTTGCTAGGCCTTTTCCGAGGGCAGTTAACAGTCAACCACATTGCTGTGGATCTGGAATCATATGTAGACCAGAACAGGTAAGAACGGCAAATTGCCTGATATTAGTGAACCAGATGGCTTTTTATGACAATCGATGGTAGTTTCATGGCCCTGTTACTGAGACTAGCTTTCAATTCCAGAGTTTTTTTTTTAAAAATCCACCAGCTGCTGTGCTGGTGGTATTTGGTCCCGAGGCCATTAGATTTACTAGCCCAGTGACATCACCACTACGCCACTGCCTCCTCCCTGGTTAAGCTAGTTTCCTAAGTAGCTTCTAAGTGATAGCAGCACCTGAAACCTGTTATCTCCTTTCACAAAAGTCACAGATCTTCTGTTTTTGTTTTATATTTAAGGCATAAGAGCTGCCAGTCACTCACTATATAACTACCAGGTAAGTAGCTTCCCATTAATCATGATCACACCTTCTGTTTCTGGATTCTTCTTTCTGATTCTTTCATATGTTTGTTTTTTAAACACTCCGCCCTCCAGCAGATAGCGCCATTGCCAGCCCAGACATTGCCAACACTCACTGTACCACAGAACAAGGCTCACATTTCACCCACTAGCAACTGGAAATTGCATCTGACTCCTATTATTGCTTATCCTGAGTTGCCCTGTTGGCTTTCTTCTTGAACTGCTGTTTAGTGGCTCGGCCACTTCAGAGGGCAGTTAAGAGTCAACCACATTTGTGTGGTACAGTGAGTCACATATAGGCCAAAAAAGGACATTGGCGAAAACAGTTGGGTTTTTAATCATAATCCGACAGCTTCATGGTCACATTTTACTGAACAGGACTTTTATTACCAGATTTAAAAAAAAACAGTGCAAGTTTGTAAACTGCCATGATGGGATTTGACCTCATGTTCTACTTAGTCGAGTAATATAACTACTACAGTACCATACCCTTACCACAGCTATATAGGCAGAGACTGCAACAACATTTAAGAGGGAAGTAGACCAGGATTTGGAAATGAAGAAAACAACAAGGCCATAAAGGTCAGGAAATAATGCTGAACCTTTTGTAAAAAATTGGAGTATTGTTTCCAATGCAGGGCACCATACTTTAGGAAGGATGTGAAGGCTTTAGAGATGGTACAGAAGAGATTGACTAGAATGGTTCCAGGGATGAGGGATGGCAGTTATGTGGATAGAATGGAGAAGATGCGGTTGTTCTCTTTCGAGCAGAGAAGGCTAAGAGGAGATTTGATAGAGGTGTTTAAAACATGAAGGGTTTTGCTAGAATAAATAAAGAGAAACTGTTTCCAATGGCTGAAGTGTTGATAACCAGAGGGCACAGATTTAAGGTGATCGGGAAAAGAACCAGAGGCGAGATGAGGAAAATCTGTTTTATGCAACAAGTGGTCAGGGTTTGCAATAAACTGCTTGGTACATTGATGGAAACCAGTTCAATAGTAGCTTTCATATGGGAATTGGATAAATACTTAGAACAAAATACGGCACAGAAGGAGGCCATTCAGCCTATTGTGTCTGCACCGGCCAAATAAGCTATCCACCCAAACTAATCCCACCTTCCAACACCTGGTCCATAGCCCCTAAGGTTACAGCACCTTAGGTGCATGTCCAGGTACCTTTTAAAAGATTTGAGGGTTTCTGCCTCCATCGCCATTCCTGGCAGCGAATTCCAGACACCCACCACCCTCTGGGTGAAAAAGTTTCTCCTCATGTCCCCTCTAATCCTTCTCCCAATCACCTTAATTTTGTGTCCCCTGGTAACCGACCTCTCCGCTAGGGGAAACAGGTCCTTTCTGTCTACTCTATCTAGGCCCCTCATAATTTTGTACATCTCAACCAAGTCATCCCTCAGCCTCCTATGTTCCAGGGAAAACAACCCCATCCTATCCAATCTTTCCTCATTGGCAACTTTCTTGTAAATCTCCCCTGTACACTCTCAGAACAATTATGTCCTTCCTGTAATGTGGTGACCAGAACTGAATGCAGTACTCCAGCTGTGGCCTAACCAGCGTTTTATACAGTTCCAGCATCACATCCCTACTTTTGTATTCTATACCTCGGCCAATAAAGGAAAGCAATCCATATGCCTTCTTCACCGCTATCTACCTGTCCTGCCACCTTTAGGGACCTGTGGACGTGCACTCCAAGGTCTCTCACCTATTCTACTCCTCTCAATATCCTCCCCTTTATTGTATATTCCCTCACTTTATTTGCTCTCCCCAAATGCATCACCTCACATTTCTCAGGATTGAATTCCATTTGCCACTTTTCCACCCACTCAACCAAACCATTGATATCATTCTGGAGTCCACCACTCTGCTCCTCAATATTAACTACATGGCCAATTTTTGTGTCATCAGCAAATTTCCCAATCTTGCCTCCCACATTTAAGTCCAAATCATTAATATACACCACAAACAGCAAGGGACCCAACACTGAGCCCTGTGGAAAACCACTGGAAACCACTTTCCATTCACAAAAACATCCATCGACTACCACCCTTTGTTTCCTGTCACTGAGCCAATTCTGGATCCAACCTGCCACATTCCCCTGTATCCCATGTGCTTTCATTTTACTGACCAGTCTGCCATGCAGGACCTTGTCAAATGCCTTACTAAAATCCATGTAAATCACATCCACTGCACTACCCTCATTAATCCTCCTTGTTACTTCCTCAAAAAACTTAATCAAGTTAGTAAGATATGACCTTCCCTTAACAAATCCATGCTGACTATCCCTGATTAACCTCTGCCTTTCTAAATGACAGTTTATCCTGTCCCTCAGAATAGATTCTAACAATTTACCCACCACCGAGGTCAGACTGACTGGCCTATAATTACCTGGCTTATCCCTCGCATCCTTTTTAAACAATGGTACAACTTTCGCAGACCTCCAATCATCTTGAAGGAGAAAAAAATTGCAGGAACATTGGAAAGGAGCCGGGGAATGGGACTAACTGGATCGCTCTTCAAAAAAGCTGGTGCAAAATTGATGGGCCGAATGGTCTCCTTCTGCGCTGTAATATTCTATATTGTATGAAATGGCTGCAATGATAGGATTTGTAATGATGTTCTCTGGATTATTAGTCCTGTCGTTAGTTAATGGAGATGTCAATGTATATGTGACTCATGAAACTTTGTGACAAACACCCCCTAAACGATCCACAAAAAAGCTTGGATGCTCTACTCTAGACCCACAGGAGTAATTGGCCAGCTGAGTGGATGACTGGAACCGTAACCCAGGGGAGGAGAGAAGGAAACACGGAGGGAATAAACAGAAAGCACGCATCATTTATTCCACCAACAGAAACCCAAAGAGGTCGCGTTGCAGAAACATTGTGTTACAATCTTTTTCAGTGCTGAGGTGTTTTCTATTTCGCTGTTGTGGAACAAATATTGAAGTCATTTAGTCTACAGCTATATCATTTAATGTTATGAGGTACCACAAGGGTGATGAATAGACTTGGATGCTATTTGTATTGCTTGAGTTACCTCAGAGATAGAATTAAAACCGGTTTATATTGCGCTCCTGTGCGTATCCCTCAAAGGATTACATTAAATAGTATTGAAGAGGATTTTTCGAGATACCATCTGAATAATGCCTGATTTAAAGCTTCAGTTTTTTTCCCTTTACCATCAATCTGCTTGTCAATTTCAGGTTACATTTCATATATTCAAAATCAACCAACCGGGAACCTCTCTATAATCAGACTGAGGAGAAAGGACTCTTTCAGTAGTTACCTGCACTGTACAGCAGTAAAACGTGCAAAGATGATTTGAATGATTCAGATGGATGACATGACTTTGATTACACCACAGGCCTCTCAACCATATTCTGCTGCAAAGGACTTCTATCATCCTTCTCCATTCGGAGTTCCAGCACATGCAGAGCATTTAAACTCCAAGAGAATTCATAGAAGCATTTGACGATATCGTACAGTAGGAGGACATTCAGCCCATTGCGCCTGGGCTGGCTCTTTGAAAGACCTAGCAAGTATTCTTTACTCTTTCCCCATAGCCCTCAATTTTCTTTCCTTTTTAAGTATTTATCCAATTCCCTTTTGACAGTTATTGAATCTGCTTCCAGCACCCTTTCACTTAGATCCTAGCAACTGGCTGTGTAAAATAAATTCTCCTCATCTCCCTCTCTTGCTAATTATCTTAAATCTGTGTCATCTGGTCCACTAGGAAGGCCGAGAAGGGGGTTTTGATGCTTGGGCAACTCACAACCTCCATACATTTTGCCCAGGCAAGCACCATGGAGAGGTCACTCCATAGTCGCCTCACAGCAACCAAAACAACATGGAAGGCAGCAGTTACGGGCTGTAAGTCCAGCTCAATTGGCGTAGAGTTTGGGTGCCATGGGTTGCCTTTGTCGGTGGGAGAGGTCATCGCATCTCACTGGACAGCTACCGCCCACATCAAACCGGGCTGCCCCCGGTCAGTAAGGTTCTGTCCTGCCACAGTCCACCTGCTTCAATGGGTGCTTGGAGCTCAGGGTCATTGCCCGACAAGCGGACTGTAACAACGCAACAAACAGCACTACCAAAAAAGGAAAGAAGGTACCAGCCCTTCATTTTGCAAGCTGGAGCGTCAGAACTATGTGTCCTGGCCTGTCGGAAGACCTTACACAAATCAACGACTCTCTGAAGACTGCCATCATTAACAATGAGTTCAGCAGACTCAATGTGGACATTGCAGCACTTCAGGAGACACTCCTCCCTGCGAGAGGATCTCTAAAAGAGCAAGACTACACTTCTACCGGCAGGGTAGGGTTCCTGAAGAACCAGGACAGGATGGAGCGGGCTTCGCCATCAGAAACTCTTTGCTCAGCATGATAGAGCCACTTTCAAATGGCTCGGAACGCATACTGTCCATCCGACTGCTCACCGCCTCTGGCCCAGTACACTTACTCAGCATCTATGCTCCAACACTCTGCTCCCTACCTGAAGTTAAAGATCAATTCTACGAGGTACTCCATAATATCATTAGTAGCATTCCTAATACCAAACATTTGTTCCTGCTGGGGGACTTTAACACTAGAGTTGGGGCTGACCATGACCCATGGCCCTCCTGCCTTGGGCACTATGGCATTGGAAGGATGAATGAGAATGGACAGAAACTGCTGGAGTTGTGTACATATCACAACCTCTGTATCACCAACTCATTCTTTCACACTAAACCCATTCACCAGGTTTCATAGAGACGCCCAAGATCACGTCGTTGGCACCAGCTAGACCTCATAGTCACAAGGCGAGCCTCTATAAACAGTGTCCAAATCACACGCAGCTTCCACAGTGTGGACTGCAACACCGACCACTCCCAGGTATTGAGCAAAGTTAGACTCAAACCAAAGAAGCTGCATCACTCCAAGCAGAAGGGCCGCCCGCACATCAACACTAACAGAATTTCTTATCCACGGCTGTTACATAAGTTCCTAAATTCACTTGAAAAAGCCCTACAGGGGATGCAGAGACCAAGTGGGCCCACATCAGAGATGCCATCTATGACTCAGCCATGAACACCTTTGGCAAACGTGAGAAGCAGAATGCAGACTGGTTTCAATCTCACTTTGAAGAGCTGGAACCTGTCATAGCCACTAAGCGCATTGCACTGTTGAACTACAAGAAAGCCCCCAGCGAGTTAACATCCGTAGCACTTAAAGTAGCCAGAAGCGCTGCACAAAGAACAGCCAGGCACTGTGCAAATGACTACTGGCAACACCTATGCTGTCGTATTCAGCTGGCCTCCGACACTGGAAACATCAGAGGAATGTATGATGGCATTAAGAGAGCTTTTGGGCCAACCATCAAGAAGATTGCCCCCCTCAAGTCTAAATCAGGGGAAACAATCACTGACCAGCGCAAGCAAATGGACTGCTGGGTGCAGCACTACCTAGAACTGTATTCCAGGGAAAATGTTGTCACTGAGACCGCCCTCAATACAGCCCAGTTTCTGCCAGTCATGGATGAGCTGGACAAACAGCCAACAAAATCGGAACTCAGTGATGCCATTGATTCTCCAGCCAGTGGAAAAGCACCTGGAAAGGATGGCATTACCCCTGAAATAATCAAGTGTGCCAAGCCTGCTAATACTCTCAGCACTCCACGAACTGCTTTGCCTGTGCTGGGATGAGGGAGCAGTACCACAGGACATGAGATGCCAATATCATCACCCTCTATAAGAACAAGGGTGACCGCGGTGACTGCAACAACTATCGTGGAATCTCCCTGTTCAGCATAGTGGGGAAAGTCTTCACTCAAGTCGCTTTAAACAGGCTCCAGAGCAGGCACAGACAAGATGCATGCACCTGAATTGCTCCACAATGCTAGATTGCTGTAAAGTGACATTTCTGCCTACTTCTCAGTTCCCCATTGTTTACCTCTTTAAAGCTGTTGGTCAGCAACAGACTACTGATGTTGCCCTGCAGTGATGTTGCAAATGGAAGGGTGAGGGGGATAGGGGCAGGATTTGTTCAGGCATAATAGGATGCAGAAGGTGCACAACAACAACTTGCATTTCTATAGCATCTCCAATGTAGTAAAATCTTCCAAGGCATTTCACAGGAATGCAATCACACCAAGCCAAAGAAGGAGACATTCGGTCTCCCTAAAAGCTTGATCAAAGCAGTCTGTTTCAAGGAGCTTCTTAAAGGAGGTGAGACAGATAGAAAGGGGCAAGATCCTCTATCCAATGGGTTAGACCATTAGAGACTCAATAAAATTAAGAGATGAGAATGACGTTGATCGAGAGAGGTTGGAGGGTAGAGATGAGTCAGAGATTTGCTATCAGATGACAAGCCTTTCTCTGCAACTTTCCCAGCAACATGAAGGAGACACTGGAAGAACCTCCTTAGATATGGGAGCAGGTTTCAAGTCTTGCGCTATGGAAAGAGATGAGAGTTGTTGGCAGGAGGAATTGTTTGAACAGAAGAGGAAACTGAGCTTCAGGAAGCTGAAAAAAATTAGTGTTCATCAGGCTTAAACAAATTAGTAAAATAAAAGCAACTAGGAGGAAGTCGTGTTGGCAGCTCATAAAATGAATGGATATCAAACAGCCGCACAATTAAATTGACCAGAGCAATAAATTTCAGCTCACCTCACCTATGATTCCCATTACGATTGGGACAAAAAAGAAGGTAGAGTTATGGTTTGATGTGTATGGAAGGTCAATAGAGTTTTCCATACGCAGTGTTTATAAGAAATTATTGCACCCAATGTATAGTTTGCTGATTTGTCTCTAGTGCTCTGCCAACACCTACTTAGAAGCACATTAACTGACCATTGTCATTATCAACCCATTGTCAATTTTCATCTGGGTCTGGTACAACACTAACACGATATGAGAAAACTTAATTCTACAGCGAAGTTGAACCAAAGCCCTGAATGTCCTTTCTGGAGGATGTAGAGATTCCCATGGCACTATTTCGAAGAGAGCAAGGGAGTTCGCCCTGGTGTCCTGGCCAATATTTATCCCTCAACAAACATCACTGAAATATAAATGAGCTGGTCATTATCACATTGCTGCTTGTGGGAGCTTGCTATGTGAAAATTGGATGCCACGTTTTATAGTCATTTTTATGGCAGAGAAGGAGACCATTCGGCCCATCATCCATGCAGACTCTCTGTAGAGCAATCCAGTCAGCCCCGCTCAATCCCCATAGCCCTGCAAGTTTATTTCCTTCAAGTGCCCAACCAATTTCCTTTTGAAATCATTGGCTCCATTTTAATGACCTTAGTGGACAGCGGGTTCCAGGTAATTACCACTCGCTGCAAAATAAAGTTCTTCCTCACATTCCCCCTGCATCCTTTGCTCAAAACCTTCAATATGTGCCTCCTAGTCCTTGTACCATCAGTTAATGGGAACAGCTTTTCCTTGTCTATCTTATCTAAACTTGTCATAATCTTGTACACCTCTATCAAATCTCCTCTCAATCTCCTTTGCTCCAATGAGAACAAACCCAGCTTTTCCAACCTAATCTTGTAACTAAAATCCTTCATCCCTGAAACTATTCCGGTAAATCTCCTCTGCACCCTCACAAGGCCACTTACATCCTTCCTAAAGTGTGGTGACCAGAACTAGATACAATACTCTAGTTGGGGCCTAACCAGAACTTTATAAAGTTTCAGCATAACTTCCCTGCTTTTGTACTCTATGCCTCTATTTATGAAGCTCAATATCCCATATGCTTTGCTGACCACTCTCTCAAAATGTCCTGTCACCTTCAAAGATCGATCCACATACACTCCCAGGTCTCCCTGTTCCTGCACACTCTAAGAACTGTGTCATTATGTTTATATTACCTCACCTTATCCCTTCTGCCAGAATGCATCACCTCACACTTGTCTGTATTAAATTCCATCTTGTCTGCCCATTCTGCTAGCCTGTCTATGGCCTGTTGCAGGTGGTTTGTACCATCCTCACTGTTTGCCATCCCTCCAAGTTTGGTATCATTGGCAAATTTTGAAATTCTATTCTGAATTCCAAGACCTTCCCAACCACACTAGTGAACCTCCCTGTGAGGACATTGGTTCCAATCCTGTTGAGGTGAAAACTGCCCCTTTTGAATAGGTGCCTCCTGCCCCAGAACTGGTCCCAGTGCCCCAAGAATCCGAAGCTCTTCCTCCTGCTCCATACTTCAAGCCACACATTGATTCTCCCTATCTTCCTATTTCTACTCTCACTAGCGCATGGCACTAGGAGGAAGCCAGAGATTATTACCTTTGGGATCCTACTCTTTAACTTCCTCCCTAACTCCTGAAAATCTGACCAGAGGACCTTAATACCTGTCCTTGCTATGTCGTTGGTACCAACGTGTACCACAATTTCTGGCTCACTCCGTGATGTCCTTTAACCTGGAACCAGGGAGACAACACACTAACGATGACAGTTACAGAAATGTCTATCTGTCCCCCTGACTATGGAATCTCCTATAACAACTGCATTTCTACATCTTGCTGTTCCCTCCTGTACAGTCCCATGCCCATTGGTGTCATGGTCTGAACTGCATTCCTTCAGGGTATCGCCACTCCCAGCAGTCTGTAATGCTGAGTACCAGTTTGGGAGTGGCACACAGCCCCAAGACTCTTACAGCTCCTGCCTCTTCCTAGCCTTCCGGATGTCATCCATCTCATATCCTGAACCCCTGCTGCCTTTGGGGTGCCCACCTCCTGGAAAGTGTGATCCAGGAAACTCTCCTGCGCTCTGATATTCTGCAGTGACTTCAGCTGCCCCTCAAGCTCAGAAATCCTGAGCTCCAGTTGGAGAGACTTCCCAAACACATGCTTGCCCAAGACACATGAAGTGTCCTGGTGTTCCCACATGGTGCAGGAATTGCAAGCAGCAGGTCACAGCTGCCCATCCATGATAAAAAAAACATATTCACTCTTTTGCAATTTAGTTAGTACCTTGTTTAAATTATTAACTTTACTCAATTCCTGTCAACCTGCTTTGTGCTAATACTCTATTAATTCACTTACTGTTGTAGTTATCCTGATTGAAATCTTCAATTTCCAGGCTCAAGATGTATAAAAACACCCTAGTTATGAGAGAAAAAAAATACTCACCAATCAATCACTTACCTCTTTTCCTGTGATGTCACCCTTTGATTTTTTTTTTTTTGTACCTGGTCCGGTTCGCTCTGAACTCTCCCGAGACCTCTGTTATCCTGCCTGCCGGTCTCGCAGTGACCAGAGCTAGATGCAATACTCTAGCTGGGCCTAACCAGAGCTTTATAAAGTTTCAGCATAACCTCCCTGCTTTTGTACCCTATGCCCCTATTTATGAAGCCCAAGACCCCATATGCTTTGCTAACCACTCTCTCAATATGTCCTAAATAAAAACAAGAAATCCTGGAAATACTCAGCAGGTCTGGCAGCATCTGTGGAGAGAGAAGCAGAGTTAACGTTTCAGGTCAGTGACCCTTCATCCAATAATAATCTGCCTTTTTATTCTTCCTACCAAAGTGGATGACGACGCACATTCCCACATTGAACTCCATCTGCCAAATTTTTGCCCACTCACTTAACCTATCTATATCCCCTTGCAGATTCTTTATGGCCTCATCACAACATGCCTTCCCACCTATTTTTCTATCGTCAGCAAGAGGCAATGTGGTAATGACCTGATAAGTTATATTTCAGTGATGTTTGTTGAGGGATAAGTATTGGCCAGGACACCAGGGTGAACTCCCTTGCTCGCTGCAATAATAGTGCCATGGAATCTTTTACATCCTCTGGAAAGGACAGTCAGGGCTTTGGTTTAACATCGCATCTGGAAGACAGTACCTCATTATCATCCGTTGTCAATTTTTATCTGGGTCTGGTACAACACTAACACGATATAAGAAAACATAATTCTACAGTCGCCCCTCTTAATATGTTGTCAACTGTGACTCAGTGATAGCCCTCTTGCCTGCAAGCCCAACGATTGTGGGGTCCCTTCCCACTCCAGGGCCTTACACACATAATCAAGGCTGACACTCATAGTGCTGAGAGAGTGCTGCACTGTCAGAGGGTCAGTGCTGAGAGAGTGCTGCACTGTCAGAGGGTCAGTGCTGAGAGAGTGCTGCACTGTCAGAAGGTAATTTCTGAGAGAGTGCTGCACTGTCAGAAGGTAATTTCTGAGAGAGTGCTGCACTGTCAGAGGGTCAGTGCTGAGAGAGTGCTGCACTGTCTGCTCTCAATCCCTGCCGATAGCCTCGCTGTCTGTCTCTACTCTCTGTCCCTGCCTCCGGTCTCACTGTGCTCTTGCTCTCTGCCGTTGCTCTCTATCCCTGCTGCTAGTCTTTCTGGTTTCCTACATCACAATGTGACTATAGTTTAAAATTACTTTATTGGCTGTACAGCACTTTGGGATGTCCTGAGGACGTGAGAGGTGCTATAAAAATTCAAGTCCTTCTTTCAGGTTGACTGCTCATTCAAAGGATGTCACCTCCAGCAATACAGCATTCCTTCAGTACAACACTGAAATGCTGGCCTTAATTATGCGCTTAATTATAAAGCAATTAACATCATACTATTAATTCAGAAAATTAAATGAATAACTTTTAAAAGTTTTTTTAATCCTAGGAATGTCTCACCTGGTTGGAGGCAGTTAGTAAAACTGCACTCTTCAGCAAAATGCCATTTGTGAGAGGAAAGTTGCTGCCATGGTTGGAAAATGCCCTGAGTGGTCAGTCATAACTAGGAATTATTCCAATTCTCATTCCTGCAGGACTCTCTCTCTGTGTTGTGTCCTTGTGCCAGCCTTGTTTCTGATATATATTAACAACCTTTGAGATGGTGTCATGAATCCAGTGATCTGTTTTCTAGATAACACTTCCACCCATGGCCCAATACCGCTCCCTCATCAGACCTCCACAGTATCTGATCCCATCAAACAATGGATCCTGAAACAAGGGAACTTCGGAAGATTATAGTTAGGGCTTCTGCAGTATTTTCACCTACTTCCTTTAAAATCCTGGGAAGGAAACCATCTGGCCCTGTATGTTTGTTGCACTTTAATGCCATTATTAAAATAGAATGTGGAACTTACTGCCACATGGAGTGGTTGAGGCGAATAGTAGAGAGGCATTTAAGGGGCAGCTAGGCGAGTACATGAGGGAGAAGGGAATAGAAGGGGATGCGGATAAGATGAGATGAAGTAGGGTAGGAGGATACTCATGTGAAGCATAAAGACTGCAATGGACCAGTTGGCCTAAAGGGCTTGTTTCTGTGCTGTAAATTCCACGTAATATATCATTCTATGTACTGATGTCATGCAACCTTGGTGTTTATAGTTCCATTTAGGTGGAAGACTGATGTTTTATGGTCAACATCAACTTGAAACACAAGCCAGTCCAAACTGAGTATAACCTGAATTCAAGTGAAATGTCAGTCTTTGCAAAATGAGCCCCAAATTGCCTGGCTTACTTCACTTTAAGTTCTGCATTTACTGAATGCAAGGGTGTTGGAAGCAGAGACAATAGGAACTTTGAAAAGGGTAAGTAGTTAGAAAAGAAAAATTTGCAAGGCTGTGAGGCAAGAGCGGGGAGTTTGAATTAATTGAATAGCTCTCTCAAAGAGGTGGGGGGAAAGAGAATGAAAGGGAAGGTGTGTGATATGACAGAGGGCATGAGAGATTAACTAACAAGGAGGTCATGGGGCAAAGGCAAAGAGAGTGTGTTAATGGTGTGGTGAAAGACAAAGCATTAGTGCGGAGAGAGTGTTAATGACAGAATAATGAACAGCCCTAGCCAAAAGCACTTGCCTAAAACCTATTACATTTCTAACCTTTGTCAGTACTGATGAAAGATCAGAAACTTGAAACATTAACCCTGCTTCTCTCTCCACAGATGCTGCCAGACCTGCTGAATATTTCCAGCATTTTCTGTTTTTATATCTAAAAACAGATTATCCGATCCTTTATTACATTACTGTTTGTGGGTTGTTTCTGTGCACAAATTGGCTGCCGCATTTCCTACATTACAACTATCGCATCCAAAGTTCTTCATTGGTTGTAAAGCACTTTGGGATGTCTTGAAGTGCTGAACGGCGCTATAGAAATCCAATTTATTTTTTCCATTTGAGCTGTGTATTAAAAAGATGGAATTTCTAAACCCATTAGACAATTACTTTCTGTCTCAGTCCTTCTGCAACTCCAAGTGTTTACAAATTCAGTCAAAATGGCACATCAAGTAAATGTGGTTTAAGGGATTTCATTGTCAATAGTTTCAAATTGAATTGCGAAGCAATAGAGTTTTTGAAGAGCCACTCTGAATAAACTTGTTTGTGCTGCATATTCACACACTAAATGGATGGTGGATTAAAGACTCACAGAATAGCATTTTATATTAACATGGTACCTGACACAGCTATGGCTTCGTTGCATTTTAATGCATGTAAATAGTGGAATGGATGTTTCATTATCATCAAGTACTGTGTTATTATTGATATGATGGAAATAAAATAATACAGTATATGGATGCCAATGTGTTGATAACAGAAAGTGAATATAAACACTGTGCCGTTATGCACCAGCTGAGAGGACCAGATAAGGAGAGAAGAATAGCATTAATTCATTATTTAACAACTAATGCTTCGTAAGAGAATATGGTTTTGAGGCAGAATGTGTTGAGTCAAAATGAAAACCTTCATTTTGTTCAGGGGAAAGGGAAGATAAAGCAAATATATTTAAATGATCTGTTATGGTATCCTAGTTGGGTGTCAGATTTGGCTCAGTCTTGACTCTGAATCAGAGAGTCGTGTGTTCAAGCCCCAGTCCAAGAGACTCGAGCACAAAATCTAGGCTGACACTTCAGTGCAGTACTGAGGGAGTGCTGCACTGTCGGGGATGCCATCTTTTGGATGAGACGTTGAACCGAGGTTCTTCCCCATAAAAGGCAAAGAGGAAACTCCTGGAAATGGTGGAAACCTGGGTCCGAACTTTTAATTGGCTCCGGAGGCAGTACTGGAGGCTGGCGTGCCAGGAATTTCCCACTGACAGCCAGCGTGTTGGTTTGACAGTAAGGACCCACCTCTGGGCCGGTTCCAAAGAGGCAGGGTTGGAGACAGAACAGCTACCAGCCTGTAAGTGCTGGGTAGTCAATTAGGGCAATTAGTTCCAGTCAGCACGTAGGTACCCAGTGGTGTCCAAAACACGGCCAGTGAAAGGAGGTGACCAGCCAGCACTCCAGAAACATTTAAAACCCCTCTCCCCTCCACCCCACTGCTAGTGCAGAAAGACAGCCACAGCTGTGGCTGCAGCCTGCCCTGTGGAGGCATTCCCCCTCCACAATAGCAGCTGGCAGCTGTGGCCATTTTTATTTTCAAAACTTTCTATAGTGCTGTGAGGGCACCTCCAAATTGAGGTTCCCCCTCTCTCTCTCTTACCTGGATTGGCAGGCTGTCACTCTCGCTGCTGGAGGACCTCCTATTGGCTCTCCAGCTTCGGAAGACCTCCTGCTGACCTTAATTGGCTGGTGAGCGCGTCCACTGGCCATTAATTAGCCAATCCTTGGAAAATCGTATTGGGTGACTATTTCCAACATGGTATGGAGTTGTCACCCAAGTTTGATCCCGGTATCGGGGTCCTGACCTCAAAACAAAAAATCCTGCCCCTGGTTTCTGCCATTGTCCGAGGGATTGCAATGGGAGACCAGCAGGACGCCTGTTGAAGTTTTGGTACCACTCTCTAATAAACTTACGTGGTCCTTAATCATATGAACTTTGGTTGGCCACCCTGCCTCCAGAAACCAATCTGTCAAATGTCCTGCAGGCCCCCACCTGCCAAGAATGATGCACACATTATTTCACCACATGAACATTAAATCTTAAAATTGTTGATGGGAGGAAAAGAAAGCCTATTACAAGGGGTTGCCAAACCCCTGACTGGAAAGATATTTGCATAGTAACAGACAGTACTTGAACAGAGAAAGTAGCCACTCCCTGCTCCAATTTAATCCACAATAGATTTTTGATTACCAGACGATGAAGGTGGAGAGGCTAGCATTCCAGGTTAACTACTAAGATGGCTGAATACACAAACAGGCATGGTCAGACAAATTTGTTTTATTTAATTAATTAATTTTTTATTCATTCATGGGATGTGGGTGTCACTGGCTAGGCCAGCACTTATTGCCCGTACCTAAATTGCCCTTGAGAAGGTGGTGGTGAGCTGTCTTCTTGAACCGCTGCAGTCCATGGGAGTTAGGTACACCCATAGTGCTGTTAGGAAGGGAGTTTCAGGATTTTGACCCAGCGACAGTGAAGGAACGGCAATATAGTTCCAAGTCAGGATGGTGTGTGACTTGGAGGGGTACTGGCAAGTGGTGGTGTCCCATGCATTTGCTGCCCTTGTCCTTCAAGTTGGTAGAGGTTGCGGGTTTGGAAGGTGCTGTCTAAGGAGCCTTGGTGCGTTGCTGCAGTGCATCTTGTAGATGGTACACATTGCTGCCACTGTGTGTCGGTGGTAGAGGGAGTGAATGTTTGTGAATGGGGTGCCAATCAAGCGGGCTGCTTTGTCCTAGATGGTGTCGAGCTTCTTGAGTGTTGTTGGAGCTGCACCCATTCAGGCAAGTGGAGAGTATTCCTTCACACTCCTGACTTGTGCCTTGTGGATGGTGGACGAGCTTTGGGGAGTCAGGAGGTGAGTTACTCGCCGCAGGATTCCTAGCCTCTGACCTGCTCTTGTAGCCATGGTATTTATATGGCTACAAGAGGTTATCAGTTTCTGGTCAATGGAAGCCCCGAGGATGTTGATAGTGGGGGATTCAGTGATGGTAATGCCATTGAATGTCAAGGGAGATGGTTAGATTCTCTCCTGTTGGAGATGGCACATGTGTGGCGCAAATGTTACTTGCCATTTATCACCCAAGCCTGGATATTGTCCAGGTCTTGCTGCATTTCTATACGGATTGCTTCAGTATCTGAGGAGTGACAAATGGTGCTGAACATTGTGCAATCATCAGCGAACATCCCCACTTCTGACCTTATGATTGAAGGAAGGTCATTGATGAAGCAGCTGAAGATAGTTGGGCCTAGGACACTACCCTGAGGAACTCCTGCAGTGATGTCTTGGAGCTCAGATGATTGACCTCCAACAACCACAACCATCTTCCTTTGCACTAGGTATGACTCCAGCCAGCAGAGGCTTTTCCCCCTGATTCGCATTGACCTCAGTTTTGCTAGGGCTCCTTGATGCCATACTCGGTCAAATGCTGCCTTGATGTCAAGGGCAGTCACTCTCACCTCACCTCTTGAGTTCAGCTCTTTTGTCCATGTTTGAACCAAGGCTGTAATGAGGTCAGGAGCTCAGTGGCCCTGGTGGAACTCAAACTGAGTGTCACTGAGCAGGCTATTGCTAAGCAAGTTTTTAAAAATTCATTCATGGGATGTGGGCGTCGCTGGCCAGGCCAGTATTTATTGCCCATTCCTAACTGCCCTTGAGAAGGTGGTGGTGAGCTGCTTTCTTGAACCGCTGCAGTCCATGTGGGGTAGGTATACCCACAGTGCTGTTAGGAAGGGAGTTCCAGGATTTTGACCCAGCGACAGTGAAGGAGCGGCGATATAGTTCCAAGTCAGGATGGTGTGTGACTTGAAGGGGAACTTGCAGGTGGTAGTTTTCCCATTATTTGCTGCCCTTGTCCTTCTAGTTGGTAGAGGTCGTGGGTTTGGAAGGTGCTGTCTAAGGAGCCTTGGTGCATTGCTGCAGTGCATCTTGTAGATGGTACACACTGCTGCCACTGTGCGTCAGTGGTGGAGGGAGTGAATGTTTGTAGATGGGGTGCCAATCAAGCGGGTTGCTTTGTCCTGGATGGTGTCGAGCTTCTTGCGTGTTGTTGGAGCTGCACCCATCCAGGCAAGTGGAGAGTATTCCATCACAGTGCCGCTTGATGGCACTGTTGATGACACCTTCCATCACTTTACTGATGATTGAGAGTAGGCTAATGGGGCGGTAGTTGGCCGGGTTGGACTTGTCCTGCTTTTTGTGTACAGGACGTACCTGGGCAATTTTCCACATTGCAGGGTAGATGCCAGTGTTGTAGCTGTACTGGAACAGCTTGGCTCGGGGCGCAGCAGGTTCTGGAGCACAGGTCTTCAATACTATTGCCGGAATATTGTCAGGGCCCATAGCCTTTGCAGTGTCCAGTGCCTCCAGTCATTTCTTGATATCACACGGAGTGAATCGAATTGGCTGAAGTCTGGCATCTGTGATGCTGTTCCTTTTCAAGGAAGGATGTAAATGCGTTTGAGGCAGTACAGAAAAGGTTTACTAGACTAATACCTGGAATGGGCGGGCTGTTTTATGAGGAAAGTTTGGACAGGCTAGGCTTGTATCCACTGGCATTTCTAAGAGTAAGAGGCAACTTGATTGAAACATATAAGATCCTGAGGGGTCTTGACAGGGTGGATGTGGAAAGGATGTTTCCCCTTGTGGGAGAATCTGGAACTAAGAGTCGCTCTTTAAAAATAAGGCGTCGCCCAGAGATGAGGAGAAATTTTTTCTCTCAGAGGGTCGTGAGTCTTTGGAATTCTTTTCCTCAAAAGGCGGTGGAAGCAGAATCTTTGAATATTTTTAAGGCAGAGGTAGATAGATTTTTGATAAGCAAGGGGGTGGAAGGTTATCGGGGGTAGGTGGAAATGTGGAGTAATCAGTTCAGCCATGAACTTAATGAATGACGGAGCAGGCTCGATGGCAAAGTGGTCTACTCCTGCTCCTAATTGGTATGTTGGTATGTTCGTATGGGACCATTCACCAAGAGGCTGCCATGCCTGTGACAGGCAATGATACTGCTTGACCCCACCTCCAGGGACTGGGTTGGCATTCCTTTTCTAGCTAGCTCACCCTTATGCGTTACCATCAGATTGCCCCTTGTCACACTCACAAGAAGTGATGAAAGGTCACAGACCTGAAATGTTAACTCTGCTTCTCTCTCCACAGATGCTGCTAGACCTGCTGAGTATTTCCAGCACTTTCTGTTTTTATTTTAGATTTCCAGAATCTGCAGTATTTTGCTTTCATTTTACTGAGAAATTCAACCCTGTATCTCTGAGAAAATCAGTGCAATAATGCAGAAGTTTTCTTTTGCTGTAATGCGAATGGCCAATTTTATTTTGATGTAATATGATTGGGAAGAAAGATTTCATGAATTTTGATTGTAACTAAGGAAAGTGGAATGCAACCAAAATAGCCAATTGGAAGGGAGAAAACCACAGGCCTTGAAATGAGTGTGTGTAGATTATTAAACAGATCTTCAGTATGTTAGTATGTAATTTTTTTGTTATTTGAATAGAGATGTTAATCTGTTTGTTTAGTTGAAACAACAGATAGATGAATTACTCAAACAGATTAAACTTTGTTCCATTAATGTTTGCACAGTGTCCTTTCAAGAGCCACAGAGATTCAACCAACGGAGAAGAAAAGCTATAGAGTCAGTCATAGAGAATATAGTTGACAGACTCCCTGGGCTGAATCTTCACAGGGGTCGGCTCTGGAGGTGGGGGTTTGGCTTCCAATCGGGTACGGAGTTGCCTGCAGCTGTTAGTGGGAACGTGGAGTGTGGTCCGATCGTGTCGGGAGTCCAACCCAGGAATGGGGGCAGGAGTGGGTTGTGGGGATGGAGCTTGGGGGTCCGGCGGGGGAGCACTTACCTTTCCCTGAAGTGTCCACACGTCCCTTGAGCTGCCGCGTTTCTTGAGGCCTGGGAAACCTGACCAATCTGCAGATTAAATCAGAGGCTGTCAACCTCATTAAAATGTTTCATTAGCCAATCTGCTTCCTGCTGCCCACTCCTTGTCCCACCTCCATGAAACCCGTAAGTGGGCTGGTTAAAGGTGGCTGGAGTCGTGTTTAAGATTTTAAAAGTATTCACATCTCACCCGACTCCAATCCATCTGACTTTGGGACTTAAGTTTCAACTCCATGACAATGAGATAGTCAGGACAAGTCGCAACAGACACAAATGTTATAAAGACGTACTGGGGCACTACAGCCTCTGTAAACTGAATGCATCATTGCTCAATCAGGTCTATCGATGTAAAACGTGCGTTGTTACAGACTTTGATAGGTTTATAGTTGGTTGTTGAGTGAATGAAACGTTTGAGCTCCATCATTGAACAGTAAGTAAGTAAGTGTACAAACACTAATTGAAAATCAGTTATGCATGACCACAAGCATATGCTACAGGGTTTCCCAGTGTTATGGTAAAGTGAGGAGGGGTCGGAGGGCTTCCCTCTTTTCCCTCCTTGTTTGACCACAACAGGTTTAATTCTTCCTTAAAGTAGCCAATTCAGCAGGCGTTTAGTTCTTATGATCATAGCAAGCAAGTAATCAATCAGACAGGTTTTCTTGAGTTTAACGAAGAAGGAGGTTAACTTTATTGTACCTAAACTGAACTAATAAAAGAAATAAACTACACGTTAACTTTCACACACACAAATAGGTTACAGAGTGCAGAAAGGTAGATTGGTCGAGTTAGAGGTCCAAAGGAGAAAAGCATACAGTCTGTGGAGTTTGGTGATTTGACTGGCTTCTAGTTAAATTTGGTGGTCCTGGGACTTTTAGTTTGAAGAAGTGGATGACTGATTCGATGGGTCTCTTGGAGACAGTGATTTGGATGGTTTCCTCCACTGGGGTTTCTGATTGTAGCTGGAGTATGCAGAGGTAGTCAGTCATCAGGCAGAGTATGAAGCTTGCAAGCTGAAATGGAGAGAGAGGGAGAGGAACCCCCACTTGAATGTGTCAGAGTCCAGATGCTTCTCATTGCTGCTGCAGAGAAACAGAAGCTTAAAAACCACAGATGGGGAGGGGCTTACCACATGACAGTCACTCAGTGATTCAAACATAGTAGTTAGCAGTATTTCTTCTTGCTAAAAGGAAAAGAGCAAGCAGTTTCCTTAAAATTCCTGGGTTTTGGCTCTTGCTGGGATGAGCAGACATTTTGTCTCCCTCCTCACAGGCCTTGCAATGTAGGATACAGTGTTGCAAATTAGGTGGCCATCTTAAGCTGCTAGCAAAGTCATCTTTTATCTGTTCCTCTTAAAATTTCTTTTAAAAAATATTAATTCAGATCTCCAGTCAGTGGATTAAAAACATTTTTCTTTATTCGTTTGTCGGATGTGGGCGTCTCTGGCTAGGCCAGCATTTATTGCCTGTCCCTAATTGCCCTTGCACTGAGTGGCTTACTAGGCCATTTCAGAGGGAAGTTTAAGAGCCAACCACACCGCTGTGGGTCTGGAGTCACACGTAGGCCAGACCAGGTAATTAACATTCAACAAAGCACGTTGGCGTGACACCAGTCTTGGTTGAATTTTGGCATAGAATATATAAGACAATGGATAAAATATCAGAGTTAAAAGCTTCTTCAGATGCCCCAGCTAACAAACTCCCCCTTCTTGCTTTGCCCTCGTGTATTGAAGCTAGGGCCCATCACACTATCTCTCATTCTTTCCCAGGACATAGAAACTTTAGAGTTCCTTGTGCCTCTCAGTCGCCCCTTCCTCCCGCAACCTGTAGGCCTTCTTGCCATCAACGACTACGACTTCTTGATTTCTCACCATCTGTCAACAGTCTTGGGTAGTGTCTTGCAATATGGACCTCATTATTGTCCCTCATTGAGGTTTCTCAGTAACAAAATCCCTATTGTCTATTAATGAACTGTTGGACCTGGGTTCAAGGTTCTCAGAATGCTAAGATTCTAATTTTTAATGCTAACTCATCCAAATGAACAGTAATGTGGAACCAAAAAAGCAAAGGATTCCTGAAAATCTAGGGATAAAAAATAGCAAATTAAAAAAGGGAAAGGTTGGGGAATTTTATTGACCAAATACATAACACCAGTCTTAAAGAATAACATTCATCTGGATGCTGATTAGATGTCAGATTAAGTTAAGGTATAATATGGTGTTACGACCATGAGGAAGGGGTCTCAGGCTCCCCTCGTGCCCCTTTCCTGGTTTGGCCGTAGCAGGGTTTATCTTTTAAAACGCATCGTTTTTAGCTTCACTTCAGTGAGTCTTTGCTCATTGCTCTCTAATTGCATTTGTAAATGAACCAACCAGACCGATTTTCCCAGGTTTAAACAAGAAAGATGTATGTTTATTAACCTTATCACTCTAACTCGGTTAAAATTACTAAACTATGCGATGCAACCAATCCAGCGTGCATAAGAGATAAACATACATACAAATAGATACAGAGGGGGAGAAAGAATTAAAGGGGGAGGTTTAAGTAGGGTTGGCAATAAACAGAATTTAGTTACTGTCTTTGGATGTAAAGCCCTTGATTCGAGTTGAGGTCTTGCAGTTCTCACTGGGGCCCAGTGCACACTTTCAAACTTGTTTCTCTGGTACCAGAAAGCTGAAGAGGTCCTCTTAAGCTGATTCCATGGATCCCTGGGACTTTGCTTGAGAGCGAGACAGGGAGAGAGAGTTTCCTTCTTTTCAGTCTTCAAATTGCAGTCTGTTACCTTTCTGTGAGGCACAATTCAAACAGTCCCAGTCTGGCTAGCAGGTAAGTCATGTGACCGTCTCTTTATTTGAACCAGCATCTACTGCGAAGGTTGTTGATTCTCAAAGTTCTCCAATCACACACAGTGGGGCGTGGGGTTCTGGCTCTTACGCAGACAAAGAAAGTTGATTATTATGATTGCCCAGTCTTGTTAATTGAATCAGTGAGCACTCCCATTGTCTCTCTATTCAACTGTCTCTCAGAATGCAAATGTGCAGTCATGTTTCAGCTGTCCAACTCTGTGGTCTTTTTAATCAAGTTATGTGCTATGTCCAGCAAAAGGGTTCAAGTAATGTTCCATCTGACAAAATTAATAAGTTTCCATTTGACAGGTGTGGTTTCCGTCACAATGGGATCAGTATAGAATTATAGAATCATACATCACAGAAGGTGGCCTTTCGGCCCCTTGTGTCCGATAGCTCTTTGACGAGCTACCCAATTTGTCCCTCTCCCCTGTTCTTCCCCCATTGCCCTGTAATTTTTTCCCCTTCAAGTATTTATCCAATTCTCTTTTGAAAGTTATTATTGAATCTGCTTCTACTACCCTTACAGGCAGTGCCTTCCCGATCGTAACAACTCACTGTGTAAAAAAATGTTTCCTCATGTTGCCTCTGTTTCTTTTGCCAATCACTTTTAGTCTGAGTCCTCTGGTTACTGATTCTTCTGCCACTGGAAAAATTTCTCCTTACTTACTTTGTCAAAATTATTGATGATGTTGAATAACCATAACAAATCATCTCTTTACCTTCTCTGCTTGAAAGAGAACAATCCCAGATCCTCTAGTCTCTCCAAATAACTCAAGCCCCTCATCCCTAACCTCATCCTAAAAAATCTCCTCTGCACACTCTCTAAGGCCCTGATATCCTTCCTGAAGTGCAGTGCCCAGAATTGAACACAATACTCCAGCTGAGGCCTAACCAGTGTTTTATAAAGGTTTAACAAAATTTCCTTGCTTTTGTGCTCTATGCCTCTAGTAATAAAACCAAGGTTACCATATGCTTTATCAACACCCTTCTCAACTTTTCCTGCCACATTCAAAGATTTGTGTATTTACATCCCGCGGTCTCTCTGTCCTGCACTCCCTTTAAAATTGTACCATTTCGTTCATAGTGCCTCTCTTCATTTTTTCCACCAGAATATATTAATTCACAATTGTCTGCATTAAATTTAATATGCCACATGTCTGCTCGTTTTACCAGTCAGTCTTGTCCTCCTGAAGTCTGTTGCCATCCTCATCATTGTTTACTGCATTCCTGAATTTCATATCATCTACCATTACTCTCTGCTTCCTTAACCAATTTTGTCTCCATGCTGCCACTGCCCCTTTAATCTCACAAGCTATTGTCAGTCCCTCAAATGAGGATGACATCTGCCAGGCTTCATGATGTGTGTGTCCTCAGTGAGTCAGCAGACCAATCCTGGAGCAACAGGTCTTTTGGCAGGGAGGGCAGGAGTTGCCCTGAGGAAGAGGGGCTTCTCGAGCCAGGGTTCTGCTCTCTCTCCTTCCGCTTTCCTCGCTTCTCTGCAGCAGAGTTTATATGGTCAGTTTCCAACTGTGTTGTGGGTTGTTGGATGAGACACTGCCACATGTTGCGGTTTGTGGCAAGTTCCTCCTACCTGCCGATGTCAGTCTGTGCCCTTTTCAATGAGGTCTTCAGCGTGTCAGAGTGACACAGAGCTTTAACAGACTACCGAATAATGGAAATCAGGATAAATAGAGGGCTTAGAACAAAAATGTCTTTAAAGAGGTATGTAATAAATATGTAGATGATCCTTTATGGAATATAAGTATAGAAGGATATAGAAGGACAGATTGGAAGGAGTGTGAAAGTAAACATGAAGAGAAATAACAAAGGGTTCCATAGCACATAAGAAATAACTGGTTAGTCAAGGAAGTTCAGTTCTTTGGGAGCTGAGATGAATTGTCCACCAGGACAGCTTTCATTCACTGTGCTTTTAAAAACATCTACCGATAGCTTGGGTAACTCTGCAATACTAATTTTACCCCATTCATTAAGGTATTCCTGACAGTGTTGCACATACGTCACTGTTACCCAGTAAACATCTCCTCTGAACAGCACCAGTTTACACTGCCCATAATGGGGAGGTGGTGGTGTTGTGGTCATATCACTGGGCTAGTAATCCAGGCCCAGGCTAGTGCTCTGAGGACATGGGCTCCAATCCCATCATGGCAGATGGTGAAATTTGAATTCAACTAATAAATCTGGAATTAAAAGTGCTAGTCTAAGTGTGACCATGAAACCATTGTCAATTGTTGTAAAAACCCATCTGGTTTTCTTTAGGGAAGGAAATCTGCTGTCCTTACCTACATGTGACTCCAGACCCACAACAGCAATGTGGTTCACTCTTAAATGGCCTAGTGCTTCAAGGGCAATTATAGATGGGCAAGCCAGCAACACCTACATTCCACAGGTGAATAAAGCAAACAGGCTGGTCTCTTTTCCCTGGAGAAGAGAAGGCTGAGGGGTGACCTGACAGAGGTCTATTTCCACTTGTGGTGGAATCCAAACCGAGGCCTCATGAATATAAGTTAGTCACCAATAAATCTAATAGGGAATTCAGTAAAAACTTCTTTACCAAAAGAGTGGTTACAATATGGAACTCACAACCATAAGGAGTAGTTGGGGCGAATAGCATAGATACATTTAAGGAGACCCTAGACAAACACAAGAGGGAGAAAGGAACAGAAGGATAGGGTAGTACTGTGAGGTTCAGAGGAGGCTCGTGTGCAGCATGTACATCGTCATAAACCCATCATGCTATAGCCTCCGGTGGGGGTAATTTTAACCCCACTGGCAGGTGGGAATCCCATGGGAGTGGCTGGAATGCTAGTTTTTTACCCCTCCCATATTGATCTCTGTTGCCTTCAATAGAGAGTAAATAGGAACTCACCTCCTGACTCCCCAAAGCCTGCCCACCATCTACAAGGCACTAGTCAGGAGTGTGATGGAATACTCTCCACTTGCCGGAATGGGTGCAACTCCAACAACACTCAAGAAGCTTGACACCATCTCGAACAAAGCAGCCCTCTTGATCGGCACCCCACCCCCACCCACCACCTTAAACATTCACTCCCTCCACCAGCAGTGCGCAGTGGCAGCAATATGTACCATATGCAAGATGCAAAGCAGCAACTCATCAAGCTTCCTTCAACAGCATCTTCCAAACCCGCAATCTATTCCACCAAGAAGAACAAGGGCAGCAGATGCATGGAAACACCACCACCGGCAAGCTCCCCTCCAAGCCACTTACCATCTTTACTTGGAACTATATCGCCATTCCTTCACTGTTGCTGGGTCAAAATCCTGGAACTCTCTTCCTAACAGCACTGGAGCTGTACCTATATCATATGGACTGCAGAGGTTCAAGAAGGTGGTTCACCACCACCTTCTCAAGGGCAATATATGCCAGTGATGCCCACACCCCATGAATGAATAAAAAAACAATCAGATGGGTTTAAAACCAGATCTCATCAGATTCCTGACAGGTGAGTTAAATTAATGTTGCCCCATGTATGTAATTCTATGTCGGGCTCTAGATATACCCCTCTCCGTTGATGCCACTGGCCTGGCTGACTGACAGTTCACCTTGTGGGCACCAACTCAAGGAATGCAGTCTCTGCTATCCGTGTTCTCTGGAAGTTTGTAGCTCTTTCTGTTAACAGCGCCCATTCCCATCGGATTCTAGTTGGATAATTACCTCTATCATTTCAAATAAGTGAATGATGTGATTTGGCTTTTTGAGAGTTTGAGTATGAAAGAACAGCTTACACTTCATTCACCCTTTATCCACAAACAGATTATGTGGGAAAGTAGCCTGTGCCTTGTTATGCAAGATATTATTATTTATTACTATTTGGTCTGAGTAGATTGCAGGATCTTTCTTGTGTTACGACCAACCGCTCAAGACAAAGCCCCCAATCAAAATGTATGATTCTGATGGCAGTGGAACATATGTACTGTCAATTCAGTCCCGTCTCTCCACAGATGGCCTACCATATCACTTTCAACTTACCAAATTAAAGAAAACCACAGCCGAATTAAACCATCTATTAATCCCCAAATGAGGCGAACCAAAACAAGTGTCTTGAGATCAACAAATGAACTGTTTTTTTTTAGAAAAAACTAGATTCTTAAACACTACTAAGCTATAAACAACATTTTAAAAAAAGGTAGCAAAGTCCTTGCAGATTTATTCTCCTGCTGAAGTGGAATCTTTCAATGTGAACAGTCCAAGGTTGCTTGAAGTCCTCGCAGCCATCTGATGGGATAAAAAAGGTTCTTCAACAGTAGGACAGTCAGTAGTCTAGTTCAGCAGTTAAGTGATGCTCTTATTCTTTTCCAGTGATGAATTCAACAATTACAGTTCAGTAGTTAAAGTAATTGGTTGTTTTCTTTTGAGAAATTAATCTGGCTTGACTTTTCAGAATTCTGAGAGTATAATAAACAGTGTTTAAACAGAAGGAGGGAGAACTTTCCTATTTTCTTCAGTATATGCTGGCAGCCAGTC
This sequence comes from Heterodontus francisci, assembly GCF_036365525.1. Lineage (NCBI taxonomy): Eukaryota > Metazoa > Chordata > Chondrichthyes > Heterodontiformes > Heterodontidae > Heterodontus > Heterodontus francisci. The sequence continues at coordinate 15,046,468 of NC_090379.1, forward strand.
TGTGTGTCTGTGTCTCAACTGTCTCTGCAAAAGCCAGTTTTTCAACTAGTTTCAAAATTAAACAGCAACATTGTATATCTTGTCCTTGGTCTCCCAATGGCTGTATCCAGGGCAACCAAGTGGCGCAGTGGTTAGCACCGCAGCCTCACAGCTCCAGGGACCCGGGTTCAATTCTGGATACTGCCTGTGCGGAGTTTGCAAGTTCTTCCTGTGACCGGTGGGTTTTCGCTGGGTGCTCTGGTTTCCTCCCACTGCCAAAGACTTTCAGGTGATAGGTAAATTGGCCATTCTAAATTGCTCCTAGTGTAGGTAGGTGGTAGGGAATATGGGATTACTGTAGGGTTAGTATAAATGGGTGGTTCTTGGTCGGCACAGACTCGGTGGGCCGAAGGGCCTGTTTCAGTGCTGTATCTCTAAATAAATAATAATAAAGATTCACTTTCACTTGGTAACTTCCGAGACTGCCTTAAAGTAGTACTGATCCTTTGCTGACTTAAAGACACATCACATACTTCCTCCCCCCACAAAAATACACCAGGATCATAACACTGGGTTAGGCTCATATGCAATCCCAGCCAGTGAAGACAGCCTAATCCAGGCTGTGATAAATTACTGTAGAACTGCACAAACATCAAATCATTGGCTTGAAAATATAGATTCATATTATTGGTGAATAAACAGCTAATGCTCACCTGTCTGATAAGAGCAGAGCATCTCCAGCGAAGGCCCCTCTTCCCACCCTCGAACCATTACCTCGGGAGTCCCTCAAGCATCTATCCCCCCTCCCCCCTATGCTCTCCACTCCACCAGACACTAGGTTCATCTCTCTTCCTTGATCCTCTTCTTCCTCACCTACTCACTGCCCCTTGGCAACATCATCCGCAGACATGGGATCAGCTTCCACATGTATGCTAATGGCATGCAGCCCAAAAGCTCCTCCGCTTCTTTTGGCCCCTTCACAATCTCTGTGCTACAGCTTAACATAAGACCTAAGTGATCCTTTTGGCCCCTACAGCAAGCGCTGTACCTTTGCCACGTGTTCTATCCCCCTTCCCGTTCTCAGGTTGAATATTCGATCTTGAGATGAGCATTCGACCCCATACCCTGCTCACCATAAAGGACCGCTGACTTCCAACTCCACAACAATGCCTGTCTGCATTCCTACCTCAGCCCACCTGTTTCTGAAACCCTCAGCCATAACCTTTGTCATCTCCAGACTCAAACTACTCCAATGCTTTCCTGGCCATCGTCCACACTTTCTAAACTTCAGCTCGATACTTTTCTGTATTGAAGTTGTTTCATAAATGCACGTTGGTTTTATTGACGTTGTCACTGCAGTTTTGTTCATGCAGCAAGAGTTACCACTTCAGGAAGATAATGTGAAGTCAAGTCGCAACTTTAGGAAATGATGGTTAATGGATGAAAATGAGAAAAGAAATCGTTACATCTTGCAGACTAAATCAATTAACTGTGAATTGGTGCATGGTGATTTAACAGAGAAGAGCACTTCAACAAAATAACTAACCAACTCCTTATTCTCAAATGAGTCCAAATAGTCATCTTCAAATAGTTCCCTTTTACTAAAGAGAACAAAGTTGAATTTGATGCTTTGAGGCCCCCCTCCCCCCTATGCTCTCCATTCCACCAGACACTGGATTCCTAGGTTCATCTCTCTTCCTTGATCTGAGAACATTAATTTATCTGTTCGACAGATGAATACGATAGTTCTTTCCTGTTAGGCAATTTCCATATTTTGTTAGCTTATGTCAAAAATTGTACTGTAATTAAAATAAAATCTGATTGGGCTTGCTTGCATTTCAACTGATTATACCATTGATGGCTTTTTAAAAAAATCTGATTGAGATCAATGTGGGCTTGAAAAGACTCTCAGAGCTAAATTGCAGATCCATCCTTCATAGATTTTACAAATGGTTAGAATTTAATGAAGTTGTCTACATGCTCTTTGTGGATAATGCTTAGCCACTGGGTTTGTGCAGACAGATCATGTTTGCTCCACCACAGCCTGACTGATATTCCCTTACATTACCCTGTGGGCACTGAGTTCAATTCAAGTGCACTTACTGCTGTCTAGGCTGAGGGCTGGTAACTCAGTCAAGACCAGGATCAAAGATGGGACCTTTTTCTGATACTGCATAATTGAACACTTTTCAGATTCTGGAGAATTTCAGGTGCCAGCACTGGGAAAAAAATAGCAGGCCAATTCCAGCATCCAGTACATATTATTTATTTGATATTTAGGAATGATTGCAATGGGGTCATCCAATCGATAGACCAGAATTAGGCATTTTATAACCATCAGCCCAATCATCTGTACTTAGATTACAGCCTCGTAATCACATCTGTTAGCTACTGTTGTTTATAAGGGTTTGTTCAACAAGCCTTTGGGTCCCAGCTTGGAGCTTTGCTCAATGGGAACCACAGGTTGGAGAATTGGTGCTGGAAGTGATGTATCTTAAAGGGGGAGCCTGCATCCCAACTCTCCCTTGAGGGACAATGATCTGCGATGGGGGTGCAGCCTTATTAGCGCTGTACTTAAAGGGGCATGTGGTGGTGACTCTTGTCGGGTGACACTAGGGCAACTTTTGCTACCACTACTGGTCCAATTAAAAGAAGCCCAAACTGGAGCTTTACAGATTTGTGAACAATCTATCTTAGCAGCTAGGGATACCTATTCTGGAGGTGTGTAACAGGTGACAACAATAAACTTGCTGAATTTGGATGATGATGTCCAATATTTCAATCTTGCAAAGGCTGTTTTTTTGTGTTACTGCGTCGACAACTTCTTGACACAGAATTTATTTAACTGGTCCAGTTAAGCTTCTGGTCAATACTGACCACCTGGAAGTTGACTAGTAGTCTTGTGTGAATCTCTTGCCTAAGTAGTCAGCCTCTGCCTGCACACTTGATGTAGCGATGCAGAGTATTCTGGATAGAGGTGCAGCTTTCATGAGAGAGCTTGATCTCTCTTCTCCTCTCCCCGTGCTCTGTGTGTGTGTCTCGTTCTCTCTCCCCCCGCCCCCACCCACGTCCCCTCTAGGACTAGGGGATATAGATTGAAAGTTTTGTGCAAAAGATGCAGGGGGAATATGAGGAAGCACTATTTTGTGCTGTGAGTGGTAATGACCTGGAACTTGCTGCTCACAAGAATAGTGGAAGTGGAGACAATCAATGACTTCTAGAGGAAGTTGGATGGCCACCTGAGAGAAAAAGACTTACAGGGCTACAGGGATTAAGCCAGGGAGTGGGACTGACTGCATAGCTCTGTGGCGAGCTGGCATGGGCTTAATGGACAGAATGGCCTCTTTCTCTGCCATAAGTAAATGATTCTTTGGCTCTCTCTTGCCACTTTCCCCCTTTGTCTCCCTCTGTCCCACCTCTCTCTCTCTCTGACCCCCCTTTCTCTCTGCTTCTCCTCACACTCTTTTTCCCCCTCTCTCTGTTACCCCTCCCTTTCTCTGTTCCCCCTCTCCCTCTCTCCCCCCTCCCCTCTCTCTCTCATGCAGATGGTTGGTCAGTTCTGTAAAAAAGATCGCTGTTAGTTTCACAGCCGACAGCTGCTGCCATCGGGAGCAGACTCGGGGTTTTCCGGCAGGTTTCAAAAAAAAGTCGGAACCCGCCGGAAAAATTGTAAAAGCCTCTGCAAATATATAAAATGGAAGAGACTGGGAAACAAGGAAATGGCAGAGACTTTGAACAAGTATTCTGTATCTGCCTTCACAGTTGAAGACACAAAAAGCATCCCAAGAATAGCAGCAAATCAAGAGGCAAAAGTAAGGGAGGAAGAATTTAAAACAATCGCTATCACTGGAGGAAAGGTAACAGGAAAATTAATGGGACTAAAGGTTGACAAGTCCCCTGGACTTGATGGCCTGTATCCTAGAGTCTTAAAAGAAGTAGCTGCAGAGTTGGTGGATGCATTGGTTTAATCTTCCAAAATTCCCTAGATTCTGGAAAGGTCCCACTGGATTGGGAAACCACAAATGTAATACCTCTGTTCATGAGAGTAGGGTAGACAAACAGCAGGAAATTATAGACCAGTTATCCCTACATCTGTCATTGAGAAAATTTAGAATCCAACATTAAGGAAGTAGTGGCAGGACATTTGGAAAAATCATTCTGCAATCGGGGAGAGTCAACTTGGTTTTATGAAAGGAAAATTATGTTTGAAAAATGTATTCGAGTTCTTTGAGAATGTAACAAGCAGGGTGGATAAAGGGGAACCAGTAGATGTAGTATATTTGGATTTCCAAAAGGCAATCAATAAGGTACCACATAAAAGGTGACTACACAAGAGCTCATGGTATTGGGAGTAATATATTAGCATGGATAGAGAATTGGCTAATCAACAGGAAACAGAAGGTCAGGGTAAAAGGCATTTTCAGATTGGCAAGCTGTAACTAGTGGAGTGCCACAAAGATCAGTGCTGGGGCCTCAACTATTTATGATCTAGATTAACGACTTGGATGACGGGATAAAATTTGACTCAGGGTTTTCTGGCAGGTTTTTAAAAAAAAAAGTCAGAACCTACTGGAAAAATCGTCAAATTTTCTGATACAAAGACAGATAGGAAAGCAAGTTGTGAGGAGGACACAAAGTGTCTGCAAAGAGATATAGATTGGTTAAGCGAGTGGGCACTTCCAGTTTTTATAACCTTTATACCCTTCTGTGTTCTAGTATTCAGTTGGTCCACTATCAATATTGTGCAAAGGAAAATGAGAAGGAAGTTGATAAGTATCATTTGAGAAACGATGCCTATATTTAAATGAATTCGTTATCTTAAAAAATTGCACTCTCTACCCCTGCACTTCGGGATAGATATAGAACTAAATAACTATCTGTCCCAGAGTGGAGGGTCTTAAACTGGAATGGGGTGGGGTTGCCTAGATCCTAAGCTCTGGAATTCCCTCCCTAAAGCACTCCACCTCTTTACCTCTCTTTCCTCCTTTAAAATGTTCCTTTAAAAACTACCACTTTAACCAAGCTTTTGCTCACCAGTCCTAATATCTCTGTATGTTCTTTGCAGTGACAAATTTTGCTTGATAATCACTCCTGTGAATCGCTTTGGGATATTTTATTACATTAAAGGTGCTACATAAATAGAAGCTGTTGTTGTTGTAGCCTCTCTTGATCCACGAGCTACTCTTTCCTGTTCACTTTTTGTGACCATTACTTCAATGTTTCCCAGGAAGTTTACATCTGTCAGGAAGGGGGAAGGGAGAATTTCCTCAAAGCTTCTCCCGCTCTGAGCCATCAATGAGGTTTCTGCCAAAGTCCCATCTGCATAGCGGGAGAACATTTGAGGAAACTCATGTGTCCTTGGTGTCATAGTCAACATTTCCCCTTTGACGAAAGTCAGCAAATCAGACTCACCACTTATGGAATCTTACTGGGTCAAAAATGGCTGGCACATTTGCCCACCTCCTCCCTCAAAAAGTCAGAGGGAGATAGAAAAGCAAATATGTAGGCAAATCTCTGAGAAGTGCAAAAACAATAAGGCAGTAATAGGGGGGGAATTTCAACTACCCTAATATTAACTGGGATAGAATTAGTGTGAAAAGCACTGAGGGAAGAGAATTCCTAAAATGCATTCAGGAGAACTTTTTTAGCCAGTACATAGTAAGCTCAATAAAAGAGTGGGCAGTGCTGGACTTAGTTTTAGGGAATGAAGCTGGGCAGGTGGAAGGGTATCAGTTAGGGGGCACTTTGGTGTAAGTGATCATAATTCAGTTCGGTTTAGGGTAGTCATGGAAAAGGACAATGATAGACCAGGAATAAAGGTTCTCCAATGGGGAAGAGCTAATTTTACTAAGCTGAAATGTGACTTAGCTAAAGTGGACTGGAAACAGCTACTTGAAGTCAAATCAGTGCCAGATCAGTGGGAGGCATTCAAGGAGGGTTCCGAGCAAATATGTTCCCTTAAAGAAAAAGGGTGAGACTAACAAATCCAGAGTTCCCTGATGTCAAGGGACTTAAAGGAAAGAAAAACAAGGAAGCTTATGACAGATACTGAGAGATCAATACTGCAGAAAACCTAGAGGAGTATAAAAAGTGTAGGGGTGAAAATAAAAAGGAAGTTAGGAAAGCAAAGAGAGGGCATGAAAAAATATTGGCAAGTAAAATCAAGGAAAACCCAAAGACTTTTTATAAATACATAAAGAGCAGGAGGATACCTAAAGAAAGAGTAGGGCCTATTAGGGACCAATAGGGTAACTTGTATGTGGAGGCAGAGGACTTAATGAATACTTTGCATCTGTTTTTACAAAAGAAAGGGATGATACAGATACAGGGAGGAGGAATCTGAAATAATAGATTAAATTAACATAGTGAGAGAGGAAGTATTGAAGGGTTTAACATCTTTGAAAGTGAATAAATCTCTAGACCAGAAGAAATGTATCCGAGGCTGTTAAGGGAAGCAAAAGAAGGAATAGTGGAGGCTCTGACCATCATTTTGCAATCCTCTCTGGCTACAGGTGTGGTGCCAGAGGACTGGAGGACTACTAATGTTGTACCATTGTTTAAAAAGGGAGAAATGGATAGGCCGAATAATTTCAGATCAGTCAGCCTAACTTTGGTAGTGGGGAAATGATTGGAAAAAATTCTGAGGGACAGAATAAATCTTCATTTAGAAAGACACCAAATAATCAAAAATAGTCAGCATGGATTTAGGGAAGGTTGTGTCTGACTAACATGATTGAATTTTTTGAGGCGGTAACAAGGAAAGTTGAAGGTAGTGTATTTAATGTAGTCTATATGGATTTTAGCAAGACTTTTCATATGGTCCCACATGGCAGACTGGTCATGAAAGTAAAATGCATGGATCCAGGGTAGTGACAAGTTGGATCCAAAATTAGCTCAGAGGCAGTAAGCAAAGGATAACGGTCGATGGGCGTTTTCGTGACTGAAAGGCTGTTTCCAGTGGGGTCCCGCAGGGCTCAGTACTAGGTCCCTTGCTTTTTGTGGTATATATTAATAATTTGGATTTGAATTTAGGGGATATGATTAAGAAGTTTGCATAATCCAAAACTTAACTGTATGGCTAATAATAAAGAAGAAAGCTGTTGATTGCAGGAAGATGTCAATGAATTAATCAGGTGGAAGGAACGGTGGAAAATGGAATTCAATCTGGGGAAGTGTGAGGTAATGCATTTGGGGAAGGCTAACAAGGCAAGGGGATACACAGTAAAAAGTAGGATACTGAGAAGTGTAGAGGAACAGAGGGATCTTGGAGTGCACATTCACAGATCCCTGAAGGTGGCTGGGCAGGTAGATAAGGTGATGATTGTATGATGTTCAGCACTATTCAGCACTAATTTCTCAGATACTGAAGCCATCCGTGTCCATATGCAGCAAGACCTGGACAACATTCTGGCTTGGGCTGATAAGTGACAAGTAACATTTGCACCACACAAGTGCCAGCCAATGACGATCTCCAACAAGAGAGAATCTGCTCATCTCCCTTTGACATTCAATGGCATTGCCATGCTGAAACCCCCACTATCAGCATCCTGGGGATTACCATTGACCAGAAACTGAACTCGACCAGCCATATAAATACTATGGCTACAAGAGCAGGTCAAAGGCTGGGAATTCTGTAGTGAGTAACCCACCTCCTGATTCCCCAAAGTCTGTTCACCATTTACAAGGCACAAGTCAGGAGGGTGATGGAATACTCTCCACTTGTCTGGATGAGTGCGGCTGCAACACACTCAAGAATCTCAGTACCATCCAGGTCAAAGCAGCCGGCTTGGTCGGCTCCCCATCCACCACCTTAAACATTCACTCCCTCCACCACCGGCACACAGTGGCAACAGTGTTTACCATCTACAAGAATGCACTGCAGCAACTCACCACGCCTCCTATGACAGCACCTTCCAAACCCGCAACCTCTTCCACCTAGAAGTACAAGGGAAGCAGACGCATGGGAACACCACTACCTACAAGTTCCCCTCCAAGTCAGACACCATCCTGACTTGGAAATATATAATCATTTTTTCACTGTCACTGGGTCAAAATCCTGGAACTCCCTCCCTAACAGCACTGTGTGTGTACCCATGCCAGATGGACTGCAACAGTTCAAGAAGGCAGCTCACCACCACCTTATCAAGGGCAATTAGGGATGGGCAATAAATGTTGGCCTTGCTAGCAATGTCCCATGGAACAAATAAAAAAAAGTTGATCAAGATGGCATACGGGATACTTGCCATTATTAGCCAAGACATGGAATCTAAGAGCTGGGAGGTTGTGTTGGAACTGTATACCACACTAGTTGGTCCACAGCTGGAGTACTGCGTGCAGTTCTGGTCACCACACTATAGGAAAGATGTGATTACACTAGAGAGGGTACAGGAGATTTAAGAGGATGCTGCCTGGACTGGAGAATTTTAGGTTTAAAGAAAGATTGGATAGGCTTGGCTTATTTTCTTTGGAACCAAGGAGGCTGAGGAGAGACCTAATTGAAGTGTATAAAATTATGAGGGGTCTAGATAGAATGGATAGGAAGGCCCTATTCCCCTTCGTTGAGAGATCCATAACCAAGGGGCTTAGATTTAGGGTAAAAGGTAGGAGGTTTAGAGGGTATTTTTGGGGAACTTATTTCACCTAGAGGGTGGTGGGGAATCTGGAACTCTCTGCCTGAAAGGGTGATAGAGGCAGAAACCCTCATAACATTTAAAAAATACTTGGATATGCACGTGCATACCTACATGGCTACTGACCAAGAGCTGGAAAGTGGGATTAGGCTGGATGGCTACTTGTCGACCGGTGTGGACATGATGGGCCAAATGGCCTCCTCCTTTGCTATAAATTTCTATAATTATATAATTTCAAGACTTAACAGCAGTCACTGCACTCTAAAATCATTACTAAAAATCGTTACTTGTGAATTAATACGAGATGTTTCTGAGGTCTGATTAAGGTGTTGTATCAATGCAAGTCTTTATGTAAATTCATTGCTCATTTAATCATTGCAATCTCAAACATTCATATTTATGTTGTTACGATTATTTGAAAAATCTTAAAAGGTTTTTTTTAAAAAAACAACACCATTTTTTTTAATAGTTTCCATTCTGCTCAACCCTTTCACCCGCAATATTGACTCAAGGAGATGTTGTTCTGATATAATGTCAGTGAGGTTTCAATAACTGTGCAATTATGTTTGATGTTTGTTTGCAGTTTCCAAATGACTTGAGTTTATGAAATGAGTTTTGAAAATGTTTATTGAACTCCTGTCCCCTGTATTGAGTTTTCCTCATTAGGCATGACATCAACGTACAACACATAGTCTATCTTGTTTTGTGTTTTTGCCAATGCACCCTAGTCCTTTCATGAAGGTGCTGAGCCAAGCTGGGCTACAGTTCCACAGACATTAGCAGCTCTCCAATATCTTGCTCAGGCATCCTCTCTTCACGCGAGAGCATACACCGAGAATGCCGGCTTGACTGCAGAGGCACCATCATGACTGAGTCTGAACCTGTTCTCAATCATCGGCATTCACATTTCAGCAGGAGTCACTGGATAATGGTCAGAGCTGGGAACTCTGGCTGCTTTTCTTCTTACCCCTTCCCTGGTACAGGGGTATTGAGGTCACAGGTAAGGAGATCATCCTAACTCAGCATCCCTCTGGTCTGGCTTAGAAGGAAAAGCAGGAACTTTCTTTTGCATCTTTCATGTCCTCAGGATGTCCCAAAGCACTTTGCAGGTAATGAAGTGCTTTATAAGTCATTGTTATAATGTAGGAAATGCAGTTGCCAATTTGTGCACAGCAAGCTCCTAAATAGCAATGTGATAATGACCAGATAATCTATTTTTGTGATATTGATTTAGGGTTAAATATTGGCCAGGACACGGGGGAGAACTCCCCTCTTCTTCTTCGAAATAGTGTCATGGGATCTTTTATGTCCAGCTGAGAGGGCAGACAGAGCCTCAGTTTAATGTCTCACCCGAAAGATGGCACCTCCAACAGTGCAGCACTCTCTTAGTACTGCACTGAAGTGTCAACCTAAATTATGTGCTCAAACATGTGGAGTGGGACTACACATCCTCGAATTTCTGACTCAGAGATGACATTGCTACCAATTGAGCACAGATGACAAATGACCAGATCATCATCTTTTGCAGTGATATTGTTTGAGAGATAAACATTGTTCAGGACACTGGGGAGAACTACCCTGCTCTTCTTTGAAATAATACCATGGAATATTTTACATTGAACTGAAGGAAAGACCACAAAGAGTGTTAAATTGTGTCTGATCACAGCTCGTGTGTCTGAAGTATTCTAATCACTGCAAATAATTTGCAATGTGCTATGGAATACAACAATCTAGTCCCTTATAAAAGGAAATGTGGTTGATCAGTCAAATTTCATGGGTTTTTGGAGACACATGACCCGCCCAGAGTGATTTGGTGAACTTATGTAAGATGTGCTGTTTTTAAAAAAAAAAGTTTATTGGTCATATGATTATGACCTGCAATTTATACCTAAACTTTGTTCACTGGCCCATTGCATTTAATGAAAGCTCTTGAAGATATTGCTGCACGCTATCTGCACATAAACATCAGGTTCAATTCAGTGGAAATGGAGCATGACTTTCACACTAAAGATCATTTGGATAGTTTCGAAGGTGCTTTATGTGGGAGTTTTAAGCAACAGCAAAGGTTCATTAGGTCTAACAAGCCCTATCTCTATTTGAATGATCAGGAGTTTAGTTGCAGAGATTAGAACAACCATCATGATTATTCAACTCCGAATCCATTTTATCTCTTGAAATATATCCATTTGGCTGGGTAGACCTACTTGCACTATTTGAATCTGTCTGTCAGATTTGGCTCTAGTAATAATGTTGAGGCTATCAGCGCATCTCAATGGAACCATGTGAAGTTGCTGTACTTACATGATAGATATCCACTAAACTCATCATAAAGAGTTAGGGCTGGTCCATTCAAGAGTAAGTAATTTTTTTGAAAGCATGATAAGTCTTAATTACTGTCAAGCAACCTCTCTATCACTGAAAATTAACTCATTCCTTCAGATTTTAATTATTATTAGAGATCTAAAAGATAGTTGCAAGATTTTGAAACATCAACAGTGTGAGAAATTTGTCCAGGTCAGTTTTATTGACAACCTTTCCTATTGTAAAAATGTTGGTTCATCCCCAAAACACCATTAAAATACCAGAAATCCATGCAATTAAAATAGAATTTGACATGTTTGGTTATGGTAACTTATTGCACCTTAAAGCCCTTATTGTTTGATTTGCCCTGCCTGTAATTTTTTGGGATTTGAAAGAATGAAAGACTGATTGCATTAGTGTGACTTTTCACTGTTGTGGCATTGCACTGGTGTGACATTGCCTAATGTGTCTTTGCACTAACATGACTTTGCATGGGTATGTCACTGTGCAGGTATGACATTGCACTGGTGTGACATTGCATGGATTTGTCATTGAACTGGTGTGTCATTGCACTAATGTGACAATGCATGGGTGTGACATTGCATCTGAACAAAGAACAGTACAGCACAGGAACAGGCCATTCGGCCCTCCAAGCCTGCGCCGATCTTGATGCCTGCCTAAACTAAAACCTTCTGCACTTCCGGGGTCCATATCCCTCTATTCCCATCCTATTCATGTATTTGTCAAGATGCCTCTTAAACGTCTCTATGGTACCTGCTTCCACCACCTCCCCCGGCAATAAGTTCCAGGCACTCACCACCCTCTGTGTAAAGAACTTGCCTCGCACATCCTCTCTAAACTTTGCCCCTCTCACCTTAAACCGATGTCCCCTAGTAACTGACTCTTCCACCCTGGGAAAAAGTTTCTGACTATCCACTCTGTCCATGCCGCTTATAACTTTGTAAACCTCTATCATGTCGCCCCTCCACTTCGGTCGTTCCAGTGAAAACAATCCGAGTTTATCCAACCTCTCCTCATAGCTAATGCCCTCCAGACCAGGCAACATCCTGGTAAACCTCTTCTGTACCCTCTCCAAAGCCTCCACGTCCTTCTGGTAGTGTGGCGACCAGAATTGCACACAATATTCTAAGTGTGGCCTAACTAAAGTTCTGTACAGCTGCAGCATGACTAGCCAATTTTTATACTCTATGCCCCAACCGATGAAGGCAAGCATGCCGTATGCCTTCTTGACTACCTTATCCACCTGCATTGCCATTTTCAGTGACCTGTGGACCTGTACACCCAGATCTCTCTGCCTGTCAATACTGCTAAGGGCTCTGCCATTTACTGTATACTTCCCACCTGCATTAGACCTTCCAAAATGCATTACCTCACATTTGTCCGGATTAAACTCCATCTGCCATTTCTCCGCCCATGCCGCCAACCGATCTATATCCTGCTGTATCCTCTGACAATCCTCATCACTGTCCGCAACTCCACCAACCTTTGTGTCGTCCGCAAACTTACTAATCAGACCAGCTACATTTTCCTCCAAATCATTTATATATACAATGTGACATTGCACTGGTGTGTTATTACATGGGTATGAATTTGCACTAGTGTGATATTGCACTCATTTGACATTGCACTTGTGTGACATGCACCAGTGTGTCCTTTTTCCCTTTCCCATCTTGTGGCCTCGCTAACTAAGATTACCAATTACACACAACTGTATCTTGGGCTCGTGCCCATCAAGTGAAGCGATATAGGTCAATATTAATTCAGCATTTCCTAATTGGATTCTAATGATTAGATTCAGAACAAAATAACACCCTAATGCTTTTTGAATAGAGAAATGCAAGAAGCAGTTGGAAGATCTTTATCTCTTGAACCTTTTACAGAGATAGTCACAAACACCTTTTAAATATTGAATAGGATCTTTCCGAAAATAGAAAGTACTGAAAATGCAGAGCTTCATTTTATTTCCCTGTTCATTCTCAGGATGTGGGCATTTTTGGCAAGTCTGGCATTTAGTGCCCATCCTGAGAAGGTGGTGATTGTAGTATAATGTAATATAGGGTTGTTACTGGGCTGAATATGTAAATAGTCTGTAAGTGTCATCACAGGAAGTGATGTAACAGAACTTGTATGGAATCTCATGTAGAGTGAAACTCGAAGCCATAGAAGTTAGATGCATGTAAATAAACTCCTGTTCCTATAACCGTCAATCTCTCATGTGGTACCATTATTCAAGAAGGGTAGCAGGGATAGACCAGGTAATTCCAGGCCGGTGAGTTTAACATCAGTGGTTGGGAAACTATTGGAAAAAATTCTGAGGAACAGGATTAATCTCCACTTGGAGAGGCAGGGAATAACCAGGGATAGTCAGCATAGCTTTGTCAGGGGGAGCTCGTGTCCAACTAACTTGATTGAATTTTTCGAGGAGGTGACTAGATGAGGGTAAAGCAGTTGATGTAGTCTACATGGACTTCATTAAGGCTTTTGATAAGGTCCCGCATGGGAGATCGGTTAAGAAGGTAAGAGCCCATGGGATCCAGGGCAATTTGGCAAATTGATCCAAAATTGGCTTAGTGGCAGGAGGCAGAGAGTAATGGTTGAGGGTTGTTTTTGCGAGTGGAAGCATGCGACCAGTGGTGTACCACAGGGAATGGTACGGGGATACTTGCTGTTTGTAGTGTACATTAATGATTTAGACATGGATATAGGAGGTATGATAAGTAGTTTCGCAGATGACACGAAAATTGATGGTGTCATAAATAGTGAGGAGGAAAGCCTTAGATTACAGGACGATAAAGATGGGCTGAGCTGTGGCAAATGGAATTTAATCCTGAGAAGTGTGATGTGATGCATTTTGGGAGGATTAACAAGGCAAGGGAATGTACAATGGATGGTAGGACCCTAGGAAGTACAGAAGGTCAGAGGGACCGTGGTGTACTTGTCCATAGATCACTGAAGGCAGTAGCACAGGTAGCTAAGGTGGTTCGGAAGGCATATGGGACACTTGCCTTTATTAGCCGAGGCACAGAATATAAGAGCAGGGAGGGTTATGATGGAGCTGTATAAAACGCTAGTTAGGCCACAGCTGGAGTACTGTGTACAGTTCTGGTCACCACACTATAGGAAGGATGTGATTGTACTGGAGAGGGTGCAGAGGAGATTCACCAGGATGTTGCCTGGGCTGGAGCATTTCAGCTATGAAGAGAGACTGAAAAGGCGAGGGTTGTTTTCCTTAGAGCAGAGAAGGCTGAGGGGGAACATGATTGAGGTTTACAAAATTATGAGGGGCATTGATAGGTTAGATAGGAACAGACTTTTTCCCTTAGCGGAGCGGTCAATAACCAGGGGGCATAGATTTAAGGTAAGGGGCAAGAGGTTGAGAGGGGATTTGAGGAAAAGTTTTTTCACCCAGCGGGTGGTTGGAATCTGGAATACGCTGCCTGAAGGGGTGGTAGAAGTAGGAACCCTCACAACATTTAAGAAATATTTAGATGAGCACTTTAAGTGCTATAGCATACAAGGCTACGGGCCAAGTGCTGGAAAATGGAACTAGAATAGTAAGGTGCTTGATGGCTGGCATAGACACGATGGGCTGAAGGGCCTGTTTCTGTGTTGTATAACTCTATGACTCAGGCATTCTGTTGCAAGACTAATCAGCATCAGAATATTGCAGTGATACAACTGAATAACTTAGGCTACTTCAGAGAACAATTGAGAGTCAACCATGTTGGTGTGGGACTGGAGTCACAGATAAGCCAGACCGGGTAAGGATGGCAGGTTTCCTTCCCCAAAGTGACATTAGTGAAACAATTAGTTTTTTATGACAATCTGACAGCTTCATTGTCACTTTTGTTGATACCAACTTTTTAAAACTGAGTTAAAATTCCCAAACTGCCAAGGTAGGATTTGAACTCTTGTCCTGTGAATTATTATTCCTAGCATTCTTAATTTCTACTGCACCCAAATGGGACACAAATTTAGTTCTTTGCTCCCTTCTGAGTCCAGGTGTTTCCAATGCCAGTTCCATTGCTTTGGGAAGGCTTTAGATGAAGGCTCTTCACCATTAACTGACGTGAATTGCCCATGACCTAGTCTTGTATTGCCTCTTGGGCGCAGTCTGTGTGTGATTCAGCAAGATAAAAGGGAAGATGGTGGGTGTGGAGGTGGCGGGAGGGAACAATAATTAAGGGATTACATACCACTGACAGATTGCACCGTTGAGGGCGAGCATAGGGTCTAATGGCAGCCAGGTGAATGGGGAGACGAGATGAATGGACACGAACACAAAATCTAGGCTAACACTCCCAGTGCATTACTGAGGGAGTGCTGCTTTGTTGAAGGTCCTGTCTTTCACATGAGACGTCAAACCGAAGCCCTGTCTGCTCTTTCAGGTAGATGTAAAAAATTCCAAAATGCTTTTTCAAGGAAGAGCCAGGGCATTCTCCCCAGTGTACTGGCAAATATTTAACGCTCAACCAATGCCACTTAAAAAGCAGATTATCTGGTCATTATCACACTGCTGTTTTTGGGAGCTTGCTGTGTGCAACTTGGCTGTCATGCTCCCCACATTACAACAATGACTACACTTCAAAAGTACTTTATTGGCTGTAAGATGCTTTGCGATGCTCTAAGGATGTGACAGGCGCTATATAAGTGCAAGTTCTAGTTAATTCCCCCACAGGTGAGTAAATCCAGCCTAATTGCAAGTGGCTGCTTAAAGTGGTACTGACTGAGATCTGGGAGTGAGTTACTTGACGGAAAAGCCTTAAGGAAGAAAAAAATGTTGAACTAAAATAATGTGGAACAAGGATAGAAGGAAAGCCACTTAATGAGGTGAGGCAGGTCTACCCTGAGATTGCTTGTCTGCCGTTAAGTACTGGATGAGTGGAAATTTCCTCCAACATCTGACATGTGGGAGTCTTTCAAACGTCAGTTGATTAGAATCCAGGCCAGCATGTTCCTGTGAGGAAGAAGGATAAGTTTGGCAAGTTTCGGGAACCTTGGATAACGCGGGATATTGTGAGCCTAGTCAAAAAGAAAAAGGAAGCATTTGTAAGGGCTGGAAGGCTAAGAACAGACGAATCCCTTGAGGAATATAAAGACAGTAGGAAGGAACTTAAGCAAGGAGTCAGGAGGGCTAAAAGGGGTCATGAAAAGTAATTGGCAAACAGGATTAAGGAAAATCCCAAGGCTTTTTATACGTATATAAAGAGCAAGAAGAAAGTATAGGTGGTCTGATTAGCAAGTTTGCAGACGACACTAAGATTGGTGGAGTCGCAGATAGCGAAGGGGACTGTCAGAGAATACAGCAGAATATAGATAGATTGGAGAGTTGGGCAGAGAAATGGCAGATGGAGTTCAATCAGGGCAAATGCGAGGTGATGCATTTTGGAAGATCCAATTCAAGAGTGAATTATACAGTAAATGGAAAAGTCCTGGGGAAAATTGATGTACAGAGAGATTTGGGTGTTCAGGTCCATTGTTCCCTGAAGGTGGCAACGCAGGTCAATAGAGTGGTCAAGAAGGCATACGGCATGCTTTCCATCATCGGACGGGGTATTGAGTACAAGAGTTGGCAGGTCATGTTACAGTTGTATAAGACGTTGGTTCGGCCACATTTGGAATACTGCGTGCAGTTCTGGTCGCCACATTACCAAAAGGATGTAGATGCTTTGGAGAGGGTGCAGAGGAGGTTCACCAGGATGTTGCCTGGTATGGAGGGCGCTAGCTATGAAGAGAGGTTGAGCAGATTAGGATTATTTTCATTAGAAAGATGGAGGTTGAGGGGGGACCTGATTGAGGTGTACAAAATCATGAGAGGTATAGACAGGGTGGATAGCAAGAAGCTTTTTCCCAGAGTGGGGGATTCAATTACTAGGGGTCACGAGTTCAAAGTGAGAGGGGAAAAGTTTAGGGGGGGATATGCGTGGAAAGTTCTTTACACAGAGGGTGGTGGGTGCCTGGAACGCGTTGCCAGTGGAGGTGGTAGACGCGGGCACGATAGCGTCTTTTAAGATGTATCTAGACAGATACATGAATGGTCAGGAAGCAAAGAGATACAGACCCTTAGAAAATAGGCGACATGTTTAGATAGAGGATCTGGATCGGCACAGGCTTGGAGGGCCGAAGGGCCTGTTCCTGTGCTGTAATTTTCTTTGTTCTTTGTTCTTTGTAACTAGGGAAAGGGTTGGCCCACTGAAGGACAGTGAAGGGAATCTATGTGTGGAGCCAGAGGAAATGGGTGAGGTACTAAATGAGCACTTTGCATCAGTGTTCACCAAAGAGAAGGACTTGGTGGATGATGAGCCTAGGGAAGGGAGTGCAGATAGTCTCAGTCATCTCATTATCAAAAAGGAGGAGGTGTTGGGTGTCTTGCAAAGCATTAAGGTAGATAAGTCCCCAGAGCCTGATGGGATCTACCCTAGAATACTGAGGGGGGCAAGGGAAGAAATTGCCGGGGCCTTGACAGAAATCTTTGCATCCTCATTGGCTACAGGTGAGGTCCAGAGGACTGGAGAATAGCCAATGTTGTTCCTTTGTTTAAGAAGGGTAGCAAGGATAATCCTGGAAATTATAGGCCGATGAGCCTTACATCAGTGGTAGGGAAATTATTCGAGAGGATTCTTCGGGACAGGATTTATTCCCATTTGGAAACAAACGAACTTATTAGCGAGAGGCGGCATGGTTTTGTGAAGGGGAGGTTGTGTCTCACTAATTTGATTGAGTTTTTTGAGGAAGTGACGAAGATGATTGATGAAGGAAGGGCAGTGGATGTTATCTATATGGACTTCAGTAAAGCCTTTGACAAGGTCCCTCATGGCAGACTGGTACAAAAGGTGAAGTCACACGGGATCAGAGGTGAACTGGCAAGATGGATACAGAACTGGCTCGGTCATAGAAGACAGAGGGTATCAGTGGATGGGTGCTTTTCTGAATGGAGGGATGTGACTAGTGGTGTTCCGCAGGGATCAGTGCTGGGACGTTTGCTGTTTGTAGTATATATAAATGATTTGGAGGAAAATGTAGCTGGTCTGATTAGTAAGTTTGTGGACGACACAAAAATTGGAGGAGTTGCAGATAGTGATGAGGATTGTCAGAGGATACAACAGGATATAGATCGGTTGGAGACTTGAGCGGAGAAATGGCAGATGGAGTTTAATCCGGACAAATATGAGGTAATGCATTTTGGAAGGTCTAATCCAGGTGGGAAGTATACAGTAAATGGCAGAACCCTTAGCAGTATTGACAGGCAGAGAGATCTGGGTGTACAGGTCCACAGGTCACTGAAAGTGGCAACGCAGGTGGATAAGGTAGTCAAGAAGGCATACGGCATGCTTGCCTTCATCAGTCGGGGCATAGAGTATAAAAATTGGCAAGTCATGTTGCAGCTGTACAGAACTTTCGTTAGGCCACACTTAGAATATTGTGTGCAATTCTGGTCGCCACACTACCAGAAGGACGTGGAGGCTTTGGAGAGGGTACAGAAGAGGTTTACCAGGATGTTGCCTGGTCTGGAGGGCATTAGCTATGAGGAGAGGTTGGATAAACTCTGATTGTTTTCACTGGAACGACGGAGGTGGAGGGGCGACATGATAGAGGTTTGCAAAGTTATGAGCGGCATAGACAGAGTGGATAGTCAGAAGCTTTTTCCCAGGGTGGAAGAGTCAGTTACTAGGGGACATAGGTTTAAGGTGAGAGGGGCAAAGTTTAGAGGGGATGTGCAAGACAAGTTCTTTACACAGAGGGTGGTGAGTGCCTGGAACTTGCTGCCGGGGAAGGTGGTGGAAGCAGGTACGATAGCGACATTTAAGAGGCATCTTGACAAATACATGAATAGGATGGGAATAGAGGGATACGGTCCCTGGAAGTGCAGAAGGTTTTAGTTTAGGCAGGCATCAAGATCGGCGCAGGCTTGGAGGGCCGAATGGCCTGTTCCTGTGCTGTAATGTTCATTGTTCTAAATATTGGGAAGACTGAAGCCATGGACTGCAGTCTCCACCACAAACCCCAGCCGTCACCCTGGTAACTGTCTGAGGCTGAACCAGTCTGCTCTCAACTTTGGTGTCATATTTGACTCCAAGGATGAGCTTCTGACCACATATCCGCACCAGCACTAAGACTGCCCATTTCCACTTCTGTTACATTGCCCGACTGAACCACAGTCTCAGCTCACCTGCTTCTCAATTGATTTTAGCAGTGGCCATCACCTGCTATATTGATTGATAGCCTGTTCTCTCTCGCTGACCTACATTGGCTCCTCGGCTGGCAATGCCTTGATTTTAATATTCTCATCTTTGTTTCCAAATCCCTCCATGGCCTCGCCCCTCCCTATCTCTGTAATCTCCTCCAGCCCCACAACCCTTCCAATTCTGACCTCTTGAGCATTGACAATTTTAATCACTCCACCATTTGGGGCCATGCCTTCAGTTGCCTAGGCCCTAAGCTCTGAAATTGCCTCCCACTATCTTTCCTCCTTTAAGGCACTCCTTCAACCTATCTCTGACCAAGTCTGCCCTAATATATCCTTTTGTGGCTCGGTGTCAAATTTTGTTAGATAATACCATGGTGAAACCCTTTGGGATGTTATACTTCATTGAAGGTGCTATATAAATAATGGTTCTATTGTTGTAATTCAGATGACTTGGTTGGCTGTGAGATGAGTGAAGTAATTGTTTTCAGATGGATCATTTGCTTTGTAGTGCTTGCCCTGACGTTAGCTGAGGCCCTGCTTTGTACAGTGTATCAGGGAGAACTGCCCTACTCTTCTCCAAGAACATATCATGGGATAGTTTACATCTGCTGAAGAGGGCAGACAGGGCCTTGGTTCAAACATCACATCTAATAGACATCACCAGTGCAGTACTCCCTCAGTATTACATGCTCAGATCTCTAGAGTGATGTTTGAACCCAGGACCTTTGGGACCAGAACTGAGAGGGCTACCCACTAAGCCATGACCAACACCTCTTCATGCAAAGTGGGCATTGCCCAGCTGAGCCTCATACTGGCATCCAAACTGGTGATGTCAACACACAAGATGATAAAATGTTATTAAAAAAGGAAATCATCAAAACTTGGACAAAAGAATTCCAACTTCATGAAAAATGGATTTCAATTGGAATTGAGGTTTTGTTACAGATTGCTTTCAAACACATTTACCTTAATGCAATAGACAACCTAGGTTATTACTCCTGCAGGTTTATTTATATGTAAATGCTGTCTATCTGCAGCAGAAGCCTGAATTAGGGCCTCATTTATTCTACAGATATATTTCTCATGCAAATATCCAAACACCCCTGATATATTAACTGGGTTGTTACTGATCAGGATGCTACAATACAGAAATTACAGAGGCTGGTGACAGAATAGGTTTAATAGGTTCATTAAGCACATCACAGTATTCCTGCATAATGCTGTTTCTTATCGATTTTTTTTTTAACGATGATTTGGGGAATTGAGACTTCTAAAGGGAGCTATTCGTTTTGAGGTCTGAGATTATCCTTCAGAGACTGTGAAGGGAAAATGCAGCAAAGGACTTTGTTACACAGAAACTGGTCAGCAGCTGGAATAGAATATCAAGAATCAGAGAATCACGGAATGGTTACTGCGCAGAAGGAGGCCATTCGGCCCGTCGCGTCCATGCTGGCTCTTTGCGAGAGCAACTCAGCTAATCCCACTCCCCTGCTTTTTCCCCGTGGCCCTGCAAATTTTTTCTATTCAGATAATTATCCAATTCTCTTTTGAAAGCCATAATTGAACCTGCCTCCACCACACTCTCAGGCCATGTATTCCAGATCCCAACCACTCACTGTGTAAAAAAAAAAAAGGCTTTTCCTCATGTTGCCTTTGGTTCTTTTGCCATCCACCTCAAATCGGTGTCCTTTGGTTCCCGAGCATTCTGCCAATGAGAACAGTTCCTTTCTATCCACTCTGTCTCGACCCCTCTGGTTTTTGAACACCTCTATCAATACTCCTCTCAACCTTCAATTTCTCAAAGAGAACAGCCCGAGTTTCTCCAATCTATCCACATAATTGAAGTTCCTCATCCCTGGAACCATTCTTGTAAATCTTTTCTGCACCCTCTCTAAAGTCTTTACATCCTTCCTCAAGTCCCCAGAATTGGACACAATACTCCAGTTGAGTGCAAACCATGTTTTGTGAAGGTTCATCATAACTTCCATGCTTCTGTATTCTACGCCTCTATTTATAACGCCCAGGATCCCTTATGCCTTATTAACCTGCCCTGCCAGCTTCAACAATTTGTGCACGCATACCTCAGGTCCCTCTGCTCTTGCACCCCTTTTGGAATTGTATCCTTTATTTTATATTGCCTATCCTCATTCTTGCTACCAAAATGCATCACTTCACACCTTTCTGCATTAAATTTCATCTGCCTTGCGTCCGTCCATTCCACCTGTCTATGTCCTCTTGAAGTCTATCACTATCCCCACAGTTCACAATGCTTTCAAGTTTTGTCAAACATAAATTTTGAAATTGTGCCCTGCACACCCAAGTCAAGATCTTTAATACAGATCAAGAAAAGTAGTGGTCCTAATATCGATTCCCTGGGGAACCCCACTATAAACTGTC
The DNA here is from genome assembly GCF_036365525.1 of Heterodontus francisci. Lineage (NCBI taxonomy): Eukaryota > Metazoa > Chordata > Chondrichthyes > Heterodontiformes > Heterodontidae > Heterodontus > Heterodontus francisci. The sequence goes on from NC_090379.1 coordinate 15,067,984, forward strand.
CTCCAATCAGAAAAACAATCGGTCATCACCACTCTGTTTTCTGTCACTGTTTTGTATCCATGCTGCCACTGTCCTATTTATTCTATGGGTTTTAACTTTGCTGATAAGCCTGTTATGTGACACATAATCGAATGCCTTTTGGAAGTTTACATACACTACATCAATCCTCCCTGTTACCTCAAGGAAGTTAGTTAAACATGATTTGCTTTTAACAAATCTGTGCTGGCTTTCCTTAATTAATCCACATTTGTCCAAGTGACTGTTAATTTTGTCCTGCATTATGGTTTCGAAAAGCTTTCCCACCACAAAGGTTAAACTAGCTGTCCTGTAGTTGTTGGGCTTGTCCTTACACCCTTTCTTGAACATTTGCAATTCTCCAGTCCTTTGACATCAATCCTGTATCTAAGGAGTATTGGAAGATTATGGCCAGTGCTTCTGCAATTTCCACCCTTACTTCCCTCAGTGTCCTCAGATGCACCTTATCCAGTCCTGGTAACTTAACAACTTTAAATACAGCCAGCCTTTCTAATACCTCCTCTTTATCAATTTTTAGCCCATCAGTGTCTTAACTACCTCTTCTTTCACTCTGACGTTAATAGCATCTTCTTCCTTAGTAAAGACAGTTGCAAAGTACTCATTTAGTACCTCAGCCATGCCCTCTGCTTCCATGCGTAAATCCCCTTTTTGGTCCCACTCCTCTTTTACCACCCTTTAACTATTCAGTTGCCTATAGAAGACTTCTTGATTAATTTTTTATGTTAGATGCCAGTCTCTTCTCATACAATTTCTTGATTCTCATATTTCTTTTTTCACTTCCCCCTCTGAACTTTCCATATTCAGCCTGGTTCTCATTTGTATAATCAACCTGACATTTATTAGACATTCGCTTTTTCTGCTTCATCTTACTCTCTATTTCTTACATCATTCAGGGAGCTTTAGCTTTGTTTGTCCTACCTTTCTCCTTCATGGGAATGTACCTCGACTGTACTCGAACCATCTCCTCTTTAAGGCCAGATCCGTTCTCACCCCACTGAAATTGGCCCTCCCCCAATTAATTATGGCACTGTTTTAAAAAAGAGCAGGGGAGTTCTCCCTGGTGTCCTGTCCAATATTTATCCCTCAACCAACATCACCAAAACGGATTATCTGGTCATTTATCACATTGCTGTCTGTGGGAGCTTTTTAAAAATTCTGTCATAGGCGGTGGGTAGCGCTGGCTAGGCCAGCATTAGTTGTCCATCTCTAATTGGCCTTGATAAGGTGAGCTTGCTGTGCGCAAATTGGCACTTCATTTCCCTACATTCCAACAGTAACCACACGTCAAAAAGTACTTCATTGGCTAGCAAGCGCTTTGGGCAGAGGCTACAAAGGCTGTAGGTTTATCCGAGAGTGAATTCCCAGTGCTGGTTGTAAAACGATGAATGTAGCACTCTCCCTGCAAAAAGCATTGATCTGTGTGAAATGACCTTGTGTGGATGGATGTAGCTACTCAAGCATTACCATCACTATGAGATCGTGCTCTGCAGTACGTTTTATTCCATCTGAAAACAAGATGTAAAACTAAAAAATGACATGGAGATTCCAGATGTGAGAAATGGATTTTATTTTTACCTTTTTTTATTGTGAAAATTTATGTTTATGAGGGTGAGGATTGTTTGTGCTCAGAATGTGGTGACTCAGTTGGTAGCACTTTTGCCTCTGAGCCAGAAAGTGTTGTGTTCAAGACCCACTCCAGGACTTCAGTGCAAAAATCAAGATGAATACAGTACTGAAGCTGTCTTTTGGATGACATGTAAAACCGAGGCATCGTCTGCCTTCTCAGGTGGTTGTAAGATCTCCCACGGGCTATTTTGAAGAAGAACAGGGGCGTTATCCCTGGTGTTCAGGCCAATATTTATTCCTCAACCAACATCACTAAAATCAGATTATTGGGACGTTCCTATTTGTGGGAGCTTGCTGTGTGCAAATTGTCTGCCATGTTTCCTACATTACAACAGTGACTACACTTCAAAAGTACATCATTGGCTGTAAAGCACTTTGAGACATCCGTGAAAGATGCTAGATAAATGAAAGTCCTCATTTCTTTATTTTCCTTTTTGCCGGGGGGGGGGGGGGGTGGGGGGTGGGGGGGGGGCAGTGGTGGTGGGTGGGGAGGTGGAACACTTTCATTGTAAGGCAACCTGGGGAAGGATTTCCAGTTACAAAGACCAGTGGGGCAGGAGCCAGACAAGTGTTGGAGTCACTGCAAAACTTAGCCAAGAGTCCTTATCACTGAATCGGCATCATGGCATCGTCCTTGGCAACCGGTAAACTCAGATGGGATTGGGTTGTTCTGAAGTGCACCAGCCCTTGTGTTTCACAGTTGAAATAGTTGACAATGAGAAAAGGCAAGCCACAGATACTGGCAGACACCACAACCAGACTGCCACCGTCTGGCAATAAGCCACCATTATATCTGCAGCTGCTGACATACCTACCTGCCCTACCCAGCCTGGCCTACCCTAGTCCCACAACCTACGTGGTTGATCTTTAACGAAATAGCCTAGCAAACCATTCAGTCTGACAATATTCCCAAAACCTAAACGCCATTGTGGGAGCACCTTCACCGCATGGACTGCAACCGTTCAGGAAGCGGGCCCACCACCACCTGCTGGGTGCAACTAGGGATGGACAATAAATGCCAGCGATGCCCGCATCCTGAGGATGAATGGATTGTTCCTTTCTTTTAACTTGTCTTATCTTCTACTCTTTTTAACCTTGCTGGTGCCTGCACTTGCTTGGCATTTTACTCAGCTTCTCCCCAATTAAAACCCCTTAGGAGCAGGGGAGAAGGGGCATAAATTGATATGCCAGGGTGTAAATGAAAGAACTTGCATTTTTATGATGCGTTTCGCATACTCGGCACATCCCAATGTACTTTATAGCCAATGAAGTACTTTTTGAAGTAATATAGGAAAAACAGCCGCCAATTTGCACACAGTAAGCTCCCACAGACAGCAACAAGCCAATCTCTTTTCGTGGTAAATATTGGCCAGGACATTGTGAAGAGCTCTTCTTCAAAGTAGTATCCTGGGATCTTTTACGCCCTCCTCAGAGGACAGACAGAACCTCAATTTAACATCCCATCTAAAAGAGGGCAGCTCCAAGATAGCAGTGCTGTCTGTACCAGCTTATGTGCTCAAGCCACCAGTGTAGGATATGAACCCACGATTTTCCTGTTTCAGAGGCAAGAATGCTACTCACTGAGCCACAGTTGGTCATTCTGCTGGCACTTCCTGCAGCTTAAACCTACTCTGAACAGCTGTTTCCATACGATTTCTGTGCAGTGTTTACACGGAATCTGTCATAAATATGTTTAAATTACCAACCACTAATAAGGGTGAACTAGGTGTCACTTTGCGACATAATAAATGCATCAGTGTATAATACTGTTCAATGAATTCTGAAGGAGGACTGCAAGAGGTTAGAACTGGTTTCCTCTCTGCAGTTGCATCTAACCATTTGTTTACCTAAATCATCCAAAACATTTGGATTTTATGTTAATTATCTGCCTTGCACACACTGTTATTAGCTTGTTTATGTTAATATATGGATAAAATTAATGCCATTTGACAGCAGCCCACTGAATGAGATTAAAGAGGCAGGGTCGGCAGAAGTAACCCTGAGTTATAGGTCTTACAGGAAAAGGAACACATTGCCCAGCAGCCATGTGGTGATGTAGTTAGGATCCTGGAAGAATGACTAAAGGTTATCTACTGTCCAGACTAGTTCATGCTGGGTCATTTAGGCATCACCATTGTGTTGCAAAGAGCAGCACACTTGGGTCTAGCTGGTATTTGCTGTCCAGCTGACAGAATGTATCATTGGTTATCATCAGATTAACAGTATAACCTGCCCTTCTGAATGTCCTCGGTTTGGATTTATGAATGGGAAATCATGTTTGATGAATCTGTTGGAGTTTTTTGAGGATGTTACTAACAGAATTGATAAAGGGGAGCTGGTGGATGTGGAATACTTGGATTTTCAGAAGGCATTTGATAAAGTCCCCCACAGGAGGTTGGTTAGCAAAATTAAAGCACATGGGATAGGAGGTAATATACTGGCATGGATTAAAGATGAGTTAACAGGCAGAAAGCAGAGAGTAGGAATAAACAGGTCATTCTCGCGTTGGCAGGCTGTGACTAGTGGGGTACTGCAGAGATCATTGCTTGGGCCCCAGCTGTTCACAATATATATCAATGAATTGGATGTGGGGACTAAATGTAGTATTTCCAAGTTCGCGGATGACACAAAACTAGGTGGGAATGTGTGTTGTGAGTAAGATGCAAAGCGGTTTCAAAGGGATTTGGATAGACTTAATGAATGGGCAAGAACGTGGCAGATGGAATATAATGTGGAAAAATGTGAGGTTTGGTAGGAGGAACAAATGTGCAGAGTATTTCTTAAATAATAAGAGATTAAAAAGTGTAGATGTACAAAGGGACTTGGGTGTCCTTGTCAATAAGTCACTGAAAGTGACTTGCAGCAAGCAATTAGGAAGGCAAATGGTATGTTAGTCTTTATCGCAAGAGAATTTGAATACAGGAGTAGCGAAGTCTTGCTTCAATTGTATAGAACCTTGGCTGTACTGCACCTGGAGTACTGTGTGCAGTTTTGGTCTCCTTACCTGAGGAAGGATATTGTTGCCATAGAGGGAGTGCAACAAAGGTTCACCAGACTTGTTCCCGGGATGGCGGGACTGTCCTGTGAAGAGAGATTGAGGAAACTGGGCCTGCATTCTCTCGAGTTTTGAAGAATGAGAGGAGATCTCATTGAAATCTGCAAAATACTTAAAGGGATAGACAGGGTAGATGCAGCTAAGATGTTTCTCCTGGTTGGGGAGTCTAGAACCAGGAGCCACTTCGGACAGAGATTTGGAGAAATTTCTTTACTCAGTGGGTTGTGAATCTTTGGAATTCTGTACCCCAGAGGGCTGTGGAAGGTCAGTCATTGAATATGTTTAAAGCATAGATTGACAGATTTCTAAATACAAATGACATAAGGGGATATGAGGATAGTTTGGGAAAAAGGCACTGAAGTGGATGATCAGCCATGATCGTATTGAATGGCAGGGCAGGCTTGATATGCTGACTGGCCGACTCCTGCTCCTATGTTCCTCTGCGATTTATAACTAGCGGTATAGAGTACAAAAGCAAGGAGATTATGATGAACCTTTATAAAATACTAGTTCAGCCTCAAGTGGAGTATTCTGTCCAATTTTGGGCACTATACTTTAGCAAGGATGTGAAGACTTATTAGAGGGTGCAGAGAATGTTTTTGTGGATGAGGGACTTCAATTACGTGGATAGATTGGAGAAGTTGGGGTGTTCTCCTTCGTGAATAGAAGGTTGAAAGGAGATCGGAGAGAGGTGTTCAAAATCATGAGAGGTCTAGGTACAGCAGGTAGAGAAAAACTGTTCCCATTGGTGGAAGGGTCGAGAACCAGAGGACGTCGATTTAAGGTGATTGGCAAAAGTACCAATGGTCATATGTGTGGAACTATCTGAGTTGCTCTTACAAAGAGCCGGCACGGACATGGTGGGCTGAATGGCCTCCTTCTATGCTGTAACCATTCTATGATACTCTATAAATACAAGTCTTTTGGTTTTCTGTTATGATACTGAATTATAACCAATAAGGCCATGCTTCCTTTAGCACCCAAAGCATGTTGAAGTTATGAGTAGCCCTTATTTATAAATATTGGAAGGACATGGTATTAGGGTTGCCAACCAGAATAGCTTTTACTCTCTCTTCAATATTTTTATAACTAGTAAACAAACATGTTCAAAGAAAATGAAAAAAAAAACACAAACAATTTTTAATGCAGTGATTTGTCTCTCTAGTGGCTTGCAGCAGTGTCCAGGAGACTAATCTTACGTTTCTGGAGACTCCAGGGCAATCCTGGAGTGTTGGCAACCTACTCATCCCCCTTAAATGGTCGTCTAGTGGTTGTGGACTAGTAACCCAACATAGTCCCAGTCTCAACTGGTGTGGTAGCATTGTGGGTATGTTACTGGACTAGTTCGTCCAGTAGTTTGGGTTAATGATTGGGGGATATTCCCCAGCAACTGGGGAATTTAAATTTAATTAAATAAATCTGGGATGCTGCTAGTACATTGTCATTGAAAACCCAACTTGGCTTGTATGCCACTTTTCTATATTCAAGAAGCTCATTACTTTTTCTCAAGGCCTATGAAGGATGGGCAATATTTGCTGGCCTTGCCAGTGATGCCCACATCCTGTGAATGAAAAGAAGAGGCAGACTGTGAAATTCTGTTGAATGAAGTTGGCCATTTGTGGGCTGGCATTGGGTAAAAATAAGCACTTTCCCAATATGCGCATGCAAGAATGCTCCAGCAGGGGTTGCTAGATAGCAGTCAGTAATCGATTTCCCCTTTCTAATCCAAAGTTGCAGACGGCAATGTTTTAACACCAATATTGATCAACAGCAATTCATGGACTCAGCACCACGGGTATAATCACCTTTGCAATTGCTGCACCTCATGCTGGATATAGTTTGACTCATCTGTGGGTAGGTAGGCACAGATACTTTGACTTTCTGCAAGGATTTGTTCCCTTTGTATTGTTTTGCTTTCAGTAATGTCAATCTCTCTAATTATACTTTTCATTACATTACACTGAAGCGATTTGCCACTCATTGTTCCAGATGCCAAACTTCTCTTGAGCATTTGAAGTAACATCTGTCCCTTTGACACAGTTGTCCTTTCCGCATGATTTTACCTCACTGGTATATTCAGATTTCGGAAGACTGTCAAGGCCTTGGATAGCATCAGGGGTGAGGGACTTAACGAACATACGAATTAGGAGCAGGAGTAGGCCACTCGGTCCCTAAAACCTGCTCCGCCATTCAATAAGTTCATGGCTGATCTGACTGTAACCTCAATTCCACATTCCCGCCTACCCCCGATAACCTTTCACCCCCTTGCTTCTCCAGAATCTATTTATCTCTGCCTTAAAAATATTTAAAGACTGCTTCCTCTACCTTTTAAGGAAGAGTTCCAAAAACTCTCAACTCTCTGAGAAAAAATTCCTCCTCATCTGTGTCTTAAATAGGTAACCCCTTATTTTTAAACAGTGACCCCTACTTCTAGATTCTCCCTCAAGGAGAAACATCGTTTCCACATCCACCCTGTCAAGACCCCTCAGGATCTTATATGTTTCAATCAAGTCGCCTCTTACTCTTCTAAACTCCAGAGGATACAAGCCTAGACTGTCCAACCTTTCCTCATAAGACAGCCCGCCCATTCCAGGTATTAGTCTAGTAAACCTTCTCTGAACTGCTTCCAACGCATTTACACCCTTCCTTAAATAAGGAGACTAATACTGTACACAGGACTCCAGATGTGATCTCACCAATGCTCTGTATAACTGAAGCATAACCTCCATACTTTTGTATTCAATTCCCCTCGCAATAAACTATAACATTCTATTAGCTTTCCTAATTACTTGATGTACCTGCATACTAACCTTTTGTGATTCATGCACTAGGACACCCAGATCTCTCTGCATCTCAGAGCTCTGCAATCTCTCACCTTTTAGATAATCTGCTTTTTTATTCTTCCTGCCAGCCAAAATGGACAATTTCACATTTTCCCACATTATACTCCATGTTACAATCAGGTGAGAGGAAGTCACACGGCTCACCTCTTATCCTTCCTCTTATTTGACCGCAACAGGGTTTATTCCTTTTTAAAACAGTGGATGTGCTTACAGCCTCAGTGCGTGTTTTACCTTTTACCTTTGTTGTGATTATAAAAGAATCAATCAGACAGGTTTTCTCGAGTTTAAACAAGAAAAAGGTGAGTTTATTATACTTAATAATCTAAACCCGATCCAAATAAAATTATGCAACACATTCACACACACACTCACACGCGAATCACACACTCACAAATAGATTACAGAGTGATGAGGAGTAGATTTGTGGTTGGATTAGAGTCCACAACAAATGGAAATTAATACACAGTCTGTGGGGTTGGGTGGTTCCATTGTCTTCCAGCTGACGTTGTGTTCTTGAAGTCTTTGGCTGGTAGAAGTGCCCTTTGTGACAGGCCCACCTAATTCATGATTTTCTTGGAGGCAGAATTGTAGGTGCTTTCTTCCCCTGTTGTCTTTGTCTTGGATCTAGCAACTGGCAGCTAGGCTTCGCATGCCCCACCAGGCCTTCTGGAGAGAAAGAGCAAGAGAGACAGACCTTTTGGTTTCTGCTCAGTCTGAGTCACTGGATTGTCTGCCTTTTCCAAGGGAAACTCCCAGCTTTCACAGCGATGGACTGACAGTCACATGACTGCCTCTGTGTATTCGCTGGAACCTTCTAATGAGATTCAAGTTGGGGAATTTCAGTCTCTCAGGCCTCAGGATGTTAATGTTTACACCTGGAAGGGTTGGCCCTTTCAACGTTAATGACCCAGAATGGCTTTGAATCTCTTGCTATTGAAAGCAATCTCCGTAGTTCAATCAATAGAGAAAACCATTGTTTTGGGTACAGGCTCATCAGACATGTGTCTCCTCTTGGAATATGCAAGGTATTCAAGTGCAAATTTCAGTGGTCATCTTGGCTGCCAGCTTTTGTTTTAAGTTAACTACGGGTTTAAGCTCTTTCTGTTTCATTAAAGGTTTACTGTAGGTTTCCAATTGATGAATTAAAATAAATCCTCCTTTGGCATAGCAGGTTTTATTGACACTCCATTTGCCAGATCTTTCCCACTCACTTAACCTATAATATCCCTTTGTAGCCTCCTCATGTCCTCTTCACAACTTACTTTCCTACCTATATATAAAAGCAAAATACTGCGGATGCTGGAAAGTAAATAAAAACAAGAAATGCTGGAACCACTCAGCAGGTCTGGCAGCATCTGTGGAAACAGAAGCAGAGTTAACATTTCGGGTCAGTGACCCTTCTTCAGAACTGACAAATATTAGAAATGTCAAAGGTTATAAGCAAGTGAGGTGGAGGTCGGGCAAGAGATAACAAAGAAGGTGTAGATTGGACAAGGCCACATAGCTGACCAAAAGGTCATGGAGCAAAGGCAAACAATATGTCAATGGTGTGTTGAAAGACAAAGCATTAGTACAGATAGGGTGTTAACGGACTGAAGATTGAACAGCATGAAACAGCATGTACAAACATGAAAAAAAACAGTGGGTAAGCAAACTGAACAAACTAAGATGAAATGAAATAAACATACAAAAATAAATTGTAAAAAATGTAAAAAAGAAAAAATAACTAAAAATAAAAGTAAAGTGGGGGGCCCGTCATGCTCTGAAATTATTGAATTCAATGTTCAGTCCGGCAGGCTGTAGTGTGCCTATTCAATAAATGAGATGCTGTTCCTCGAGCTTGCGTTGATGTTCACTGGAACACTGCAGCAAGCCCAGGATAAAGATATGAGCATGAGAGCAGGGGGGAGTGTTGAAATGGCAAGCAACCGAAAGCTCAGAGTCCTGCTTGCGGACTGAGCAGAGGTGTTCCGCAAAGCGGTCACCCAGTCTGTGTTTGGTCTCCCTAGTGTACAAGAGACCACATTGTGAACAGCGAATACAGTATACTACATTGAAAGAAGTACAAGTAAATCGTTGCTTCACCTGAAAGGAGTGTTTGGGGCCTGGGATAGTGGGGAGAGAGGAGGTAAATTGGCAGGTATTACACCTCCTGCGATTGCAGGGGAAGATGCCATGGGAGGGGGACGAGGTGGTGGAGGTAATGGAGGAGTGGCCCAGGGTGTCGCGGAGGGAATGATCCCTTCGGAATGCTGACAAGGGAAGGGAGGGGAAGATGCGTTTGGTAGTGGCATCACGCAGGAGGTGGCGGAAATGGCAGAGGATGATCCTTTGGATATGGAGGCTGATGGGGTGGAAAGTAAGGACAAGGGGAACCCTGTCACGGTTCTGGGAGGGAGGGGAAGGGGGTGAGGGTAGAGGTGCGGGAAATGGGCCGAACACGGTTGAGGGCCCTGTCAACAACAGTGGGGGGGAATCCTCGGTTGAGGAAAAAAGAGGTCATATCAGAAGCACCGTCATGGAAGGCAGCATTATCAGAGTAGATGCGTCGGAGACGGAGAAATTGGGAGAATGGAATGGAGTCCTTACAGGAGGCAGGGTGTGAAGAAGTGTAGTCGAGGTAGCTGTGGGAGTCGGGGGGCTTATCATGGATATTAGTAGACAACCTATCCCCAGAGATGGAGACACAGAAGTCGAGGAAGGGAAGGGTCAGAGATGGACCATGTAAAGGTGAGAGACGGGTGGTCTCAATGTGGTCTCCTCTACATTGAGGAGACCAAACGCCAATATGTTACCCCTTATGCAATGAGTTTTTATTTTCCCCAATAAGCTTTGATGTGGCACCTTATCAAATGCCTTCTGGAGATTGAAGTGCAGTACATCCACCAGTTCCTCTTCATCCATAGCACATATTACTTCTTCAAAGAGCTCCAATAAATTGTTTAAACATGATTTCCCTTTCACAAAACCATGTTGATTCTGCCTGATTACCTTGAATTTTTCTAAGTGCCCTGCTATAATCTCTTTAATAATAGCTTCTAGCATTTTCCCTAGGACAGATGTTAAGCTAACTGGCCTGTACTTTCCTGTTTTTTGTCTCCCTTTTTGAATAAAGGAGTTATAGAGTCATAGAGAGATACAGCACTGAAACAGGCCCATCGGCCTGCCGAGTCTGTGCCGACCCTCAACCACCCATTTATACTAATCCTACATTAATCCCATATTCCCTACCACATCCCCCACCTTCCCTCAATTCTCCTACGACCTACCTACACTCGGGGCAATTTACAAACGCCAATTTACCTATCAACCTGTAAGTCTTTGGCTTGCATTCACTGTTTTCCAATCTAATAGAACCTTCCCCGAATCTAGGCAACTTTGGAATATTAAAACCAATGCAGCAACTATCTCACTAGCCCCTTCTTTTAGGACTCTAGGATGAAGTCTATCAGGAACTGGGGACTTGTCAGCCCACAGCTCCAACAATTTGCTCAGTACCGCTTCCCTGGTGATTGTAATTTTCTTGATTTCCTCCCTCCCTTCCATTTCCTGTTTTACAGCTATTTCTGGGATGTTACTTGTATCCTCTATAGTGAAGACTGATACAAAATACCTGTTCAGTTTACCTGCCATCTCCTTATTTTTCCTTATTAATTCCCCAGACTCACTTTCTATAGTACCAATGCTCACTTTATTAACTCTTTTCTTTTTGAAATGTCTTTAGAAACTCTTACTACCTGTTTTTATATTTCTAGCTATCTTTCTCTCGTACTCTAATTTTTCCCTCCTGATCAATCTTTTAGTCATTCTTTGCTGTTCTTTATATTTTGTCCAGTAATCTGACTGCCGCCCGTCTATGCACAATTATATGCTTTTTCTTTAAGTTTGATACTATCTTTAATTTTTTTAGTTAACCACAGATAGTAGGCCCTCCCCTTGGAATTTTTCTTTCTTGTTGGAATGTATCTATTCTGTGTATTCTGAAATTTCTACTTAAATGTCTGCCACTGCATCTCTATTGATCTATCACTTAACCTACTTTGCCAGTTCACTTTAGCTAGCTCTGCTTTCATATCCTGATAATTGCCCTTATCTAAGTTTAAAATACTAGCCTTGGACCCATTCTTCTCTCCCTCAAATTGAATGTAAAATTCAGTCATATTATGATTGCTGCTACCGAGAGGTGCCTTCACTATGAGGTCATCAATTAATCCTATCTCATTGCACAATACCAGGTCTAATGTAGCCTGCTCTCTGGTTGGCTCCAGAATGTGCTGTTCTAAGATGCTTTCCCAAAAACAATTTAAAAACTCTTCATCTACGCTGCCTTTGCCCATCTAATTTTTCCAGTCTATATGTAGATTAAAATCCCCCATGATTATCGCCATACCTTTCTGACAAGCTCCAATTATTTCTTCCTTTATACTCTGTCCTACCGTGTGGTTGCTGTTAGGGGGCCTGTACACCACTCCCAAGATGACTTCTTGCCTTTATCATTTCTCACCTCTACCCAAATCGCTTCTACATCCTGGTTTCCTGAACTGAGGTCACCCCTTTCGAATGTGCTATTATCTTTTCCCAGCTTCCTGTCCTTCGTAAATGTCATGTACCTTTCAATATTCAAGGCCCAATCTACGTCATCCTGCAGCCATGTCTCTGTAATGGCTATCAGATCATACTTATTTCTTTGTATTTGTGCTAACAGTTCATCTGACTTGAGAAGCTGGGATTGTTTTCCTTAGAGCAGAGAGAGTTAAGAAGTGATTTAATAGAGGCGTTCAAAATTATGATGGATTTTGTTTTCCTTAAGTAAAGAAAAATATTTCCTCTGGTGGGAGGATATGGAATTAAAATAATTCGCAAAAGAACCAGAGGAGAGCTGAGGAGATTTTTTTAGACAGCGAATTGTTACGTTGTAGATTCTGTAATATCTGATGTATAATGCATTAATTTAGGAAGCTGAGGAACAGCAGAAGGACTACAGATTCTTCCTTTTGGACTCCGCTTGTCACTGCTTCTCATTGAAAGGATTTCCCATTGACAACCATGCTCTGTGTTCCGTTCGAGATTTAATTAACGGCTTACCACAACCCAGAAGCATCTATAAAAGCTGCTTACCTCTTTATCCTGGGTTCTAGTCTACAGCCCGATAGAAAGATATGAATAACCTGCATTGATGTAGTGCCGACCACAACCCTAGCATGTCCCAAAGCAGCCAACAAACTACTTTTGGAGTGTCATCACTGTTGTAATGTAGGGAAACAGGCAACCAGTTTGTGCACAGCAAGATTCCACAAACAGCAATGAAATTGTTAGAGATGGAGAGGGGGGCTCTTATCTATAGGTTACTCCTCAAATCAATAAGGTTCTGAACATTGACAATCAGGATACCACTCAGTAATTGAGTATACAGTATATGTAAATGCAGTTAAGCCTACACCTAAAACTCAATACTTACAAGACGATTAAGCACATGATGGTTGGTTGTGCATTCAGTTCAGAGGTTAGAATCATAGGCTGATACAAATCCAAATACTCATTGCAAACAGCCAGTTTTTATATATTTCCCTCAATCCCTCTACATAGCAATCCACATAAACCTGCACTGCATAATTATATGCAAGTCAAAATACAATGCCATACAGGGAAAACATTAGACTCATTTTGAAATTTGCAAGATTGAGATTGATAGATTTTTGTTCGGCTCGGGCATTAAGGGTTACAGAACCAAGGTGGATAGGTGGGAGTTAAGATACAGATCAGCTACGGTCGAAGTGAATGACAGGCTCAAGGAGCTGAATGGCCTCCTCTTGGTCCTATATTCCTGTGAATTTAATTGATTTTCCCTAATCAATATGTTTAGTTTCGTCACTGAACGAGTTCTTTCTTCCAGAGGCTGGTACGACTCCTTTGTTTTATTTTCTTGATAGTTTCACTCTTGTTACATATAATTGCTGTTCCACCAAGTGAAACTTTCAATTATAAGTTGGTCTTTGATTCAGTCCCATTCTGTACCCGTCAGTCTCCTGCTTCTACAGAAAGCCCAATGGAAGAGGATGATATACCCAGATGTTTTCCTCTGTGGAGCAACCTGTTTCCGCATACTGTTCTCAAATGATTCAATGACAATGTTCTTCCAACTGACCATTGCTACAGGGTCAGCTCTGGATCAATACCCAGTGTGACTATAGACTAATAAACCTTCCTGCTTAGCAGAAAAGGCTAAAGGTTAACCTTACTACAATAGATAATCAATAGGAGTATAACTTTAGTAGCCATCAGGTCAATCTGATTAACTGTTTACCTTGTAAGTAATGAGCAGATAATCTGTTTTCGTACTGATGGTTGAGGATTAGATATTGGCCAGGACACCTGGGAGAATGCCCCTGCTTTTTGATAAATAGTACCACAAGGGGCTGGTTTTTCTAACCGACGAGTTTCAAAAATGTTGGCTCGTCATCTTGGTCACATACCAATGAGCCGCCCCAATCTCAAGCCCGGCGGCTCATTTAAATATTTAAAGCTAGATTGAATTAAATTAAATACATTTCTTTTGCCCCTTCCCCCACCCTGATAACAATAAAATTAATTATTTGCCCGTTCCCCCACAAAACACATACATTTACCATCTGACCTTCCCCTGCACAAACGGCACGAACTTTAAACTACAACCCTTCCCACCATCCCCCATACCCATGACATTAATTTGACCCCATTCCCCACCCCCCCTCCGCCCACACTGATAAACTTACTTTCTCCCCCCTCCCCACCAGTGTTCCCCCCCAGACGGGGATCCGAAGGCGCGGGTGTGCCAGCCGCTGGGCTAAAGATCGCAGCGTGACATCAAGATTAATTTAAATATTCAAGTTGTGGTCCCGTAGCCCAGCGGTGGGGAAGTGACCACGGAACCTTGCCGCCGCCAGGAGGATCAGGCCGGGCCCTGCCAACATCGAGGACCGTGGCGGGCCTCATCCAGAGCCATCTTCAGGTCAGCCCACCACCACGGATCTCGACATCGAGGGCTCCTTAAAATCCAGCCGAAGACCTTTTGCTGTCCACCAGACAGGGCCTCAGTTTAATGTCTCATCCAATTTACAGCACCTCTGACAGTGCAGCACTCCCTCAGTACTGTATTAAACCGTCAGCCTAGATTCTGTGCTGCTGTGCGAGAATGGGATTTGAATCCATGACCCTCTGACTCAGTACTACGGAGCCAACATCTCAGCCCAAACCCACTAGCCCAGTGAAAGCCCTGGGATGCATCCAGTACTCCTCATGACTCCGGCAGAGTATTATGGGGCGGGAGGGGAGGCCACATTGTTTGGTTATTGTGGTTGGGTGACTACATCACCAAGGGTGCATCCTAGGCCTGAATGGGGACGCTGAGGGTGCATCCCTGCAAATTCTCAAACTCCTTGGGTGCAATTTAAACTTCCATTTCCACTCACTACATCATTAGTCTAATTACATGACCACTACATGCCTTAAACCCCCAGTTCAAGTGCCACATCAGGACTTGAGCCTATAACGCCATTGTGCGGCGCAGTGGCGCAGTGGTTAGCACTGCAGCCTCACAGCTCCAGCGACCCGGGTTCAATTCTGGGTACTGCCTGTGTGGAGTTTGCAAGTTCTCCCTGTGTCTGCGTGGGTTTTCTCCGGGTGCTCCGGCTTCCTCCCACAAGCCAAAAGACTTGCAGGTTGGTAGGTAAATTGGCCATTATAAATTGTCACTAGTATAGGTAGGTGGTAGGGAAATATAGGGACAGGTGGGGATGTTTGGTAGGAATATGGGATTAGTGTAGGATTAGTATAAATGGGTGGTTGATGGTCGGCACAGACTCGGTGGGCCGAAGGGCCTGTTTCAGTGCTGTATCTCTAAACTAAACTAAACCCAGGCAGACATTCCAGTGTAGTTTTCACTGGTGGTGATTCGGATGAGTTGTCAAACCCAGCTACCATCTGCCTCTTCAGGTGGACATTAAAGTGAAAGCACAGTCAATGTCCGACATAGAATTGCATCGAAATTCCAGCAGAGAAACAGCTCATTCGACAGCAACTTGTATTTATATAGCGACTTTAACAGTAAAACATCCCAAGGCACTTCACAGGATCATTAGCAAACAGAATTTGACACCCGGCCACCTAAGTCAAAATGATAGATGTTAAGGAGAGTCTTAAAAGAGGACAAAGAGTTGGAGAGCTTTAGGGAGGGTATTCCAGAGCTTAGGGCTTAGGCAGCTGAAGACACAGCCACAAATGGTAAAATCGAGGATGCGCAAGAGACCAGAATTAGAGGAGCGCAGATATCTCGGAGGGTTATGAGGCTGGCGGAGATTACAGAGATAGGGAGGTGCGAGACTATGGAGGGATTTGAAAATGAGGATGAGAATATTAAAATCAAGGCATTGCTTAATTGGGATCCAATGTAGGCCAGTGAGCACAGGGGTGATGGGTGAACAGGATTTGGTGCGATTTAGGACAGGGCCAGATAGAGTTTTGAATACTATGACTTTTGTATGACGGGAAAAGCTTAAAATAAGATATCCAATTTGTCTATCCATTCAACAACCTCCTGAGATACAGAGTGGAGAAATAAGATGCCTCCTGCAACAGATCTTAGTGGGCAGGTTGTTGTGATGTGTTCCGTGGTCTGGGACTTATGGTAACAATTGGAGTTTGGGTCATCCCTCATCCTCGAATTACAGAGCAGGTGACTACATCGTCCATTCCCTGTGCAGACTCAGTTGCTTGCTGTCCACTGTCTTCAAGGGAGGTCAAAGCCAGGGACATCTAATGTTGGGTCAATGATGAGGGGTTGGTTTTTTTATCCTGCATTTGTCCCATGATTCCATACAGAGTTTTGAATGACTTCAAGTTTACGAAGATTAGAACGTGGGAGACCAGCTAGGAGTGCATTAATAGAATTGTCAAGTCTGGAGGTAACAAAGGGTTTCAGCAGCAGATGAGCTGAGGCAGGGGCGGAGTCGGGTGATGTTACAGAGATGGAAATAGGCATTAGAAATATGGTTAGAATATATATATATAATCAACTTGAAATAGATAAAGGAATAGTTTAGTGCTATATTAAAAACAAGAAATGCTGGAAATACTCAGCAGGTCTGGCAGCACCTGTGGAGAGAGAAGCAGAGTTAATGTTTCAGGTCAGTGACCCTTCATCAGAACTGGCAAATATTAGAAATTTAATAGGTTTAAAGCAAATAAAGAAGGGGTGAGGCAAGAGATAACAAAAGGCAAGGACAGGGTCACAGAGAATAACTAACCAGAAGGTCATGGAGCAAAAGCAAACAGTATGTTAATGGGGTGGTGAAAGATAAAACGTTAGTACAGAAAGGGTGTTAATTGACAGAAAAATTAACAGCCCTGGCCCCAAGCACAAACATGATGTTTGAATAAGTTAGTGCTGCTAGTTTTGTTTTACTGGAAACTGCTTAGGGTTTTGTTTCCCTAAAAACAAAGCTAGTGAAATGATTATGCTTGGGTAATAGTTGGGGAACCAAGGGGCCATAGTTGGATAAATAGATAACCATATTACAAAGCTGCACTAGGTTTCTCATTTAACCTTGTTTAATTAGGATGCTTCTGGAATATAAAAGTTAATTGGTATGTAGGAATAGAATAGGAGTTACTTTAGTAACAGATATGGATAATGAAACTTTTGGGAGTTAGTTTGACAACGGAGATGGAATGTTACTGGGGAGGTTGGAATTGATCAGGGAGAACAGCTTGAGACGAGTTAAGGAAAATATGATGTAACAACCTGATTGATCAAGGACAAAAGGTACTTGCGAATGCTCAATAGCAGGTGGATGACATTAAAGGCAGATTTGGACAAAGAACTGGACTTTTTATAGGGTATTTCAGAATAAGGTAAATCCTTATAGGACGAAAAGACCTTTTCGAAAAGGCTTTGATTTTATCATTATGATATTGTTAGAACTTAATTGTCATATCCTTAAGCAGATCTGTTAACATTGTGTTCTGTATGTAACATAATTGCAAAGCATGATGGATAAGTTCAGTCGAATATTAGCTAGAATACTTTACAAGTCATGATATGCCGCAAAGTGATGAAAAGGGTTAATTCAGCCCATGTAAAGTCCTTTGTTTAGAAGTTGTTAAACTGTGGGTAATAGAGTCATAGAGTTATACAGCACAGAAACAGGCCCTTTGGCCCACCGTGTCTGTGCCGGCCATCAAGCACCTATCTATTCTAATCCCATTTTCCAGCACTTGGCCCGTAGCCTTGTATGCTATGGCGTTTCAAGTGCTCATCTAAATACTTCTTAAATGTTGTGAGGGTTCCTGCCTCTACCACTCCTTCAGGCAGTGTGTTCCAGATTCCAACCGCTGGGTGAAATTCTTTTTTCCTCAAATCCCCTCTAAACCTCCTGCCCTTTACCTTAAATCTATGCCCCTTCCTTCCCCTACCCTCCTCTTCCACCCCCTCCCCTTCCCTTCTCTCGCCTCCTCTCCCTTCCCTCCCTTCCTCGCCTCGCCCTGCTTCTCCTCTACCCTATTCTCCTCTCCTCTACCCTATTCTATTCTCCTCCCCTCTCCTTTTCCCTCCTCAATGTAATGTACCCCAGGAAGCTGTTAGCCCCTTAACCAGGAAAGACTGTAAACATGCTCTGTCTGGTCAAGAAGTTGTGAAATGAGACAAGTGCATATCAATCCAAATAAGTGGTCACTGTTGATGAATAGCCACAGCAAGGTGGCACTGGATCAAGGTATGACCTTTTATCTTAGGCTTTGTGAAGGAGTTCATAGAGTCAAGGAAGCATGAATCTGGAGGCCCCCTGAATGACAATGGCATAAACCAGGTGCTAAGAGGTCGTGAAAATGGTGGATTATGTGCCAGGCTCAAGGTTCCATCATGGAAGGGCAGTTAGGTGATTACTGACCAATCAGACAGTCAGAAAAGGAGTTTTACCTAATATGGCACAGAGCCAAACTGGAAAAAGTGTATCAAACAAAGATTTGTAAGACACTTGTAAGGCACATCATTGTGATGAGGAAAAGAAAGAAGATAGACTTCAATGAAGAGACAAGTGCTGCAGTCAACCAGAAGTCAAGGACCGGAGTTCCACAGTAAATGTGACTGCTTACCACTGCCTTTTGTTACGTATCACATTTTTGTTCTTATTGTGATAAACGTAATAAATTCTGTGAAGCCTGTGAAAACACATTCATATCCAGCATGGTCTGTAGCTAGTCTGACCTGAAAGTCCCTTTGAGATCAGCTCTCCCAACTTTGTCGGTAATTGTAATTGACCTAAGTCTTACAATTAAGTTAAAGCAAATCCCAGATCTTACAATCTTGCCAATAATTCATCCAGGTATCCACTCCTAAAAAAGGGTATAAAGTAAAAGACTTTGGGAGACCTCAGTACAGTTAGGAGGTGGAGAACTCTCAAGGAAGATTCAAGTCCAATACTCCTGAGCAATTCGAGAAGTTGAGAAGACTTGGGGTACCAAGAAGAGAAGTGGAAGAAGAAGAAGAAGAAAGAAAGAGCTGTTCACGCATGCCAGCTGTCCTGCCCGGCCTGGACCTGCACTCGCTACTTTAGTATGTCATATTCCATCTTAAACTCTGATGTAACTCAATGAACCCATCGTACACCAGTCACTGAAGGTAAGCATGCAGGTCCAACAGGCGGTAAAAAAGGCAAATGGTATGTTGGCCTTCATAATGAGAGGATTCGAGTACAGGAGCAGGGATGTCTTGCTGCAATTATACAGGGCCTTGGTGAGGCCACACCTGGAATATTGTGTGCAGTTTTGGTCTCCTTATCTGAGGAAGGATGTTCTATAGAGGGAGTGCAGCGAAGGTTTACCAGACTGATTCCTGGGATGGCAGGACTAATCTATGAGGAGAGATTGAGTTGGTTAGGATCATATTCGCTGGAGTTCAGAAGAGTGAGGGGAGATCTCATAGAAACCTATAAAATTCTAACAGGACTTGACAGGGTAGATGCAGGAAGGATGTTCCCGAAGGTGGGGGAAATCCAGAACCAGGGGTCATAGTCTAAGGATACGGGAGTGAGGACTGAGATGAGGAGAAATTTCTTCACCTAGAGAGTGGTGAGCCTGTGGAATTTGCTACCACAGAAAGCAGTTGAGGCCAAAACATGGTATGTTTTCAAGAAGGAGTTAGATATAGCTCTTGGGGTGAAAGGGATCAAAGGATATGGGGGGAAAGCGGGAACAGGTTACTGAGTTGGATGATCAGCCATGATCATAATGAATGGTGGAGCAGGCTCGAAGGGCCGAATGGCCTACTCCTGCTCCTATTTTCTATGTTTCCATGTATCATATTGGTTGCAGTTAGCCCTGATTGATTAGATAGTGATAACATCAACTATCTTTCAAAGATTAAAACTATTATAGGTCGTCTTAGTGATGGCACGAATATGAGGTTACACCAAGGTTGCGAACAGTCTGGTTCAGCCTCAGACAGTTGCCAGGGAGAGGGATGGGATCGGTGGCTAGGGAACAGAGTTTGTGACAGAGACAGAAAACAATGGCTATGGCCTTCCCAATATTTAGTTGGATGAAATTTCTGCTCATGCAGTACTGGATGTCAGACAAGCAGCCTAATAATTTAGAGATAGTGGAGGAGTCAAGAAAGGTGTCATACAAAAATCCTTTTACTACTATGGAGACCAGAACTGTTAACGGTATGCCAAATGTGGTCTAACTAAGGTTTGATGCAAGCTTCGCATAACTTCACTGTTTTTCAATTCTAACCCTCTGGAAATGGACCCCAGTTCCTTGCTTACTTTTTTAATAACCTTCTGTATCCCCAGGTCCCTCTGCATCTCTACCCCATTTAGACTCTTATTCTGGAGGGTCTTTTTCATTCAAAGTGTAACACCTCTTTCTCTTTCAGATGCTGATTAAGCAATGTAGATTTTCAGCAGGACCTGTTCTTATTCATACGTTTATCTTACTCCTGTACTGGTTCTGGTATGTCAGGCTCCCAATATCTAAATGGAAAAATCCATATTGGTTCATATCAAAATCAGCTCCAGCAATGAATTCCGGGTTAGACAGTTTTCTTATTAATTTCAACACCATTTATTGTGCTTCTGTGTCATAACACAATTCATTTAATATTGGATAGTTTTATTAATACCTCAGCTTACCTCCAGAACCCCAGACAGAATATTGCAAATACATGTAAACCTTTTCACTCTGGCCCATGTGTGTGTATATATAAGCTGTTATTAATTACATGCAACAAACATATCGCCACATCAATATCTCTGACCTTTAATCTCTCAACATCTTTTCTAATATTTCTGCAATAAGATGCTCAATAAGATGAAAGCACAATAATAAAACATGCCTGTCAAATGTCTGAAAATAGGGAAGTTACATTTTCAGTCCAAAATCCTATTTTTGTCAGGAAAGCGTTCAAGGGTTACAGAATGAAGGCAGGTAAATGCAGCTGAGATGCAGCTCAGTTATGATCTAATCGTGTAGTGGAACAGTCTGGAGGGGCTGAATGGCCTCCTCCGATCCTTTGTTTCCCTTTGTCAGATCAGGATATGGAAAGGAGTTCAGCCTCATCTGTAGGACAGAGGGAGGGGGAGCACCGTCAGTCAAACGTGCTAAATGCTGGTGGAAACAGAGAGTTAATTGGAATGGAATTTTTAATTAAAAATAAAACTGGGGAGTGGTGAGAAGTGCTGGATGATACAAAAATGTGATGACACATGTGAGTCAGACAGTGGAAAGGCACCAGAAGGACAGAAAGTGAAATAAAGCTTCTCCCAAAGGGAAAGCAACAAAATGGAGGTTGAACAGCAATAAGTGACAGTAAAATGGGAGAAATCATATGCCTGAGGTCTGAAGCTGTTGAAGTCAATTTTCGTGCTTAGGAGGAAGATGAGATGCTTATCCTTAAATGCATGATAAACATTAGTGAGAACACTGTGGATTTGTAGGACTTTTTAAAATTCAGTTCTTATTTCTAATTATCCTATTTACACGTCCTCCTCTTCTCTTTCATTTAGTTTCTCTGCCAACCTCCATGAGATTTTCCTCTTCCCTCTCCAATTATCCCTACCCCTTTCCTTTACTATTCCAGTGCTTATTGCATAGTTATAAAATCCTTTCTATTACCTGACACTTTCTTCCTCTTAGGCTTTAAAATCTCCTGTCTTTCTGATGAGACATTAAACCAAGGCCCCGTCCGCTGTCTCAGGTGGACATTAAAGATCCTATGGCTCTATTTTGAAGAAGAGCAGGGGAGTTCTCCCCGATGTCCTGGCCAATATTTATCCCTCGGCCAACATCACTAAAACACATTATCTGATCATTATTACATTGCTGTTTGTGGGAGCTTGCCGCATGTATATTGGCTGTCGTGTTTCCTACATTACAACAGTCACTCCACTTCAGAAGTACGTCAAGGCCCGCAAAGCACTTTGGGATGTCCTGAGGTCATGAAAGGTGCTACATAAATGCAAGTTCTTCCTTTTTTTGAGGCTCCCTGCCTCATTATCTAGTTTTCTTGGGTTTCTTGCATTATTAGTTCTAGAATTGTCATATGAGGACAATTATTTGTTTACAGTGAGTTGTTATGATCTGGAATGCACTGCCTGAGAGAGTGGTGGAAGCAAAAGAGAATTGGATAAATACTTGAAGGGGAGAAAATTGCTATGAAGAGCTATGGAGAAAGAGTAGGGGGAAGTAGGACTAATTGGACAACTCTTTCAAACAGCTGGCACAGGCATGATGGGCCAATTGGGTTACTTCTGTGCTGCACCATTCTATGATTGTATGGCATGCCTCTTTGACAAAAGAATAGAAATGTGGGAGAAGGAATTGTAAATTCCTTAGAGCAGAGAAGGTTAAAGTGAGATTGACCAGAAAGTTAAAAGGGATGAGGGACTTCAGTACGCGGAGAGACTGGAGAAACTGGGGCAGTTCTGCCTCGAGTAAGGAAGGTTAAGAGGAGTTTGACTAGAAAGGTACCAGGGATGGGGACTTCAGTTATGCAGAGAGACTGGAGAAGCTGGGATTGTTCTCCTTAGCGTAGAAAAGGTTAAGGGAGATTTGATAGAGGAGTTCAAAATCATAAAGATTCTTGATAGATAATTAATAACTATTTCCAGTGGCAGAAGGGTCAGTAACCGGAGGCCACAGATTTGAGATAATTGACAAAAGAACCAGAGGGGAAGAGGAACAGAATTTATTTTTATGCAGCGAGTTACAGCTTTAAAGGACAGCGGAAGCAGGAGGATTGATGCTGAAGCCAAGGTGGACCCTGTCATCATTGTGAGAGATGTACAGGTGGGAAGGTTAGAATGTTGGCAGAGGAAATGGGACAGAGCTGGTTAAAGGTTGAAACACAAACAGAGAATGCTGGAAATACTCAACAGGTCAGGCAGCATCTATGGAGTGAAAAGCAGAGTTAACGTTTCAGGTCAACAACCTTTCATCAGAAGCAGCAGCCACAGTATTTTGCTTTTGTTGTATTGGAAGGTTTGCTGATCACACTGTCCTTTATATAGGACTTGCTGCAATTATATAGGCCTTTGGTGAAGTACTGTTTTGGTCTCCTAAGGAAGGATATACTTGCCTCAGAGTGGGTGCAACAAATGTTGATTAGATTTATTCCTGGGATGAGAGATTGAACAGAATGGGTCTACACTCTGGCATTTCGTAAATGAGAACTGACCTCATTGAAATGGAGAAAATTCTTCGAGGGATTGATAGGGTACATGCTGAAAAGGTTTCTGCTGGCTGATGAGTCTAGACGGTCACAACCTCAGTTAAAGGATTGGCTATTTTGGACTGAGATGAGGGGAAATTTCTTCACTCAGAGGGTTGTGAATCTTTGGAATTCTCTACCCCAGAGGGTTGTGGATGCTCAGTCATTGAGTATATTCAACACAGCGATCAGTAGATATTTGGACACTCAGGGAATCAAGGGACATGGCGGAAAGGTGGAGTTGAGAATGAAGATCAGCCATGATCTTATTGAATGGCAGCTCGAAGGATTGAATGGTCTAATCCTGTTCCTATTTCTCAAATTAAACAAGAAATATTCTTATCTACAACTTTCTGAGAAGTTTGAGCCAGTATTATATCTGCTTCCTGTGGTGTGAGATGGTTGAGATCACAATGTTGGTGCACTTTATAATGGTCTACGGAGTTGAATCCATCAGTTGATGGTTTTTTTTTTGCAAAAGTACAATTGTCATTGCATTTAGTTAAAACATTTACAAAGCATTAAAGAGGCCCTGCAGTGAGTAAATGTACTGCCCAGTGTAATACAGCACCATCGAGAATAGATGGTAAAAAGCATTGTGCTGCTAAAAATCTGAAACGCAAAACAGAAGAAAAGCTGGATGCCTACAGTGCCTGAGGAGAGATCCTCGGGTCTGTGCTGAGTGAGCTATCATCAGCTTGAACAATAGTTGTAGTGTATACATTTGACCTCAATATGTCTGGTCTCAGAACATAGAGCGTACAGCACAAAAACAGGCCATTCAGCCCAACAGGTCCATGTTGGTCTTTATGCTAAACACAAGCCTCCTCCCACACTTTCATCCGATTAGCATATCCTGCTATTCCTTTCTCCTTCAGCTGTTTATCTAGCTTCCCCTTTAATGCACCTATGCTACTCACATCAACTATTCCTTGTGGTAGGGAATTCCACATTCTAACCACTCTTTGGGTAAAGAAGTTTCTCCTGAATTCCTTATTGGGTTTAGTAGTGAATATCTTATATTTATAGCCCATAGTTTTGATCTCCCTTATAAGTGGAAACATTTTCTTTATGTCTACCCTATCAAACTCTTTCAAATTTGTTAAAGGATGGTCTTCTTTGCGAAGATTTTATCAGGATACTTTCAGCAGAGGTGGAAAATAGACATTAGCAGATTGGCTACCGTCAAACAGCCCATCCTATTTTACTTTTACTGACTTTGGTCAATCAATCATTCTCATTGGACCAGATTTGGTGAATGCAGTAATACTTTGAAAGATAAGACAGTAGCACATAGAGTATCAACCTTGACTCAGGGGTAGTACACATGGCTCAGACTTCATAGATGCAAATTGCTCAGCATTAAAGACTTACATCTATCTAGTTCACCTTCTACCATCCTTGTAGGCATGTGATACAATAATAATGGGGTCCGTAGAATCATACAATCGCACATCACAGAAGGAAGCCTTTTGGCTCATCGTACCTGTGCCAGCTCTCTGAAAGACTAACAATTAATCCCACTCCTCTCCTGCTCTTTCCCCTTAGTCCTGGAATTTTGTTTACCCTCAAGTACATATATCACTCCATAATCACTGACCACCTCCAGGCGCGTATCCATTGTCTCTCGAGATAAGGAGGCCCAAAAGAAGAAAGAAGAAGACATATCCAATTCCAATTTGGACTTTGCTATTGAATTTGCCTCTGCAGTCCTTTCAGACAGTCCATTTGATGCCATGACAACCTAATTGTTGACTAGGGAAAGGGGGAAAATATGGCAATTAGAGTTTCCGATTGTTGTGGCGTGTAGTCAGGAAGTGATCCTCCCCACAGTCTAATAGCTTGACAACGCTGAGTGCCGAGACTCGTGCTTGAAGGTTGGTCAGTTGTGTGATGTACAAGACAGTTGCTAGCCTCTGCGGAACAGAACGGGCAGCAGTCGGCGTCTCCAGGAATGAAGAGGGGATAAAAGAACAGCAGCCAAGCCTGCCTTTAAGCCAACCCAATACTCGGATGTTTAAGCTTGCTTTCGATTAGTGTCAACCATCTTAAGTTGCAGCTGCTCATTGCATTAAGCTCACGGACCAAGCCACCCTACCTTCTGTAATATACTGCTTCATCTCCTCTTACAAAAAAGTCACTCCCGTATGCATGAACAAGCTTGCTCACTGCAGTTCCCATTACAGTCTATTCACTGCGGTCTGCTGCTATCTAACTTCCAAGAGTATTACTAATTCAGTCCATTATGTGATATCTTATAAATAGAACTGGAAAAAAATTCCTTAAGCAGTATAAATCTAAAATTCTTTTAGTTAAGTTATTCATGCAATGCTTCCTGACAGTTTTTACATACCTTGTTGATAGAATAATCTTTCTTTCCCCAGCATAGATTTTTTCCCCTTTATGTATATTTTTTTTGTTAAGAATGGATTAGATATATATTGCATATAAAAATGCATGAAGCCAGGTTTTTGAGCTATATCTTGTACTTAGTGCGGCAAGGGATGCTGTACTTCAAAATGGAAGACTTTGGGCAGTCATGACCAGAATTCCAGGTCTGGCACAACACAGTTAGATTCACTACAAGCTCTCTCTGCCTTGCTGAATTAATTAGTCTTGGCCTAATTTCAGGAAAACTCCCTGCACTACACTAATATGAGAACGTAAGTTAAGTAACCAAGTTAAGAGGAGTACACTTTATTTTCTAGTTCCACTTCTCCACAGGTCACAACATGTATTTAAATGTTTACCCAGTGACTGATACGGTCAATCATATACTCTACTCTTTATTCCAGAATAAAACACACCAACCAGATTTCTTTAATAAACAACAAAATTATCAGTTTATTATAAAACAAGACATAACCAGTAACAAAGCAAAGCATTAACACACAGAGTGAAATATGAAAGTTCCCTTTTACCTTAGCCCCTTACACACACACACTGGTTAACTGAAAAAATAAAGATTTTATCTTTAGAGCTCTGTTATTAAAAAAAAAGACAAAAAAAGTACTGTGGCCAAACACTTGCTAATTCTTGAAGAAAAAAGAGAAGATATGGAAAGATGTCAGTTGTCCCTTTCTTGGTTTGGTGTCCCAAATGTGCGTAGATGGCTGTCACTGGTATCTTTCTAGACCAGTTCTTTACAGATGACGTTGAAAATCAGTTTGGCAGGTGTTTCAGGAGAAATGCAGCATCAATTTCTCTCAGTCTCATTGTCTAAGTCTAAATGTAAATTCTAAATAGCTGAGATGCCAGCACTGGTCATTGTGGCACTCCACTAGTTACAGCCTGCCAACTTGAAAATGAACCGTTTATCCCTACTCTCTGCTTTCTGTCCATTAACAAATCCTCCATCCATTCAAATATATTACCCCAAACCCCATGAGCCCTTATCTTGCATATTAACTTTTTGTGTGGCACCTTATCGAGTGCATTTTGGAAATCCAAGTATGCTATATCTACTGGTTTGTTAACCCGACTGGTTAAATTCTCAAAAAACTCTAATAAATTTGTCAAACACCATTTCCTTTCGTAAAACCATTTTGACTTTGATTTGAGTTGGAATTTCTAAGTGCATTGTTAAGGCTTCCTTAATAATAGATTCCAGCATTTTAAAAAATTCTTTCATGGGATGTGGGTGTCGCTGGCTAGGCCAGCATTTATTGCCCATCCCTAATTGCCCTTGAAAAGGTGGTGGTGAGCTGCCTTCTTGAACCGCTGCAGTCCTTGTGAGGTAGGTACACCCACAGTGCTGTTAGGAAGGGAGTTCCAGGATTTTCACCCAGCGACAGTGAAGGAACGGCAATATAGCTCCAAGTCAGGATGGTGTGTGGCTTGGAGGGAAATTTGCAGGTGCTGATGTTCCCATGCATCTGCTGCTCTTGTCCTTCGAGGTGGTAGAGGTTGCGGGTTTGGAAGGTGCTGTCTAAGGAGCCTTGGTGCGTTGCTGCAGTGCATCTTGTAGATGGTACACACTGCTGCCACTGTGCATCGATGATGGAGGGAGTGCCAATCAAGCGGGCTGCTTTGTCCTGGATAGTGTCAAGCTTCTTGAGTATGGTTGGAGCTGTACCCATCCAGGCAAGTGGAGAGTATTCCATAACACTCCTGACTTGTGCCTTGTAGATGGTGGACAGGCTTTGGGGAGTCAGGAGGTGAGTTACTCACCTCAGGATCCATAGCCTCTGACCTGCTCTTGTAGCCACAGTATTTATATGGCTACTCCAGTTCAGTTTCTGGTCAATGGTAGCCCCTAGGATGTTGATAGTGGGGGATTCAGCGATGGTAATGCTGTTGAATGTCAAGAGGAGATGATTAGATTCTCTCTTGTTGGAGGTGGTCATTGCCTGGCACTTGTGTGGCGTGAATGTTACTTGCCACTTATCAGCCCAAGCTGGATATTGTCACAATGATTGATGTCAGACCAACTGGGCTGTAGTTACTTACTTTCTCATCCTATTTTCTTTAATAGCGGTGTTACATTTGCTAACTTCCAATCTGCTGGGACCATTCTAGAATCTAGGGAATTTTGGAAAATCATAATCAGTGCATCCACTATCACTGCAGCTGCCTCTTTTAGAACCTAGGATGTAGGCCATCAGCTCCTGGGGATTAGTCTGCTTATAGTCCCTCAAGTTTAGGCTAATTTTAATTTACCTCACTCTGATTAGCCTCTTGGTTACCCTTTAATTCTGGTTTGTAATTTCTGTCTTCTACTGTGAGGACAGACACAAAATATTTGATCAACGTCTCTGCTATTTCCTGGTTCCCCATGTTTTTTTTTTATTCGTTTCATGGGATGTGGGCCTCCACCACCATTCCTAGCAGTGAATTCCAGACACCCACCACCCTCTGGGTGACAAAGGTTTTCCTCATGTCCCCTCTAAATCTTTCTACCTATCACCTGAAATCTGCCCCCTGGTAATGGACCTCTCCACAGGGAAACAGGTCCTTTCTGTCTACTCTATCTAGGCCCCTCATAATTTTGTACACCGCAATTAAGTCACCCCTCAGCCTCTTCTCTTTTGAGGAAAACAACCCTAGCCGATCCAATTTTTCCTCATAGCTGCAACTTTCAAGACCTGGCAACATTCTTGTAAATCTCCTCTGTACTCTCTCCAGAGCAATTATGTCCTAGCGTCTGACCTGCTCTTGTAGCCACGGTATTTATATGGCTACTCCAGTTCAGTTTCTGGTCAATGGTAGCCCCCCAGGATGTTGATAGTGGGGATTCAGCGATTGTTATGCCATTGAATGTCAAGGGGCAATGGAGAGAATCTCCATGTTGGAGATGGTCATTGCCTGGCACTTGTGTGACGCGAATGTTACTTGTCATTTAGCAGCCCAAGCCTCGATGTTGTCCAGGTCTTGCTGCATTTCTACACGGACTGCTTCAGTATCTGAGGAGTCGCGAATGGTGCTGAACATTGTGCAATCATCAGCGCAGATCCCCACTTCTGACCTTATGATTGAAGGAAGGTCATTGATGAGGCAGCTGAAGATGGTTGGGCCAAGGACACTACGCTGAGGAACTCCTGCAGTGATGTCCTGGAGCTGAGATGATTGACCTCCAACAACCACAACCATCTTCCTTTGCACTAGGTACAGTTCCAACAAGCAGAGAGTTTTCCCCCTGATTCCCATTGACCTCAGTTTTGCTGGGGCACCTTGGTGTCATACTTGGTCAAATGCTGCCTTGATGTCAAGGGCAGTCACTCTCACCTCTCCTCTTGAGTTCAGCTCTTTTGTCCATGTTTGAACAAAGGTTATAATACGGTCTGCAGCTGAGTGGCCCTGGCGGAATGCAAACTGAGCATCAGTGAGCAGGTTATTGCTAAGCATGTGCCACTTGATAGCACTGTCAATGACACCTTCCATCACTTTACTGATGATTGAGAGTAGACTGACGGGGGTGGTAATTGTCCGGTTTGGACTTGTCCTGCTTTTTTGTGTACAGAACATACCTGGGCAATTTTCCACATTGCCAGGTAGATGCTAGAGTTGTATATGTATGGAACAGCTTGGCTAGGAGTATGGCAAGTTCTAGAGCACAGGTCTTCAGTACTATTGCCGGAATATTGTCAGGGCCCATAGCCTTTGCAGTGTCTAGTGCCTTCAGTCATTTCTTGATATCACCCGGAGTGAATCGAATTGGCTGAAGACTGGCATCTGTGATGCTGGGGACTTCAGGAGGAGACTGTGATGGATTATCCACTCGGCACTTCTGGCTGAAGATTGTTGCAAATGCTTCAGCCTTATCTTTTGCACTGATGTGCTGGGTGCCCCTATCATTGAGGATGGGGATATTTGTGGAGCCACCTCCTCCTGTTAGTTGTTTAATGGTCCACCACCATTCGCGGCTGGATGTGGCAGGACTGCAGAGCTTAGATCTGATCCGTTGGTTGTGGCATTGGTTATCTCTGTCTATTGCATGCTGCTTACACTGTTTGGCATGCAAGTAGTCCTGGGTTGTAGCTTCACCAGGTTGTCTGGTGCTGCTCCTGGCATGCCCTCCTGCACTCTTCATTTCTCCTGTCTGCTTCTAAGGGACCAATGTAGACTTTAGCAACTCTCCTCCTTTTTATATACTTGTAAAGGTCTTACAATCTATTTTTATATTCCTAGCTAGTTTACTCTCATTCAATTTTTTTCCCTTTTTATCAACTTTTTGGCGACTCTTGGTTAGTTTCTAAAACTCTCTTAATCTTAGGCTACTATAATTCCTTGCATTATTATAGGCCTCTTTGTTTAATATAATACTAACCATAACTTCCCTAGGGAGCAATGGATACATCCATCTTGCTGTGTTTTTTTTTATATAGAGATATAAAACTGAAACAGGCCCTTTGGCTCACTGAGTCTGTGCCAAACATCAATCACCCATTTATACTAATCCTACATTAATTCCATATTCCCTACCACATCCCCACAATTCTTCTACTAACACTTGGGGCAATTTACAATGACCAATTGACCTATCAACCTACAAGTCTTTGGTTGTGGGAGGAAACCTGAGCATCCAGCAGAAACCCACATGGTCACAGGGAGAACTTGCAAACTCCACACAGGCAGTACCCAGAACTGAACCCGGGTCGCTGGAGCTGTGAGGTTACGGTGCTAACCACTGCGCCGCCCCTAAATGGAATGTATTTTTGTTAAACATTTTGAATCATCTCTTTAAATGTTTCCCACTGTTTATTTGCTGCCATAGCTTTTAGTCTATTTACCCAGTTGACCTTAGCAAGCTCTCCCCTCATTCCCATGTAGTTGGCTTTGTTTGAGAGTTTTGTTTGTGACTGGAGTATGTTATGTTCAAACTTAATATGGAATTCAATTGAATTATGATCACTTTTTTCCAGAGGATCTTTTACTATAAGGTTACTAATTAAACCTGCCTCATTGTACAATACTAGATATGTATCCTTTATTGGTTACACACATATTGGGGTGGATTTTGTTCTCTCCCCGGCGTCAGGGTCTGTGGTGGGGGTGGGGCCTGAAGATGCCTCCGGGAGTGGGCTGCGACTCACACCGACACCGGGAGCCTGATAATACCGGTGGCTGCAAGACCTCCCAGCCACTCAGTGACGGGACCCCCATTTGAATATTTAAATAAATTTAAATTAATGAATTAATAATACTTATGCCACATGATCTTCGGCCCGGTGGCTGGCACTCCTGTGCCTTTGGATCCCCGTCCGGGGCAACGAGGCACCACACTGGTGGGGAGGGGAAAGGAGGTAAGTTTATCAGTCCGTATTTCTCCTTCATGTGCTTATCCAGCTTCCCCTTAAATGCATCAATGCCAATTGTCAAAACTACTTCTTGTGGTAGTGAGTGCCACATCTACAATAGCTCCTTAAACCAACTGCCTTTCCCGAATGTGTTGACTCCCTGCTTTCATAAAAATTGGCCTGTGCATAACAGTAGGTAAGAAGCTTCCCTGTTGTCGCTTTTTTTATTCATTCACAGGATATGGGCATCAATGGCAAGGCCAGCATTTATTGCCCATGCCTAATTGCCCTTGAGAAGGTGGCGGTGAGCCACTTTCTTGAACCGCTGCAGTGTGTGTGGTGTAGGTACACCTGCAGTGCTTTTCAGAAGGAAGTTTCAGGATTTTGACCCAGGGACAATGAAGGAATGGTGATATAGTTCCAAGTCAGGATGGAACTGTGGACTGACAAGTCCTTGGGTCCTAATGGGCTTCATCCTAGGGTCTAATAAGAGGTGGCTAATGAGGTAGTAGATACGTTGGTGTTAATTTTTCAAAATTCGCTGGATTCTGGAATCATCAGACTGGAAAGTAACAAATATAACCCCTCTATTCAAGAAGTGGGGAGGCAGAATACAATTAATGATAGGCCAGTTAACTTGACGTCTGTCATGGGGAAGCTGTTAGAATCAATCATTAAGGAGGCTATAACTGGGCACTTAGAAAAACTCAAGGTAATCGGGAATAGTCAGCATGGTTTTGCGAAAGGGAAATTATGTTTAACCAAATATATTGGAGTTCTTTGAAGGAGTAACACATGCTGTGGATAAAGGGGAGCCAGGTGATGTACTGTACTTGGATTTTCAGAAGGCATTTGACAAAGTGCCACATAAAAGGTTATTGTGCAAAGTAGGAGCTCATGGTGAAGCGGGGTAACATATTAGCATGGATAGACGATTGTCTGGCAGGTTGGCAGAAAACATATGCATAAATGGGTCCTTTTCTGATTGGCAGTATGTGACGAGTGGAGTCCGCAGGGGTGTGTGCTGGGGCCTCAACTTTTTACAATTTATATCAATGACTTAGATGAGGGGAGCAATGACATGGTAGCTAAATTTGCAGATGACACAAAAATAGATAGGAAAGTATGTTGTGAAGAGGACACAAGGAAATTGCAGACCAATATAGATAGGTTGAGTGAGTGGGCAAAAATCTGGCAGATGGAATATAATGTCGGAAAATGTGAAGTTGTTCACTTTGGCAGGAAGAATAAAAAAGCAGAGTATTTCTTAAATGGAGAACGACTGCAGAATTCCGAGGTGCAGAGGGATCTAGATGTTCTCGTGCATGAGTCACAATAAGTTAGTATGCAGGTACAGCAAGTCAAAAAGAAGGCTAATGGAATGCTATCCTTTATTATGAGAGGAATTGAAAATAAAAGTAAGGATGTTATGCTTCAGTTATACAGGGCATTGGTGAGACCACATCTCAAATACTGTGTGCAGTTTTGGTCTCCTTATTTAAGGAAAGATGTAAATGTGTTGGAGGCGGTTCAGAGGAGGTTTACTAGATTGATAGCTGGAATGAATGGGTTGTCTTATGAGGAAAGGTTGAACAGACTGGGCTTATTTTCACTGGAGTTTAGAAGAGTGAGGGGAGACTTGATTGACGTATATAAGATCCAGAACGGTCTTGACAAGGTGGATGTGGAAAGGATGTTTCCTCTTGTGGGTAAGTCCAGAACTAGGGGGCATTGTTTTAAAATTAGGGATCGCCCTTTTAGGACAGAGATGAGGAAATTTTTTTTCTCTGAGGGTTGTGTGACTTTGGAACTCTCTGCCTCAGAAGGTGGTGGCGGTGGGGGTCATTGAATATTTTTAATCTGAAGGTAGATAGATTCTTGTTAGGTAAGGAAATCAAAGGTTATTGGGGGTAGGTGGGAGTGTGGAATTCGAGACAGAAACAGATCAGCCATGATCTTATTGAATGGCATAGCAGGCTAGAGGGGCCGAATGGCCAACTTCTGCTCCTAATTTGTATGTTTGTATGTGACTTGGAGGGGAACCTGTAGTTCTGGCATTGTGGAGGGGGTGGGCTAGTGGGGGGAGGGGTGCATGGGGATGCTGGTGGGGATGGAGGAACCAGAAACAAAGAAAGAAAATCCAAAATAATAACTTAAACAAGGTAAAAAGCAGCGGTGTAAATGTGTTCAAAACTGAGGCCCCCACAAGTTTAGATTCATTGTTAGAATTTTGTATCCTTCTGCTTCACAGAAGATGCCAAGAGAACAACAGACAGCCACTGGAAATCAATTGAAGAGCCTTATTAAAAATTAAACACAAAAATTCACATATCCTTAGTCTAATGGGAATATCAAGCTGCATGCTGTTTACTTATCTGGCATTCGGCAGCCCAGGCTCTGTGTTGGAGCTCAGCTTCTCCTTGTGCCAGGAAGAGTTCCCTGGTGGGCACAGGCTCACAATAATTGCTCAGCTTTGCTTTCATGTCTTGTCTTGATGTGTTTGAATATTGCTTTTATATTTTTTTGCAATAATAGGACAGTTTGGGACAGCTCTGCTTCCACAGCTCTGACACGTTCCCTTGGCTTGTCTTGAGTGTTTAATAAATAATGAGGTGTCGGGCCTGAGCTGATCCGGTGAGTAAATGAATTGATGGTCACTTGGCAAAAGGAAGGGATGAATGGCATAGGGGATGGTGGGGGAGATCAGTTCACCAATTCTCAGCTGAGGGGGTGACGTGGGGGGGGGGGGGGGGGGGGGAGGTGGGGTGGAGTGAGGAAACAATCGGCAGTCATTTCAAAGGGAAATGGGAAAATAATCAGCAAATGGTTTTTAATGTGCAGGCAGGTGGGAACAGAATGATCTCTGATTAAAAGGTGATCTGTTGCACCTTGATGAACATTTAGCCAAGAAAACAGTTTGGGAATGATTCTACTGCAGTCCTTAAAAAGTCTTTCTCGGGTAAGTGATGACAGTTGATGACGCAAACAGGAGGTTCCAGATGCACAGAAACCATGCAGTCTGCAACTATCCCATATTTAGTGGGAGTCATAGGAACAGGAGGAGGCCATTCAGCCCTTCAAGCCTGCTCCATCATTCTGATGGCTGATCAGTAGCTGAACTGCATTTATCCACTAATTATCCTTAATACCCTTGGCCAACAAAAATCTGTCGATCTCAGTTTTGAGATTTTAATAGACCAACAGCCTTTTGGGGGTGAGATTTCTAGATTTCCTTTAATTGCCTTAGTGTGAAGAAGTGCTTCCTGATTTCATCCTTGGATGGCCTTGCTCTAATTTTAAGGCCATACTCCCTTGTTCTGGACTCTGCCCTACCAGAGGAAATAGTTTCTCTCTATCTATGCTATCAACTCCTTCATAGAGTCATTACAGCACAGAAGGAGGCCATTTGGCCCATCAAGTCCCACTCCCTGTGGAGCAACCCACTCAGTCCCACTCCCCTCCTCTATCCCTGCAGCCCTGCAGTCCCTCAAGTGCCCATCCAATTTTCTTTTAGAACATAGAACATTACAGCGCAGTACAGGCCCTTCGGCCCTCGATGTTGTGCCGACCTGTGAAACCATCTGACCTAAACTATTCCACTTTCATCCATATGTCTATCCAATGACCACTTAAATGCCCTTAAAGTTGGCGAGCCTACTACTGTTGCAGGCAGGGCGTTCCATGCCCCTACTACTCTCTGAGTAAAGAAACTACCTCTGACATCTGTCCTATATCTATCACCCCTCAACTTAAAGCTATGTCCCCTCGTGTTTGCCATCACCATCCGAGGAAAAAGACTCTCACTATCCACCCTATCTAACCCTCTGATTATCTTATATGTCTCTATTAAGTCATCTCTCCTCCTCCTTCTCTCTAACGAAAACAACCTCAAGTCCCTCAGCCTTTCCTCGTAAGAACTTCCCTCCATACCAGGCAACATCCTGGTAAATCTCCTCTGCACCCTTTCCAAAGCTTCCACATCCTTCCTATAATGCGGTGACCAGAACTGCACGCAATACTCCAGGTGCGGCCGCACCAGAGTTTTGTACAGCTGCAGCATGACCTCGTGGCTCCGAAACTCGATCCCCCTACTAATAAAAGCCAACACACCATATGCCTTCTTAACAGCCCTATTAACCTGGGTGGCAACTTTCAGGGATTTATGTACCTGGACACCAAGATCTCTCTGCTCATCTACACTACCAAGAATCTTCCCATTAGCCCAGTACTCTGCATTCCTGTTACTCCTTCCAAAGTGAATCACCTCACACTTTTCCGCATTAAACTCCATTTGCCATCTCTCAGCCCAGCTCTGCAGCCTATCTATGTCCCTCTGTAACCTAAAACATCCTTCGGCACTATCCACAACTCCACCGACCTTCGTGTCATCCGCAAATTTACTAACCCACCCTTCTACACCCTCATCCAGGTCATTTATAAAAATGACAAACAGCAGTGGCCCCAAAACAGATCCTTGCAGTACACCACTAGTAACTAAACTCCAGGATGAACATTTGCCATCAACCACCACCCTCTGTCTTCTTTCAGCTAGCCAATTTCTGATCCAAAGCACTAAATCACCTTCAATCCCATACTTCCGTATTTTCTGCAATAGCCTACCGTGGGGAACCTTATCAAATGCCTTACTGAAATCCATATACACCACATCCACGGCTTTACCCTCATCCACCTGTTTGGTCACCTTCTCAAAAAACTCAATAAGGTTTGTGAGGCACGACCTACCCTTCACAAAACCGTGCTGACTATCACTAATGAACTTATTCTTTTCAAGATAATTATAAATCCTATCTCTAATAACCTTTTCCAACATTTTACCCACAACCGAAGTAAGGCTCATAGGTCTATAATTACCAGGGCTGTCTGTACTCCCCTTCTTGAACAAGGGGACAACATTTGCTATCCTCCAGTCTTCCGGCACTATTCCTGTCGACAATGACGACATAAAGATCAAGGACAAAGGCTCTGCAATCTCCTCCCTGGCTTCCCATAGAATCCTAGGATAAATCCCATCTGGCCCAGGGGACTTATCTATTTTCACACTTTCCAAAATTGGTAACACCTCCTCCTTGTGAACCTCAATCCCATCTAGCCTAGTAGTCTGTATCTCAGTATTTTCCTCGACAACATTTTCTTTCTCTACTGTAAATACTGACGAAAAATATTCATTTAACGCTTCCCCTATCTCCTCTGATTCCACACACAACTTCCCACTACTATCCTTGATTGGCCCTCATCTAACTCTAGTCATTCTTTTATTCCTGATATACCTATAGAAAGCCTTAGGGTTTTCCTTGATCCTATCCGCCAATGACTTCTCGTGTCCTCTCCTCGCTCTTCTAAGCTCTCCCTTTAGATCCTTCCTGGCTAGCTTGTAACTCTCAAGCGCCCTAACTGAGCCTTCATGTCTCATCCTAACATAAGCCTTCTTCTTCCTTTTGAAATCGTTGATTGTCTCCACTTCCACCACCTTCGTATGCAGCAAATTCCAGGTCATTTCCACTTGCTGCATGAAAAAGTTCTTCCTCATATCCCCCCTGCAGTTCTTGTCCAAAACCTTCAATCCGTGTTCCCTAGTCCTTGCACCATCAGCTAATGGGAACAGCTTTTCTTTTTCTACCTTATCTAAACATAATCTTGTACACCTCTATCAAATCTCCCCTCACTCTCCTTTGCTCCAAGGAAAACAAACCCAGCTTCTCCAACCTAACCTTGCAGCTAAAATCCCTCATCTCTGGAACTATTCTGGTAAATCTCCACTACAACCTCTCAAGGACCCTCACATCCTTTCTAAAGTGTGGTGACCAGAAGTGGACGCAATACTCCAGTTATGACCTAACCACATTCAGCATAAAGGTTTGGCATACCTTCCAAGGTTTTGCACTCAATACCGCTATTTATGAAGCTCAAGATATCATATTCTTTGCTAATTACTCTCTCAATATGTCCTACTACCTTCAAAGATTGATGCACATGAACCTCCAGGTTCCTCTGTTCCTGCACACTCTTTCGAACTGTGCCATTAAGGCTATCTTGCCTCTCCCTATCCCTTCTGCCAAAATGCGACACCTCACACTTCTCTGTATTAAATTCCATCTGCCATTTGTCTGTGCGTTCTGCTAGCCTATTTATGTCCTGTTGCAGTTGATTGGTATCATCCTCACTGATTGCCACACCTCCAAGTTTGGTGTCATCGGCAAATTTTGAAATTTTACTCTGTATTCAAATATCAAAGTCATTTTTATATATATATATATATATATATATATGAAAAAAGCAGTGGTTCTTGCACTGACTCTTGGGGAACACCACTATCTACCATTCTCCAGACTGAAAACAACCATTTACCATGACTTGCTCGTTTCTGTCCTTTAGCCAAGTCTTGCTATTACTGTACAGGCATTGGTGAGACCGGACCTAGAGTACTGTGTATAGTTTTGGTCTCCTTACCTAATCAGGGGTATACTTGTATTGGAAGCAGTTCGGAGAAGGTTCACTAGGCTGATCCCTGGGATGAAGGGGTTGTCTTATGAGGAAAGGTTGAGCAGATTGGGCCTATACTCATTGGAGTTTGGAAGAATGAGATGTGATCTTATTGAAACATATAAGATTCTGAGGGGTGTGATAGGGTAGCTGCTGGGCGGATGTTTCCCCTCGTGGGGGAATCTAGAACAACGGGGCACAGTTTCAAGATAAAGGATCTCCCATTTAAGACAGTGATGAGGAGGAAATTCTTCTCTCAGAGGGTCATTAATCTTTGGAATTCTCTTCCCCAGAGAGCAGTGGAGGCTGGGTCATTGAATATATTCAAAGCTGAGTTAGACAGGTTTTTGATCTCCAAGGGAGTCAAGGGTTATGGGGAGTAGGCAGGAAAGTGAAGTTGAGGCCACAATCAGATCAGCCATGATCTTATTGAATGGTGGAGCAGGCTCGAGGGGCCAAATGGCCTACTCCTGCTCATATTTCTTATTATTTTATGATCTTACTCAATAAGTACCCTAGCCTTGTCCTGCGCTTCTAAGCATATATCACCCTCTTTGTCCCTAATAGGACCCACCCCGCCTCTTACAACCCGCTTACTATTTACATGCCAGTGGAAGATTTTGGGTTCCATTTTATGATGACTGCCATTGTATTCCCGTATTCTCTTTTGGCAAGTCATATTTTCCTCTTTACTTCCCCTTTTAACTTATTAC
Organism: Heterodontus francisci; assembly: GCF_036365525.1. Lineage (NCBI taxonomy): Eukaryota > Metazoa > Chordata > Chondrichthyes > Heterodontiformes > Heterodontidae > Heterodontus > Heterodontus francisci. The sequence continues at coordinate 15,106,236 of NC_090379.1, forward strand.
ATTTGGCCTAGTTCTCACTTGAAGAATTCACCTGACAGGCGTCATACACCCTCTTTTTTTTGTTTCATCATATTCTCTATCTCCCTTGTCATCCAAGGAGCCCTGGCTTTGGTTCACCAACCTTTTGCCCTTGTTGGAATGTACCTAGCCTGTACCTGAAAAATCTCCTCCTTGGAGATCACCCATTGTTCCAATCATCTTAAATACCTTAATTAGATCACCCCTTAATTCCTTATGATTACCTGCCTGAGGATTCTGATCCCTGCCTGCAGACTATGCTGGTAATTTTTCACTTCCGAGAGAAAGCAAGAGAGTGCCTTGGAGGTAGATCGACCCTAGCATTCAGAGTGTTGGTGAAAGCGCTCTGTTATAGTTTTAATAGAGGGCATTCGCTACTGCTATGAATTCTGGGATGGCCTGCCTCCATAGCTGGCTCTGATTCTCTAATGAAAGAAAGCACTAGCAAGTTGTAAAGTCATGGTTTTAAATTGAGAAAAGGGGGAGAAGGAGAAAGAGGGAAAAAAGAAGAGAGAGAGGATCAGGAAGAAGAGTAAAAGAGACACGAATGAGAATACAAGCCAGCCCCTCTGCTCCAGATAACATACTGGCGGGAGAATTTAGAACAAGGGGACATAATCAGTCCATGTAGAAATGCAGCAAGACCTGGACAATATCCCGGCTTGGGCTGATAAGTGGCAAGTAACATTCACGCCACACAAGTGCCAGGCAATGACCATCTCCAACAAGAGAGAATCTAACCATCTCCCCTTGACATTCAATGGCATTACGAGTACTGAAACCCCCACGATCAACATCCTGGGGGTTACCATTGCCCAGAAACTGAACTGGAGTAGTCATATAAATACCTTAGCTACAAGAGCAAGTCAGAGGCTCGGCACCCTGCGTGAGTAACTCACCTCCTGACTCCCCAAAGTTTGTCCACCATCTACAAGGTACAAGTCAGGAGTGTGATGGAATACTCTCCACTTGCCTGGGTGGGTGCAGCTCCAACAACATTCAAAAAGCTTGACACCATCCTGGACAAAGCAGCCCACTTGATTCGCACCCCAGAATCCACAAACATTCACTCCCTCCACCACAGACGCACCGTGGCAGCAGTGTGTACCATCTACAAGATGCACTGCAGCAACTCATCAAGTGTCCTTAGACAGCACTTTACAAACCCATGACCTCTACCACCTAGAAGGACAAGGACAGCAGATGCATGGGAACATCACCACCTGCAAGTTCCCCTCCAAGCCACACACCATCCTGACTTGGAACTATATCACCATTCCTTCAGTGTCGCAGAATCAAAAACCTGGAACTCCCTTCCTAACAGCACCGTGGGTATACCTACCTCACATGGAATGCAGCGGTTCAAGAAGGCAGCTCACCACCACCTTATCAAGGGCAATTAGGGATGGGCAATAAATCCTTGCCTAGCCAGCGACACCCACATCTCAGGAACAAATAACAAAAATCTTTATTTCCTGGAGACTCCAGGGCAATTCGGGAGTGTTGGCAACCCTGTCAGGGATCGGAAGGAACCAAGTTATGGGGGGGGTTTTCAGCACATTGTTAAGGAATAGAGGGGGTAAAAAGCAAGCAATTCAAGTCTCTGTTATTTTGCAGATAAAGACTTCAGTTGTAAAGTAACATTTTTATCTCATATTTTCCACATGACGGCCATCATATCCATTTATTGAACTCATCTGTATTTAGCTTTGAGAAATCAGTGTGGCTAACATCAGATTATCTAGAATGGATTGACACCACCTACTGCTAGTACTTACTGTGTTCAGTTTGTGAAGCCTCCAAACATTTTGTATCGGCATTCTTCCTTTTCTATTATAGATTCTTTGTTCTCCTTACTGGTATTTCATGCCAAGCAAGAATTATTTTGACAAAAGCTGATGAGCTTTCTCTCTCACTCTCTGACCTTTTTTTCCATCGCAGTTTTATTTCTACTGACAAGTCTCCTCCATCTCTATGTCCTTTCAACTCAGTACACACCAAGGGCTCTTATCTGGAAGAAGCCCACTGATGGACAAAACTGACATTGTACAGAGCAGGGAACGTGAAATGGCAGGGTCAGGAAATTGGTGCATTTATTAAGGTTACACAGACCAGACAATATTTTGGATGAGTATTATCTGGACTCACAGGGAATACCAAAGTCCACATGCCAAAGCACTAAATCAGCACAGTGTCATCATAGTCGGGGATTGAGGTAGAAATGTCATTTTCTGTGGAGAAATGTCAGAGCCTCGGAATTAAAATGGGACAAAATTGCCACAAATAGTGATCTCGATCCATATGTTAAAGTAACTATACGCTATCCAAGGAAGGTGTGGCTCAGTAGGTAGTAATTTTACCTATGAAGTCAGAAGGTTGTGGGGTCGAGGCTGACTCTAGCAACGTGACTATGTGATCTGTGCTGATACTCCAGTGCAGTACGGAGGGAGTGCTGCACTGTCAATGATGCTTTTTTTTGGATGAGACATTAAACATCTGTTCTCTCATGTGTGCCCAATCGATCCCAAACCACAGTCTTGAAGAAGAGCAAAGAAGGGTTGGGTTTGAAAATTACAACAGTGACTACACTTCAAAAATATATATTACTGTCATATGACCTGGGCAACACTTGCTCAGGATGAGGTGGGTCTTTAAAGAATGAATGGAATGTCCCATGTGAGGCATGAATTAGCCCAATCCTCAGAATGATGTCTAATTAGATACCAGATTTGGAGCACCAGCTATTATTCTATCTTCAGGGTTTTACAGCAGTGAGTTTTGTGTGCAGTGCAATATAATTTATCCAAACACACCTGTTAAAATTTGTAAACTTAAAAAATGGAAGATTTAAAAATTATTATGGACATGAGGAATGAGATAGGTAAGACTTGCATTTACATGGGCAGCTTACCACATCCCTCAGAAATGTCTTACAGTGCTTCAGAAGCAAATAATTCCTTTGGAGCACATCGGCTGTTATTGTGTAGGCAAATGTGGCAGTCATTTAGTGCTCAGTAAGATCCCACAAGCACCAACGAGCAGTTAATCTGGATTTTTTTTGGTGGTATTTAATTGAGGTAAGAATTTGGCTTGGGCATATATTGGCCACCATTCCTTCATAGTCACAGGGTCAAAATCATGGAACTCTCTACCTAACAGCACTGTGGGTGTGTCGATACCACACGAACTGCAGGTTCAAGAAGGTGGCTCACCACCACCTTCTCAAGGGGTACCAGGGACAGGAAATAAATCCTGGTCTTGCCAACAATGCCAACGTCCTGAGAATGAATTTAGTAAAAAAGATGAAGTAATCATTTCATTTGCTTTTTTTTTAGACCTTGCTGTTTGTAGATTGGCTGTAGGTTTTTGCTACATAACAATAGTGTCTGAACTTTAAAAGTGATTGATTGGTTGAAGATGTTAAACAGGCTATGTAACTCTATATGTGTGTAGCACAGCCATTGTGCAGGAGTGGGAAGCAATGAGTGATCCAGCAGTGCAATTATTGTAATAAATAGTTTGTTTCAAATATACCCTATGGGCTGTCCACATCCAATTAACAAGCAGAGTGACAAAACACAGAGGTTTGAAGGTCAGCCAAGATCTTCTATGCCCCATATCATTGAATCATAGGATGCTACAGCACAGAAGGAGGCCATTCAGCTCATTGGGCTGGATTTTAAAGGGTCCCCGACGCCGGGAGTGATGGCGGGGAGGGCATGAAGATCGCAATGGATCAGGCCCCCCACCGACCCCGACGCCAACAGGGCCTGTCCCGATCTCAGTGATTGCGGCAAGGCCTCGTGGCAGCCGCCCACCGCTCAGCGACGGGGCCTGCATTATAATATGCAAATGGCTACTTCCAATTAATTAATATGCAGGCTGCAGTGATTCTGCCAGCACGTTGAGATCTTCATTCCGGCAACTGGCAATGAATCCCCGTTCGGGGAAATGAGGCGCGACTCCTGTGGGGAGGGGGAGGAGGAACATTTCTCAGTGCGGGGGGTGGGGGGGGGGGGGGTGGGGGATGGGAAGCAGGGTCAAACTCTTCAGATTGGTTAGGGGGTGATATGGGAAGGGGTAAAGGACAAAGGTCCCGAACTTTGTGGGGGGGGAAGGTCAAATTTTCACGGTAGGTATTCCGAGGGGAAAAGGGCAGGAATGATGTGTAATGCCCTTGGGGGGTGGGAGAGGGCATGGAAAGATGATTTTATTCATTTTTATAAACTTTACAGTCACTGTTCCTTAAAAAATTTCCATGGCGATTGAGGGCTTTAAGCCCTTTAAAAATGGTGCCTGCGCATTGGTGCCGGACGCTGTTGCCGGGGATGGCTTGACTGCCCTCTCCACGGGTGGCCAGCCCGGCTGTGCTAATGAGCCGCCTGATTTGGAATCGCGGCAGCTCCGCGACGTGGGCCCCATGTGTGCTGGCGGCAAATTTTTCAGTCCGCCACCTATTTTGGCAGCAGGCTTTTAAAATGCAGCCCATTGTGTCTGTGTCAGCTCTTTGAATGAGCTGTCCAATTAGTCCCACTTTCCTGCTCTCGCCCAAAGGTCTTTTCCTTCTCAAGTGCTGAATCAATTCCCTTTTGAAAGTTACTATGAAATCTGCTCCCATTGCCCTATCAGGCTGCACATTCCAGATCATCATAACTTGTTGCACAAATCTTTTTTCCTCGTGTTGCCTCTGCTTTTTGTTTGGCCAGTTTTTCCAATCCAAACCAGGAATAGATGTTGTTAAATGAGAGGGGAACTCCAGAGCTAAATGCTGTGAATGGAAATTGGCTCCAGTTGATTATTTATTTAATTCCAATGTATTTCCTTCAGTTATTTAGAAATACAGTGTTGACGAGTCCCTGTGTGAAGCATGGTGGCTGCTTCATGTTGCACGTGAGAGTGAGAATAGACCCCTTTCTGGTGACCCCTGACACCACCCCTTTCCATCACTGGTCTTCGTCTGTTTGCCTTATTTTCAGCCCAGTCCCTCACTAATTTTGAATCCAGTCAAATTACGCCATGCGAAACAGAACAATTGACACATATCTCAGATCACCCATTGCAATATTTCTGCATTCCTGCAATATCATATTCAACCAGAAAATACACGTGGACCATTATAATAACCCGAAGCATTTGGTTTGAAAATCATTCCCGCACGATACACACATTGAATGAAAGTAATATATGTAGATGCTACAACAGGTAAGCATAGGCTGTTGCTGGGTTTATTACCATCAGTCACCAGTCAACTTTGAAGAATTCAATGCTTCAGGGCAATGTTATCATTCCCAGCTACTCAACAACATGTAATTCACCATGCTAGCCTTCTCCGCAGACCTCTAAATTAAACCGTTTGCTCTTTATTAATTTTTGAAGAGTTCATAACTTGGAGTATTTCATCCATAGAGAGGAACCATTCTTATTTGCCTTTGAAATTCAGCCTGGTGAAAGCAATGATGCCTATTTCACACTCAATTATATTTTAAATAAAGTGATTTAGGCAAACAGCTAAGGCCCACAGTGCAGGACACCACTCGGAGCTGAAGCAATGAGGTGCCTCGGGGATGTCAAGCTTGACTTTGAACAGCCTGCAGATTGTAGGAAGGGGGGAGGGTCATTGAGAGAGGTCAAGAATTTCACAGTTTAGGGGGTCTTTAGTGCAGGAGATCTTTGAACACAATGTAAGAGGTACACAATAGATAAGATACATGTCAAACATGTTCTGACTAAGAGTAAAGGAGGTGCTTCAGAGATTCAGATTCAATGGATCAACAGAGATTCAAGCAAAAATTATGTTTAAACAAGAGGCTCATGGCCAATATTGGGGGTAATACAAACTAACAATGAAAAATAGCTGGGTGAAAATCCTGGAACTCCCTTCCTAACAGCACTGTGGGTATAACCTACCCCACTGCTGTCGTTCAAGAAGGCCCCTCATCACCACCTTCTCAAGGGCAATTAGCGATGGGCAATAAATGCTGGCCTGGCCAGTGACACTCGCATCCCATGAACAAATGTAAAAAAAAGTAATAATGGATAGAAGGGAAATGAAAGGAGAGACTAGGAAGAACAGTGGGTTTAAAGCAGTGGTGGAGAGAGAGAAAGCACTGCAAAAGTGTGACATCACAGGAAAGTGGGTAAGTGATTGGTTGGTGAGTATTTCTCTTCTCTCGAAACTAGGGCATTTTTTCAAATTAGGAGCCAGGAAATTAATAACCTCAATCAGGGTGAGTTCAACAGTGGGTGAATTAATAAAAATAGTAGCACAAAGCTGGTCTGGATGCATTAATTAAAATTAATAGTTTAAACACTAGATTCTAAAAGAGGGAATAATGTTTCTTTTTAGATCATGGATGGGCAGCTATGACCTGTTACTTGAAGATCCTGTGCCGTGCGGGAACTCTGGGACACTTCATGTGTCTTGGGCGACCATGTGTGTGGGAAGTGTCTCCAGCTGCTTCAGCTTGAGCTCAGGATTTCCGAGCTTGAGAAGCAGCTGGAGTCACTGCGGAGCATCAGGGAGCAGGAGAGTTTCCTGGATTGTACTTTCCAGCAGATGGTCACTCCATAGGCAGTAAGAGTTCAGGATACTAGGAAGAGGCAAGAGGTACAGGAGTCTTTGGGCTGTGTGCCAGTCTGAAACTGGTATTCAGCACTGGGGACTGCTAGGAGTGATGATACTCTGAAGGAGTGCAGTCCAGACCATGGCACCAATGGGCAAGGGACTGTACAGGAGGGTGCAGCAATGTGTAGAAATGCAGTTGTTATAGGAGATTCCATAGTCAGGGGGACAGGCAGGCATTTCTGTAACAATTATCATGAGTCTCACATGGTGTGTTGCCTCCCTTGTGCCAGGGTAAAGGACATCATGGAGAGGGTGCAGAATATTATGCAGGGGGAAGAGAGTGAGCCAGAAGTTGTGGAGCACATTGGCACCAACGACATAGCAAGGGCAAGTATTGAGGTCCTATGGTCAGATTTTCAGGAGCTAGGGAGGAAGTTAAAGAGTAGGACCTCAAGGGTAGTAATCTCTGGATTACTCCCAGTGTCACCGCCCTAGTGAGAGTAGAAATAGGAAGATAGGGAGGATCGATCATGTTTGATCAGTTTGAATCAATCAGTTTGAACCATGGTGCAGGAGGGACAGCTTAAGATTCTTGGGGTATTGGGACTAGTTCTATGGCAGAAGCCACCTATTCGAAAGGGATGGGTTGCACCTCAACAGGACTGGGACCAATGTCCTCGTGGGGGGGTTCACTAATGAGGGTTTAAATTAAATTAACAGGGGGATGGGCACCAGCATATAGAAGTAGAAAAGAGGAATAGGATGTATAATATGAGAGTGTTGCACAGTATTAGAGAAGGGAGCAGTTCCATATTAGATAGGAGCAGACTGAGAAGGGCTACGAGGAATACACAGACAGGATTACAATGCATGTATGTAAATGCACAAAGTGTGGTGAATGAGGTTGGTGAGCTACGAGCACAAATAGCAGTACGGGAATATAATATAGTGGCAATAACAGAAATGTGGCTTAAAAATGGTGAGCAGTGGGCACTTATTATACAAAGATATAAAGAGTTCAGAAAAGATAGAGAAGGAAAAAAAGGAGGTGGGTTGGCAGTACTGATTAGGGAAGACATTGTAGTGTTGGAAAGAGGGACGTTCTTGAAGGGGAAAGGACAGGATCCATTTGGTTAGAGTTGAAAAGCCAAAAGGGTGTGATCACACTACTGGGATTATTCTATAGGCCTCCAAATAGTGTGAGAGAAAGAGAGGAGTAAATCTGCAGGAAAATCACAGAGGTGTGTAAGAACTATAGAGTGATGATATCCAGATATCGATTGGGATAATTTTAGAGTAAAGGGTAAGGAGTGAGAGGAATTTCTGGTTTGTGTTCAGGAGCATTTCCTTATCAGCACATTCTCGGCCCAACTAGAAAGGAGGCATTGCTGGATCTGGTGCTCGGAAATGAGGTGGGATAAGTGGACCAAATATCTGTGGGGGAGCAGTTGGGTAAGAGTGATCATTGTATCATAAGGTTTAGACTTGTAATGCAGAAAAGCAAGGAATGATATCAGGTAGAATAGCTAAAATGGAAGAGGGCTAATTTCAATATGAGGAGAAGGGATCTAGCCAGGGTAAAATGGAACCAAAAAATGACAGGAAAAACGATAATGGAACAGTGGGTAATCTTTAAGGAAGAGATGTTTCATGTACAAGCGAGGTACATTCCAACAAGGGTGAAAGGTAAGGGAACCAAAGCCAGGTCTCCTTGGCTGATGAGGGAGACTGAGAATATGATGTAACAACAAGAGAGGATGTATGATGCATGCCAGGTGAATTCTTCAAGTGAGAACCAGGCCAAATATAATAAGTTGAGAGGGAAGGTGAAGAAAGACTAGCAAAGAGAGAATATGAGAATAGAATGGCAATTAATATAAAAATAACCCCAAAACTGGCATGTAAATAGTAAGCAGGTAGTAAGAGGTGCAGTGGGGCCTATTAGGGACAAAGAGGGTAATAAATGCTGAGAGGCATAGGGCAAGGATAGAATAATTAATAAGTACTGTGTACTGGTGTTTACTAAGGAAGAGGAATCTGACAAAATAATAGTAGAAGCAGAGAGAGTAGAGGCAATGGATAGGGTAAGAATTGATAGGCAGGAGGTACTGGAATGGCTGGCTTTGCTTAGGGTAGGTAAGTCACCTGGTCCGGATGGCTTGCATCCCAGGTTACTAAAGATATGGGGATGGAGATAGCGGAAGGATTTGCCATAATCTTCCAGTCTTCCCTAGATATGGAGGAGGTGCCAGAGGATTGGACAGTGGCAACTGTGACTCTCTTATTCAAGAAAGGGTGTAAGGACAGTCCTAGCAACTACAAGCCAGTTAGTTTAACATCATTGGTGGGTAAGGTTTTAGAAACAATAATTAGGGAAAAAAATTAACAGACACTTGGAGATGTTTGAGTTAATTAAGGAGAGCCAACATGGATTTGTAAAATGGAGATCATGCTTGACTAATCTAATTGAATTTTTTGATGAAGTAACAGAGATTGATGGAGGGGGTGCAGTGGATGTTGTCTATATGGATTTTAAGAAAGCAGTTGATAAAATACCACCTAAAAGGCTGGTTAACAAAATTGTAGCTCATGGAATAGGAGGGTCAGTGTCCAATTGGATAAAAAATTGGCTTATGAACAGAAAACAGTGAGTCATGGTAAATGGTTGTTTTTCAGTCTGGAGGATGGTAGACAGTGGTGTTCTCCAATGCAGTGCAAGGACCACTGCTTTTTTTGCTATATATAAATGACTTGGATCTTGTAATACAAAGTACAATTTCCACATTTGCCGATCATACCAAACTTGGAGGTATTGCAAAGAGTGAGGATGACACCAATCGACAGCAATAGGACATAAATAGGCTAACAGAATGGGCAGTCAGGTGGAATTTAATACAGACAAGTGTGAGGTGATGCATCTTGGCAGAAAGGATAGGGTGAGGCAATATACATTTAATGGCGCAGTTCTAAAGAGTGTGCAGGAACAGAGGGACCTGGGGATTCAGGTGTAATGATCTTTGAAGTTGGCAAGACATATTGAGAGAGTGGTTAGCAAAGCATATGGGATCTTGGGCTTTATAAATAGAGGCATAGAGTACAAAAGCTGGGAAGTTATGCTGAACCTTTATAAAGTTCTGGTTAGGCCCCAACTGGAGAATTGCATCCAGTTCTGGTCACCACACTTTAGGAAGGGTGTCATTGTCTTTTTGAGGATGCAGAGGAGATTTTCCCAGAATGATTCCAGGAAGTGGAAATTTTAGTTACAAGGTTAGCTTGGAAAAGCTGGGGTTGTTCTTCCTGGAGCAAAGGAGATTGAAGGGAGATTTGATCGAGATGTACAAGATTATGATAGGTTTAGATAAGTTAGACAAGGGAAAACTGTTCCCATTGACTGATGGTACAGGGACTAGGGGACACAGATTGAAGGTTTTGGGCAAGAGATGCAGGAGGAATATGAGGAAGAACCTTTTCATGCAGCAGGTGGTAATGACCTGAAACTCGCTGCCCACGAGGGTGGTGGAAGTGGAGACAATCAATGACTTCAAAAGGAAATTGGATGGGCACCTGAGGAAAATAATCTTGCAGGGCAACAGGGATCGAGCGGGGGAGTGGGACTGACTGGATTGCTCCACAGAGAGCTGGCATGGGCTTGATGGACCGAATGGTCTCCTTCTATACTGTAGATGATGCTAAGAATACGAAGGAATATAGAAAAAGACACAGCAGTCATCATTATAAAGAGATATAACATGGGTTTTTATAAACACATTTTGAGTAGAAAGATATCACAGGTTTTGATAGAGTAAATAAGGAGAATGTCTCCAATTACAGAAGTCAGTAACCAGAGGGGGCAGATTTAAAGTAATTGGTAAAAGAACGAGAGGCAACTGGAGGAAAGAAATTTTGATGCAGTGAGTTGTTATGATCTGGAATGCACTGCCTAGAAGGACAGCAGAAACAGATTCAATAGTAACTTGCAAAAGGGAATTGGATAAACAATTGAATGAGAAAAATTTTCAGGGCTACGGAGAAAGGGCAGGGGAGTGGAAATAATTGGATAGCTCCTTCAATGAGCTGGCACAGGTGCAATGGACCGAATAGCCTCCTTCTTTGCTGTAGTATTCTATGATTCTATGAAAGTTTGGGACCAATTAAAGATGAAGGGTGCATGCTATACTTCATTGGGATTTCTTGAGGTCATAGAAGGTGCTATATAAATGCAAATCTATCTCTCTTTCTTGAGATTCATGGAACGGCACAGATGCTTACAAATATTGTTCAGCTCAGTTTTTAAAGGAAGGTTAAAGTGCGGCTGCTTCAAGTACTTCAGCACAATGTGGAAAAGCCCCAACTGGAAGGAAATATTGAAAGGTTACAATGTTTTAAAAAAAAAAGTCAGCTACATGCTGATACTACTGTATTTTGCAACATAGAAAATTTACAGCACAGCCGGAGGCCATTCGGCCCATGGTATCTGTACTGGTCAAAAAAAGAGCCAACCTAATTCCTCACTCTTGGTCTGTAGTTGTGTAGGTTATGGCATTTCAGATACTTTTTAAATTTAATGACTGTTTCTGCTGCTACCACCATTTCAGGCAGTGAATTACGCTCCCCTACCACCCTTTTAGGTGAAAATATTTCTACTCAACCCCCACTCTAATTTTTTTACTTTTTATTCATAGGAACGTAGGAAGATAGGAACAGGAGTAGGCCATTCAGTCCCTCGAGCCTATCCCGCCATTCAATGAGATCATGGCTGATCCGTGGCCTAACTCCATATACCTGCCTTTGGCCCATATCCCTTAATATCTTTGCTAAACAACAATCTATCTATCTCAGATTTAAAATTAACAACTGTTCTGACTTCAACTGCTGTTTGTGAGAGAGAGTTCTAAACCTCTACCACCCTTTGCGTGAAGAAGTGCTTCCTAACATCTCTCCCGAAAGGTCTGGTCCTAATTTTTAGACTATGCCCCCTAGTTTTAGAATCTCCAACCAGTGGAAATAGTTTATCTTTATCTAGCCTGTCTTTTCCTGTTAATATCTTGAAGACTTCAATCAAATCACCCCTTAACCTTCTAAATTCTAACGAAAACAGGCCTAATTTGTGTAATCTCTCCTCGTAACTTACCCCTGTAGTCCAGGTATCATTCTTGTAAACCTACATTACACTCCCTCCAAGGCCAATATATCTTTCCTAAGGTGTGGTGCCCAGAGCTGCTCACAGTACTCCAAGTGGGTCTAACCAGGGTTTTGTACAGCTGCAGCAGAATCTCTGTGTCTTTATACTCTAATCCTCTAGATATAAAGGCTAGCATTCCATTAGCCTTTTTGATTATTTTCTGCACTTGCTCGTGGCATTTTAAAGATCTATGCACCTGAACCCCCAAGTCTCTTTGGACATCCACTGTACTTAACCTCTTCCCATTTAGAAAGTACCCTGCTCTATCCTTTTTTGGTCCAAAATGGATAATCTCACACTTGCCCACATTGAAATCCATCTGCCACAGTTTTGCTCACTCACCTAGTCTGTCAATATCTCTTTGCAATTTTATGCTATCATCTAGACTGTCTACAATGCCACCTAACTTTGTATCATCAGCAAATTTGGATATGACCTACTATGCCATCATCCAAGTCGTTAATGAATAATGCGAATAATTGAGGCCCCAACACAGATCCCTGTGGGACACCACTAGTTCTTCTCTTCTTCTTCTTTTGGGCCTCCTTATCTCGAGAGACAATGGATACGCCCCTGCCAATCAGAGTACTTACCCATTATCCCCACTCTCTGTCGCCTATCACTCAACCAACTTCCCAACCATGTCAATAATTTGCCCTCAATTCCATGGGCTTCTACCTTAGTTAACAGTCTCTTATGTGGGACACTATCAAATGCCTTGTGGAAATCCATATAAATGACATGCATAGACATTCCCCTGTCCACTACCTTAGTCACCTCTTCAAAAAATTCAATGAGATTTGTCAGGCATGACCTTCCCGTCATGAATCCATGCTGGCTGTCCCTGATTAACTGAAATTTTTCTAGGTGTTCAGTCACCCTATCCTTGATTATAGACTCCAGCAACTTGCCCACCACAAATGTCAGGCTAACTGCTCTGTAATTTCCTTGGTTCCCCCTTTCACCCTTCTTAAAAAGTGGAGTGACATGTGCAACTTTCCAATCCAGAGGGACCACTCCTGAATCTAGGGAACTCTGAAAGACTATAGTTAAGGCATCTACAATGTGCTCCCCTACTTCCTTTAACACCCTTGGATGGAAACCGTCAGGTCCTGGGGATTTCTCACTCTTTAGTTCCATTAATTTCCTTGTTACTGATGTTAATTGTATTAAGTCCCTGTCCCCTATTAATTTTTTCGGGACTTCCGGCAAGTTATCCTCCTTTTCAACTGTAAGTACTGAGGCAAAGTAATTGTTCAACATGTCTGCCATTTCCCCATATCTCCATTTTCAGCTTTTAGTGGGCCTACATTGCTCTTGACCACCCACTTTCCCTTTATTTAACTATAAAATTTCTTCTTATTGATTTTGATGTCCCTTGCAAGTTTTCTTTCATAATCTGTTTTAGTAGCTCTTATAAGTTGCTTTGTGACCCTTTGCTGGTCTTTGTATCGATCCCATTCGGCCGGATCTGTGCTGCGTTTTGCATTTTTGTAAGCCCTTTCTTTTTGTTTTATGCTATCCCTAATCTCTTTATTCGTTCTTGGGATGTGGACATTCTTGGCAAAGCAAGTATTTATTGCTCATCCCTAATTTCCCTTGAGAAGGTGGCGTTGAGCTGCCTTCTTGAACCACTGTAGTCCATGTAGTGTAGGTACACCCACAGGGCTGGATTTTGTGTAGGAGGCAGGGCTCATGGCGCCGGGCCCAACAGGCAGGGGGAGCCCTGCCTTGGCCTTTTCCTGCACCCCCTCTCATCCCCGGAGTGATCCTCCAGTGTTTTTACGTCTATGTTTCAGGAGCCGGGATCCCCGTCCCTTTCAAGACGGAGATCCCGCCTCCAAGAGCTGCCAGCCAATCAGAGGTCTGGCAGCTCAGCAGTATCGGCAGGACCACCGGGAGTGGTGGCCACTGCTGGTCCTGCAAAGGCTTGGACCCAGTCCCAGCGCTGGAACCCTGGACCAGAGATAGGTGAGGTGAGATCGTCGGGGCCAGTCTGGAAGGCCCTTCAGAGGAGCGTGAGGGCGTGGTCGTGTAGTCCAGGGGAAGGGAGGGAGAGGTTCCTGGCGGGAGTCCTCCAGATTGCCCACGGAGGAGCGACCTGTCCCCCAAACCCACAGGGAGGGTACCTCGTTTTACAAGGTGCCCTCTCCGAGTGGTGGAGGCAACCCCACCACTGGAAAGATCCCAGCAGCGGCAGGAAGAGGCCCTTAATTAACCGTTAATAGGCCACTTGAGAGCCTCAATTGGCCTCTGGGCAGGAAGGCTATCATTAGTCTATTCCGCCCCTAGTAAGATCGCTTGGCGACGGACCCTATGAGCCCCACTTCTAACAGTCCCGATTCTCCGTGTCCCCCACTCCGCCTCCAGCCCCACTTCAGGGGGGTCCACAAAATCCAGCCCACAGTGCTATTAGGAAGGGAATTCCGGGATTTTGACCCAGCAACAGTGAAGGAACAGCGATATAGTTCCAAGTCAGGATGCTGTGTGACTTGGAGGAGAACTTGCAGGTGGTGGTGTTCCCATGCATCTGCTGCCCTTGTCCTTCTAGTTGGTAGAGGTCACGGGTTTGGAAGGTGCTGTCAAAGGAGCCTTGGTGAGTTGCCGCAGTGCATCTCGTAGATGGTACACACTGCTGCCACTGTGCGTCAGTGATGGAGGGAGTGAATGTTGAAGGTGCTGGATGGGGTGCCAATCAAGCGGGTCGCTTTGTCCTGGATGGTGTCGAGCTTCTTCAGTGTTGGTGGAGCTGCACCCATCCAGGCAAGTGGAGAGCATTCCATCACACTCCTGACTTGTGCCTTATAGATGGTGGACAGGCACTGGGGAGTCAGGAGGTGAGTTCCTTCCACCAATTGCTTTAAATCTATGCCCTCTGGTTATTGGCCTCTCTAAGGGAAATTGGTCCTTCCTATCCACTCTAGGCCCCTCAAGTTTATACACCTCAACTAAATCTTCCTTCAGCCGCCTCTGTTTCAAAGAAAACAATCCTAGCCTATCCAATCTTTCCTCAAAGCGAAATTTCTCCAGTCCTGGTAACATCATCATATTATTGGGGAATCTTTGGAGACATGTTATGATGTAACTGGAGCAAAATATCTTGGGGAGACAGAGTAGTGTGCAGGGGCAGGATGCCAAATTAAGTGTTTAACATTGGGCTTATCATAATCCTTTCTCAAACGTAGAAGACATGGTCACAGGATCTGGTTTATTTAACTTAAACACATGGCTACATTTAACGTTCTTCAGATACAACACCACACATGGCTTAACGTGTTAGTAACATTTGGCTTGGCATGTTGCATGCAGTGCCACTGGTCCTTCCCTGAGCTTCTCCACATTCGCTCAATACTACCCAGCAATATTAACAGTGAGAGAACCGGAACTATTGGGCTGAGTGGTTAGAAGGTTTGCTCGACTCTCCAAAACCTTTCACCCTCCCTGCCTCTATAATCATTGACCTTTCATCTGTGCCTCCTGTAACCTTTAGTGTATTCAGCTATTTCCAAATTTATAATAAAAGCAAAATACAGCAGATGTTGGAAATCTGAAATAAAAACAAAAAGTGCCGGAAAATACTCAGCAGGTCTGGCAGCATCTGTGGAGAGAGAAGCAGAGTTAACGTTTCAGGTCAGTGACCCTTCATCAGAACCTGAAGCTAACCTGAAATGTTAACGTTGCTTCTCTCTCCACAGATGCTGCCAGACCTGCTGAGTATTTTCCGGCACTTTTTGTTTTTATTTCCAAATTTTTCCTTGTTGGACATTCTGGAGAATTGTAAGTTTGACTTCTTGGGGAGTTAAGGGTTAGTAAGTGAACTTCCTTGTATTTTAGTCTCCTTATTGGTAGCGCTCTCACCTCTGAGTCAGAAAGTTGTGAGAGTTGAGCTCAAAAATCTACGCTAACACTCCAGTGCAGTACTAAGGGAGTGCTGCACTGTCGGAGGTGCTATCTTTCGGATGAGACTTTAAACTGCGGCCCTGTCTGCTCTCTCAGATGAACATGAAAAATTCCACAGCACTATTTTGAAGAAGAGTGGGGGAGTTCTCCTTCCCAATATTTATCCCTCAACCCATATCGCTCAAGATAGATTACCTGATCACATTGCTGTTTGTGGGAGCTTGCTGTGCACAAATTGGCTGCCACATCTCCTACATTACACTTCAAAAGTAATTCATTGGCTGTAATTTGTAATTGCCTGAGGTTGAGAAAGATACTATATAAATGCAAGTCTTTCTTTCAAAGCAAAAAGGCTTTCCGATATGAAGTGGGTAGCCGTGGAGTGTCATGAGAAGAAAGCTTATCTTCTGCGGCAAATGTCTGCGTATTATCTACAAGATATACTTGAGTAAGGAAATACATAACCAGAATGACATCAGCCATGAGGGATTTTAAAGTATAATTTTAACGGCTAGTGGATTAAACAGAGGCATTGGGGCGCATTAACTCCAATATAGGGCAGATGTTCAGGAAGATAAGCAGTTACTGAAACTCCTCAAAGGATTTGAGAACAAGTTAACTCAGGAAGTCTTGTTTGTGAAAAGTATCTTTGAAGTAAAACTATGGCTGTTTATGTAAATTGACTGTTTGTAAAGGATTCAGGACCCAATATGCCATGGGGCCCTATCTGTGACATAAACCTTTGGTAGAGGCAAAATAAGGTGTATAAAAGACCATGGTTTTCACAGATATTTGAAGGGCTTGGACGATACAGAAATAGAAAGATTTCTCTGTATACAGTTAGATTGAACACCCATATGAATAAAGTCTGTTCCATATACTCCCCATGGTAGGCTCATTCAGAAAGTAAGGAGGCATGGGATTCAGGGACAGTTGGCTGTCTGGATACAGAATTGGCTGGCCCATAGAAGACAGGGGGTGGTAGTAGATGGAAAGTATTCAGCCTGGAGCTCGGTGACCAGTGGTGTTCCGCAGGGATCCGTTCTGGGACCTCTGCTTTTTGTGATTTTTATAAATGACTTGGATGAGGAAGTGGAAGGCTGGGTTAGTAAGTTTGCCGATGACACAAAGGTTGCTGGAGTTGTGGATAGTGTGGAGGGCTGTTGTAGGTTGCAACGGGACATTGACAGGATGCAGAGCTAGGCTGAGAAGTGGCAGATGGAGTTCAACCTGGAAAAGTGTGAAGTGATTCATTTTGGAAGGTTGAATTTGAATGCAGAATACAGGCTTAAAGACAGGATTCTTGGCAGTGTGGAGGAACAGAGGGATCTTGGGGTCCACGTCCATAGATCCCTCAAAGTTGCCACCCAAGTTGATAGGGTTGTTAAGAAGGCGTATGGTGTGTTGGCTTTCATTAACAGGGGGATTGAGTTTAAGAGCCGTGAGGTTATGCTGCAGCTCTGTAAAGCCCTGGTTAGACCACACTTGGAATATTGTGTTCAGTTCTGGTCGCCTCATTATAGGAAGGATGTGGAAGCTTTAGAGAGGGTGCAGAGGAGATTTACCAGGATGCTGCCTGGACTGGAGGGCATTTCTTATGAAGAAAGATTGAGGGACCTAGGGCTTTTCTCATTGGAGCGAAGAAGGATGAGAGGTGACTTGATAGAGGTGTACAAGATGATGAGAGGCATAGATAGAGTGGATAGCCAGAGACTTTTTCCCAGGGTGGAAAGGGCTATCACGAGGGGGCATCATTTTAAGGTGATTGGAGGAAGGTTTAGGGGAGATGTCAGAGGTAGATTCTTTACACAGAGAGTGGTGGGTGCGTGGAATGCACTGCCAGCGGTGGTAGTAGAAGCAGATACATTAGGGACATTTAAGCGACTCTTGGATAGGTACATGGATGATAGTAGAATGAAGGGTATGTAGGTAGTTTGATCTTAGAGTAGGTTAAAGGGTCAGCACAACATCGTGGGCCGAAGGGCCTGTACTGTGCTGTACTGTTCTATGTTCTATGTTCCACCATCAAGAGTCTCATCCATACTCAAAGATTTTTGTGGTGAGCAAGGAAGGATGGAGGTTGACCCTTAACAACCAAGTCTAAGTTTTTTAAATTGTATTTAGAGATACAGCACTGAAACAGGCCCTTCAGCCCACTAAGTCTGTGCCAACCATCAACCACCCCTAATCCTACATTAGTCCCATATTCCTACCACATCCCCACCTTCCCTCAATTCCCCTACCTATACTAGGGGCAATTTATAATGGCCAATTTACCTATCAACCTGCAAGTCTTTGGCTGTGGGAGGAAACTGGAGCACCCAGCGGAAATCCACGCAGTCACAGGGAGAAGTTGCAAACTCCGCACAGGCAGTACCCAGAATCAAACCCGGGTCGCTGGAGCTGTGAGGCTGCAGTGCTAACTACTGTGCCACTGTACTGATAACATGTTAGTAAGAGGCTAGGACTGGACTGACAATGGCAATTACGTAACCTAAAAAGGGAAGGAATTGATGAGGCAATGTGTGACAAGGCCCATAGCACAAGACACCAGAGAGTCTGAACACATTAGGAGAGAAGAAAAAATACGTTACGAAGCAATGATGCCAAGCTTTTAAAAGGCTGTGAATTGTAGGAGCAGGCAGGAAGCTTGATGGAGATAATGTGCTGGATTATTAGAGGTTCTGGAAAAGACTGAGTTCACTCCCCTTTGGAACTTCCCATGATAAATTATGTGGGAAAGCAGGCTGTGAGAAGGAGGCAAGGAGGCCACAGAGGGATATAGACAGGTAGGGGTAATGGGCAAGAACATAACAGATGCAATACAATGGGGCAAAGTGCAAAGTTATCTAACTTGCTGGAGTTTTTTGATGAGGTAACAGAGAGTGTTGATGAGGGTAATGCTGTAGATGTGGTGTACAGGGACTTCCACAAGGCATTTGTTAAAGTGCCACACAACAGGTTTGTCAGCAAAGTTAGGGCCAAGTAAATAAACGCAACATGGATATGAAAGTGGCTGAGTGACAGGAAACAGAGAGTAGTGGTGAATGGTTGTTTTTCGGACTAGAGGATGCTATATACTCCAGGGTTCCTCGGGGTTCGGTGTTGCTTTTCTTGATATATTAATTACCTAGATTTGAGTGTACAGGGCACGATTGTAAAATTTGCAGATGACATAAAACTTGGAAGTATTGTGAGCTGTGAGGATAGTGAACAAACAACAGAAAATGTCAAGTGGTGTCTGCAGAAGGTGGTCATGGCAACAGTCTCAAAATCAGCATTTTGAAAATGCATTTTCATCAGTGTAGGCTTTTTAATGTCCTAGGCCAGGCTGAGCGCTTAGCCCTTCTAACTTACAGGGACCCAACCAACATGAAGCTGATTAGTCTGGTCATTTTTATTTTCCACACAGTTGAGATCCAACTGCCCAATACCATTGAGACGTCCCTCCCAACAGCTTTGTTTTATATAATTTGTTTATTTTCTCAATCTGTATGAACCCATACTCTATCTCCCTTTTAAAATGAAGTCCCACATTTATCTCAAGGGAATAAGATGATCCCCTGTATTGTATCTTCAATTGTGATTGGTGCTTTGATGGATTCTTCCATGCCCCTATTCCAGGTAAACTCCCAGACGTTGTTTAGCATACTTGGCTAATTGATCCTTTTTAGCTACAGAGATGGACTGTGCTTTTTCTTGCCCTGATATATGTGGCTTGTTGACTTGAAATATTCTTCTGTTGTCTGGACTTGGAGCATTGCCAAAGTTTGGGGTTCAGGGATCGTGAGGGTTGAGCGCTTCTGAGGCTCGGTCCATCAAAGATAATTGGGGGAGTCCTTTAGTTGCTGATTTGAACTGGGAACAGCAAGTTGTCTTTGCTCTATTGCCAAAATCTCATGAAGAGGGAAGTTTATCTGTTTTTTAATGCTGAAGTCTTGGGCAGTGGGTGAGCATTGTACCTGCCATAGTGTAACAGAAGGCAGTGAGACTTGTGGGATGAATAAATGGATTTTTAAAATTGCCAATCTGTTAACCTGTTATGTTTTTTCTCTTCAATTGCCATACTGTATAATTTTTTATTAAAGGAAAACACATTAACCTTTTTAAAACTCTCTTTTATAGATAACTGCATGCATGTGTTAAACATTACTCCAGGTATGATCTCAACTTAGTGTTCTGTGTACGGTTTTGGCCTTGACTAAAGAAGGATAGACTTGGATGTGGTACAGCGAAGGTTTGCTAGTTAAACATGATTTGCCGTTAATTAATCCACATTTGTCCAAGTGACTATTAATTTTATCCCAAATTGTCACTTCTGAAAGCTTTCCCAACACCAAAGTTAAACTGAATGTCTTGTATTTGCTAGGCTTACCCTTACACCCTTTTTTGAATAAGGGTGTAACAGTTGCAATTCTCCAGTCCTCTGGTACCACCCCTGTATCTAAGGAGGATTGGAAGATTATGGTCAGAGCTTCCACAATTTCCACCCTTACTTCTCTAAGGGGCTACGGTGATCAAGCAGGGGAGTGGGACTAATTAGAGTCCATGAAAGCCAGCATGGACTTGATGGGCCAAATGGCCTCCTTGTGTGCCCTAAATGACTCTTTAAGTACAGCCAGTCTATCTAATTCCTCTTTATCAATTTTTTGCCCATTCAGTGTCTCAACTACCTCCTCTTTCACCAGTTATCCCCGGTGTCCTAGCCAATAGTGATCCCACAATCAATATCACAAAAGCAGATTATCTGTTCATTATCACATTGCTGTTCGTGGGAGCTTGCTGTGCACATACTGGCTGCTGTGTTTCCAACATTATAACAGTGACTACACTTCAAAAGTCCTTGATTGACTGTAAAGTGCTTTGAGACATCCGGTGATGGTGAAAGGCGCTATATAAATGGAAGTCTTTTTCTTTTTCCCTTTTTGAACTCATGCTGCCTGCACCACCTGAGTGGACGCTTCCATCGTCTCCCGACAGTTAATTGGCCGGCTGCCACACAACTTCAACCTTTATCCTGAGCCCCCACCCGATTGGCATTGGCTCCCGCTTTCTGTCCCAGTGCCGGGACCTCGGCCTTTCCGTAAAATCCAGCTCGATATGTTGACTTTTGTTACAAAGGGATTGGATTATAACAGTAAAGAAGTCTTACTACAGTTGTACAGGGTGAAGCCACACCTGAAGTACTGTGTGCAGTTTTGGTCTCCTTACCTAAGAAAGGACATACTTTCCCTCAAGGGAGTGCAATGAAGTTCGGTAGACTGGTTTCTGGGATAAGAGGATTGTCCCATGAAGAGAGTTTGAGTAGACTAGGCCTATATTCCCTGGAGTTTAGAAGGATGAGAGGTATAAATTATAAAATTCTTAAAGATGTCTGCAAATGCGACATGAAGTCCTGTGACATTGATCACAAGTTGTGGGAGTCAGTTGCCAGCGTTCGCCAGAGCTGGCGGGCAGCCATAAAGGCGGGGCTAAAGTGTGGCGAGTCAGAGACTTAGCAGTTGGCAGGAAAAAAGACAGAAGTGCAAGGGGAGAGCCAACTATGTAACAGCCCCGACAAACAAATTTTTCTGCAGCACCTGTGGAAGAGTCTGTCACTCTAGAATTGGCCTTTATAGCCACTCCAGGCGCTGCTCCACAAACCACTGACCACCTCAGGTGCTTACCCATTGTCTCTCGAGACAAGGAGGCCAAAGAAGAAGAAGAAGATCTTATATTTATGGCCCCTAGTTTTGAATCCCCCACAAGTAGAAACATCTTCTCTATGACTATGCTATCAAACCCTTTCATAATTTTAAAGACCTCTATCAGGTCATCTGTCAGCCTTTTCTTTTCTAGAGAAAAGATCCCCACCTTTTCAGTCTTTTATGATAGGTTTCACCTCTCAGTTCTGATATAATTCTAGTAAATCTCTTTTGCATCTTCTCCAGTGCCTCTATAGGTTTATTAACTGTGCACAGCACTCCAACTGTGGTGCAAGCAAGGTTCGATATAGCTTTAACATAACTGCTCTGCTTTTCAATTCTATCCTTTTAGAGATGAACCCAGTGATTTGCTTGCATTTATTATGACCTTATTAACCCATGTTGCTACGTTTAGTGATTTGTGTACCTGTACACCCAAATTCCTCTGCTCAAATACCCAATGTCGACATGTTATCAAGAGTATGCCACCTTTTTATTCTTCCTACCAAAATGTACCGCCTCACACTCAGATATATTGAAATTTATATGCCTATTACATGTTCATGCTGCAAGCTTATTAATGTCTCCTGTATTTTGTCGCAGTCCTCCTCCGTATTAACTACACCCCATAATTTGGTGTCGTCTGCACATTTAAAAATCATTCTTTCGATTCCCAAGTCCAAATATATAAATGCAAAACTTTCTTCACCAACCCGTTGAACGTTCTGATCCCAAAGGTAATTTCGTACTCAACCCCAGGCCGTGGGAGCTTTATTAGTGCGAATTAAAGTGGGGAGGAGAAGTGGGTAGATATGGGGATTGTCAGCGCTGGAAGATGGAAGAGGCACCAATATCATGCATAGCAGCACTGGCTGTGTGTAAAGCCTCCCTTTACCATCCTGCTTAATCCCTAATGGTAATAAAGCAAAACTGCACAAAATATTACTGTTCACCCCTGACCTATAGTCTCCCAGAGGCAATGTTCCCTTGATCATCTCTTCCTACCCCATCCGCCACCCCTCATCCATTAGCTCCCCCACCCCCCCGCGAGGTATTGATTGAAATGATCCTAAAAAGAAAAAGAAGTTGAGGTAGTTGGCATTTCTGCAAAGCAAATCTGAAGTAATTTAAGCAAAATGGTCAATAAAACATTGAGTCTTCAAAACTCTTCATCATAAAAAAGGATTGTGAAGAAAATCTAAATGGATGAAGTGACAGGGACAGCTAGTCACAGCAAATGGATTGCAATTTCACTGTCACTTCAGTCAATCATTAAAGGTTCTTTAAAGGGGCGGGATGTCTGAGGGCGTACTGTTTGTTCAAAGTAGTCTTCAGTGTCTATATAAACAAAGAGTTATGAAAGTATTTGTTACACAAGAGTATTTCCGATGGCATTGTTTATTGTAAATTGGCACATGGCTCAGCGGGTAACACGCTTACTTTAGACTCATAAGGTTATGGGTTTCAAGTCTTGTTCTAGAGAGTTGAGCACATAATCCAGGCTGACACTCTAATGCAGTACTGAGGGAGTGCTGCCTTTTGGATGAAACGTTAAACCGAGGCCCCCATCTGCCCTCTCAGGTGGATTTTGTTTTAATTTGTTGGTGGGATGTGGGCTTCTCTGGCAAGGCCAGCATTTATTGCCCATCAATAATTGCTCTTGAGAAGGTGGTGGTGAGCTGCCTTCTTGAAAACTGCTGCAAGTCCTTGGGGTGTAGGTACACCAACAGTGCTGTTAGGAAGGGAGTTGCTGCAGTACATCTTATAGATGGTACACACTGCTGCCCCTGAATGTCGCTGGTGGAGGGAATAAATGTTGAAGGTGGTGGATGGGGTGTCAATCAAGTGGCCTACTTTGTCCTGGATGGTATTGAGCTTCTTGAGTATTGTTAGAGCTGCACCCATCCAGGCAAGTATTCCATCACACTCCTGACTTGTGCCTTGTAGATGGTGGACACTGGACAGGATCTGGGGAGACAGGAGGTGAGTTATTAACCATAGAATTCCCAGCCTCTGATCTGCGATTGTAGCCACAGCAGTTATGTGGCTGGTCCAGTTCAGTTTCTGGTCAATGGTAACCCCGAGGATGCTGAGAGTGGAGGATTCAGCCACATTGAATGTTGAGAGGAGATGGTTAGATTCTGTCTTGTTAGAGATGGCCATTGCCTGGCACCTGTGTGGTGCGAATGTCACTTGCCACTTATCAGCCCAAGCCTAGATGTTGTCCAGGTCTTGCAGCATATGGACACGGGCTTCTTCCCTATCTGAGGAGTCGTAAATGTGCTGAACATTGTTCAATCATCAGCGAACATCCCCACTTCTGACCTTATGATGGAGGGAAGGTCATTGATGAAGAAGCTGAAGATGGTTGGACCTAGGACACAACCCTGAGAAACGCCATCAGTGATGTCTTGGGACTGAGATGATTGACCTCCAACAACCACAACCATCTTCCTTTGTGCTAGGTATGACTCGAACCAGCGGAGAGTTTTCCCCCGATTACCATTGACTTCAGTTTTGTTAGGGCTCCTTGATGCCATACTCGGTCAAATGCTGCCTTGACGTCAAGGGCAGTCACTCTCACCTCATTTCTGGTATTCAGCTGTTTTGTCCATGTTTGGACCAAAGCTGTAATGAGGTCCGGCGCTGAGTGGCCCTGACGGAACCCAAACTGAGCATCAGTGAGTAGGTTATTGCTAAGCATATGCCATTTTTTAGCACTGTCAATGCCACCTTCCATCACTTTGCTGATGATTGAGAGTAGACTGGTAGGGTGGTAATTGGCTGGGTTAGATTTGTCCTGCTTTTTGCGTACAGGACATACCTGGGCAATTTTCCACCTTGTCAGGTAGATAGGTAGATGCCATTTGTACTGGAACAGCTTGGCTAGGGGGGCAGCAAGTTTTGGAGCACAAGTCTTCAGTTCTATTGCCGGAACGTTATCAGGGCCCATAGCCTTTGCAGTATTTAGTGCCTTCAACAGTTTCCTTATCATGTGTAGTGAATTGAATTGGCTAAAGACTGGCATCTGTGATGCTGGGGACTTCAGGAGGAGGCCAAGATGGGTCATCCACTTGGCACTTCTGGCTGAAGATGGATGCGAATTCTTCAGCCTTTTCTTTTGCACTGATGTGCTGGGCTCCCCCATCATTGAGGGGAGGGAGATTTGTGGAGCCTCCTCCACCTGTCAGTTGTTTAATTGTCCACCACCATTCACGACTGGATGTGGAAGGACTGCAGAGCTTCGATCCGATCTGTTTGTCATGGGGTCACTTAGCTCTGTCTATCGCATGCTGCTTCCAGTGTCTGGCATGCAAGTAGTCCTGGGTTGGAGCTTCACCAGGTTGACACCTCATTCTGAGGTAAGCCTGGTGCTGCTCCTGGCATGCCCTCCTGCACTCTTCATTGAATCAGGGTTGTTCCCCCGGCTTGATGGTAATGGTAGAGTGGGGTAAGTCCCCAGCATCACAGATGCCAGACTTCAGCCAATTTGATTCACCCCGAATGAGGTCAAGAAACGATTGAAGGCACTGGGTACTGCAAAGGCTACGGGCCCTGACAACATTCCGGCAATACTCAAGAGGTGAGGATATTCGCTGATGATTGAACAATGTTCAGCACCATTCGTGACTCCTCAGATACTGAAGCAGTCTGTGTAGAAATGCAGCGAGACCTGGACAATATCCAGGCTTGGGCTGATAAGTGGCAAGTAACATTCGTGCCACACAAGTGCCAGGCAATGACCATCTTCAGCAAGAGAGAATCTAACCATCTCCCCCTCAACATTCAATGGCTTAACCTTCGCTGAATCCCCCACTATCAACATCCTGGGGTTACCATTGACCAGAAACTGAAATGGAGTAGCCATATAAATACAGTGGCTACAAGAACAGGTCAGCAGCTAGAATCCAGCGGCAATTAACTCACCTCCTGACTCCCCAAAGCTTGTCCACCATCTACAGGGCACAAGTCAGGAGTGTGATGGAATACTCTCCACTTGCCTGGATGGGTGCAGCTCCAACAACACTCAAGAAACTCGACACCATCCAGGACAAAGCAGACCGCTTGACTGGCACCCCATCTACAAACATTCACTTCCTCCACCATCGACACACAGTGGCAGCAGTGTGTATCATCTACAAGATGCACTGCAGCAATGCACCAAGGCTCCTTAAACTGCACCTTCCAAACCCGCGACTTCTACCAACTCGAAGGACAAGGGCAGCAAACGCATGGGGACACCACCAAGTTCCCCTCCAAGCCACACACCATCCTGAATTGGAACTATATCACCATTCCTTCACTGTCGCTGGGTCAAAATCCTGGAACTGCCTTCCTAACAGCACTGTGGGTGTATCTACCTCACAAGGACTGCAGCGGTTCAAGAAGGCAGCTCACCTTCTCAATGGCAATTCAGGCAATATATCTTGGCCTAGACAACGATGCCCACATCCCATGAATGAATAAAAAAAAAATGCTGGGCCATGAGGTTACAGATTGTGGTTGAATACAATTCTGCTGCTGCTGATGGCCCACAGCGCCTCATGGATGTCCAGTTTTGAGTTGCTAGATCTGTTCATTCTATCCCATTTAGCACGGTGATAGTGCCACACAGCATATTGGAGGGTATCCTTAATGTGAAAACAGGATTTGGTCTCCACAATGACTGTGCGGTGATCACACCTACTAATACTGCCGTGGATAGATTGATGAGGTGAGGTCAAGCAGGCTTTTCCCTCTTGTTGGTTCCCTCACCACCTGCCGCAGACCCAGTCTAGCAGCTATGTCCTTTAAGACTCGGCCAGCTCGGTCAGTAGTGGTGCTACTGAGCCTCTCTTTGTGATGGATATTGAAGTCTCCCACCAAGTGTACATTTTGTGCCCTTGCCACCCTCAGTGCTTCTTCCAATTGGTTTTCAACATGGAGAAGCCCTGATTCATCAGCTGAGGGACAGTGGTAGGTGGTAATCAATAGGTTTCCTTGCCCATGTTTGACCTGATACTATCAGACTGCATGGGGTCTGGAGTCATAGAGTTATACAGCACAGAATGAGGCTGTTTGGCCCATCGTGTGTGTGCCAGCCATCCAGCACCCAACTATTCTAATCCCACATTCCTGCACTTGGCCCGTAGCCTTGTATGCTATGGCGTTTCAAGTGCTCATCTAAATACTTCTTAAATGTTGTGAGGGTTCCTGCCTCCACCACCTCTTCAGGCAATGTGTCAATGTTGAGGACTCCAAGGGCAACTTCCTCCTCACTATACACCACTGTGCTTCCACCTCTGTTAGGTGTGCCCTGATGATGGGACAGGACATACCCACGGATGGTGATGGTGGTGTCTGGGACACTGTAAGTCTGATTCCGTGAGTAGAAAATTGGTTGGCAGACAGGAAACAAAGACGATGGATAAATGGGTTTTTTTCCGAATGGCAGGCAGTGCCTAGTGTGGCACCGCAGGGATTGGTGCTCGGACTCCAGCCATTCACAATATATATTAATGATTTAGATGAGGGAACTCAATGTAATATCTCCAGATTTGCAGATGACACAGGACTGGGTGGGAGGGTGAGTTGTGAGGAGGATGCAGAGAGGCTTCAGAATGATTTAGACAAGTTGAGTGAGTGGGCAAATGCATGGCAGGTGCAGTATATTGTGGATAAATGTGAGGTTATCCACTTTGGTAGCAAAAATAGGAAGGCAGATTATTATCTGAACGGCTATAAACTGAGCGAGGGGAATATGCAACGAGACCTGGGTGTTCTCGTACACCAGTCACTGACGGTAAGCATGCAGGTCCAACAGGCGGTTAAAAAAAGACAATGGTATGTTGGCCTTCATAGCGAGAGGATTCGAGTACAGGAGCAGGGATGACTTGCTGCAATTATACAGGTCCTTGGTGAGGCCACACCTGGAATATTGTGTGCAGTTTTGGTCTCCTTATCTGAGGAAGGATGTTCCTGCTATAGGGGGAGTGCAGTGAAGGTTTACCAGACTGATTCCTGGGATGGCGGGACCGACGTATGAGGAGAGATTGAGTCGGTTAGGATTATATTTGCTGGAGTTCAGAAGAGTGAGGGGGGATCTCACAGAAACCTATAAAATTCTAACAGGACTTGACAGGGTAGATGCAGGAAGGATGTTCCCGATGGTGGGGGAGTCCAGAACCAGGGGTCATAGTCCAAGGATATGGGGTAAACCATTCAGGACTGAGTTGAGGATAAATTTCTTCACCCAGAGAGTGATGAACCTGTGGAATTCGCCACCACAGAAAGCACTTGAGGCCAAAACATCGAATGTTTTCAAGAAGGAGTTAGATATAGCCCTTGGGTTTAAAGGATCAAAAGATATGGGGCAAAAGTGGGAACAGGTTACTGAATTAGATGATCAGCCGTGATCATAATGAATGGCGGAGCAGGCTCGAAGGGCAGAATGATCTACTCCTGCTCCTATTTTCTATATTTCTATGTTTCTAAGAGTATGACTATGTCTGGCTGTTGCGTCACTAATTTGTGGGGCAGCTCCCAATTTTGGAACAAGCCCCCAGATATTAGTAAGTAGGATTTTGCAGGGTCGACAGGGCTGGATTTGCCGTTGTCGTTTCCAGTGCCTCGGTCGATGCCGGGTTGTCCATCCAGTTTAATTCTTTTTCTTAGACTTTGTAGCGGTTTGATATAACTGAGTGGCTTGCTAAATCAAATATAAAAGCCAGATCCATATTTCAAAGATGAGCAAAAGGGAATTCTCCAGCTGTTCTGGCCAATATGTGTCCCTCAAACAACACCAAAACAGATTATATGGTCATTATTACATTGCTGTTTGAGGGAGCTTGCTGTGTGCAAATTGGCTGTTGAAACTCTCACATTACAACAATAACTACATTTCAAATGTATTTAATTGACTTTAAAGTGCTTTGGGGAGTCCTGAGGTTGTGAAAGGTGCTATATAAAATCTTCCTTTTCTTTTCAATTTGATGATATACTGTTTTAAAAGGTGTTATGACCGATGTTGGAGGAATGCACTGTCTTTCTCTAGTTCCTCTACTTCACTGGTCACAACATATATTTAAATGTTTTACCCAGTTACCAATACGGCCAGTTATATACTTTATATATATTAGTTTCAGAACGAAAATTCGCCAATCAGGTTTCTTTAATAAACAACAAAATTATTGATTTATTATAAAAAAAGACATTCAATAAAGATGCAAAGCTTATCAACGGACAGTTTGAGATATGAAAGTGTAAATATATACCCTTCCAAAATAACCTAATACACACACAGGTTAAAGAAGAAAATCAAGAAAAAGGAAAAACTGGCTCCGCTGAGATCAACTTTAAACGAAATACTTTGGCGAAGTTACTGTCAATTCTTGAAGAAAAAGGATATGATATGGAATGTTCCAGATGGCCTTTGGTCTGGCGTCCGGGTACACATGGATGGCTGTCACTGGGATCTTTCTGGAGCAGTTCTATTCAGGGGACGTTGAAGAGTAGTCTTACAGGCTTTTCGGGAGAATTACTGCATCAGTGGTTTCATCTATCACACTGGATTCTCAGAAGATTTTCCAAAACAGGTGGAAAAGGATGAGTTGGTGGATTCTCTCTCAGCAGGCTACACACCAACTGAGCATTCAAACAGTCCAAGCCAAATCAAAATGCCAAAATTCCTGACAACCATAAACCTAGTCATGTGACTTCTCTGTAAACAACTGCAATAGCCAGCAAGGTTCCTTATGTTTATTACGCATTTCATTATCTCTTTCAGTAAGTGTTTTTTTTTAAAATACTAAGTGTCCTTCCAGTAACCCTTTAAAAAAAACAAATCCAGGCATCTCCTTAGTCTTTCAAATGAACCAATTTTTGCAATCTTTTAAATACCTGTCCTCAAAAAGTATTAATAATGGAAACACCTTCATGACCACATTTAATGCACAACATATTATTTGGCTGCTCAGGTGAAGTCATGTTCCTTTAAGTTCACAAAATGAAATTGTAAGGGAGATGGTAGTGTACTGGTAATGTCACTGAACTAGTAATCCAGAGGCCCAGCTTAATATCCTGGGGACATGGGTTCAAATCCCACCATGGCGGCTGGTGGAATTTATCTTCATTTAACTTATTAATACAATTCTGGAATTGAAAACAAGTTTCAATAATGGTGCCATGAAACTCATCGGTTGTCGCAAAAACCCATCTGGTTAACTAATGTCTTTTAAGGAAGGAAATCTGCCATCCTTACCTGGTGTGGCCTCCATGTGACTCCAAAGCATAGGTTCAAACTCACATGTTACTCCTAAGCAGACCTTTGGTGGGAGCCTACTTGAATGGCCATAGATTTCTGAGCCAATGTGAGATGGTGTGGGAGTGAGGGGTTACTTTGAACAGAAAGTAGTCCCCATACTCCTCTCCCCCTTTCAGTATCTACCCTCTTTATTTTGGATTTTGGATAAAGCAACTATAACTGGATTCATTTGAATCACACTCAGTGCAACACATAACCCCCCCCTCCTGTTGAAGTATATATCGCCACACTGATGGTTCACCATGTAGTAATGTTGGGATGGTGAACACTTCAAAACCTGTGAGCATGCAATCAGAGAAAGCCCATTGAGTCCATTCAAAGACATTGCACTCTTCAATGAGCTCTCCTGAGAAGTCTACTAGGCTTCTACTTCCAATGAAAAGACTTTATGCAAACAGAACCAGATCATTAAGAAAGACTCGCATTTTTATCGTGCCTTTCACAACTACTGGACATTCGAAGCACTTTAGAGCCAATGAAGTACTTTTTCAAAAGTAGTACCTCCAGATTGCTAGTGCTGTTTGGGAGGTTTTAAATTAACTTGGCAGGGGGTAATATGAAAGGAACTCCAAGTTGCACAGAGAATTGGGAGAGATTGCACTCGAGTAGGAAATGGTAAAGTATTAGGTCAGAGTAAGAGGGACAATGATAAAGTCTAAATTGGGGTTACTGTGCATGTATGTGAACGCGTGGAGTGTGGTAAATAAGGTTGGTGAGCTGCATTCACAGATAGCCACATAGAAGTACGATGTTGTGGCAATAACGGAGATCTCACTCAAAGAGGGATAGGACTGGGTCCTAAATATTTCTGGATACAAGATGTGAGGAAAGATAGGAAAGGAAGGAAAGGGGGAGGAGTAGCAATTTTCATTCAGGAGAACATTACAGTGCTGGAGAGAGAGGATGTCCCAGAGGGGTCAAGAACAGAATCTATTTGGCTGGAGCTAAGGATCGAAAAAGGTGCAATGACATTGCTCGGTGTATCAACCACCAACCAGTGGGAAAGGTGTAGAGGAACAAATTTGCAAGGAAATTACAGAGGGGTGCAAGAATTATAGAGTAGTTATAATGGTGGACTTTAATTATCTGAATATAGACTGGGATAGTAGTACTGTAAAGGGCAGAGAGGGGCAAGAGTTCACTGAGTGTGTTCAGAAGAATGTTCGACAGCAGTATGTTTCCCGTCTAATGAGAAAGGAGGCAGTGCTAGACCTGGTTCTTGGAATAAGGTGGGCCAAGTGGATCAAGCAGGGGAACATTTAGGGGACAATGATCATTGCATCATAAGGTCTAGGTTGGCTATGGAAAAGGATAAGGAGCAATCCAGGGTAAGAATAATGAACTGGGGGAAAGCCAACTTCAATGGATCTGGCCCAGATAAATTGGAATCAAAAATTGGTAGGTAAAATGGTAACTGACGAATGAGCTGCCTTTAAAGACAGGATAGTTCTGGCACAGTCAAGGTATATTCCCATGAAGGGGAAAGGCAGGGGCAAATAAATCCAAAGCAGAGCTCCCTAGATGATGAAAGGGACAGAGATTAAGATGAAGAAGACAAATTGTGCTTATGCCAGATGCCAGGTAGATAACACAACTGAGAACCAGGCTGAAATGGAGGGTTCATAGGGAAAATGAAAAAGCAAATAAGAGAAGCAAACAGAGAGTATGAAAAGAGACTGTCAGCTAATATAGAAGGGAATCCAAAAGTCTTCTCTGGGAATATTAATAGTAAAAGGGTAGTAAAAGGAGGAGTGGGGAAAATTAAGGACAAAAAGGGGATTTATATATGGAGGCAGGGGGCATGGCTGAGGTATTAAATGAATACTTTGCATCTGTCTTTACCACAGAAGAAGATACTGTGCAGGTCATAGTAAAAGAGGAAGTAATTCAGATATTTGAAGGATTTTAAATTGATAAGGAGGAGGTATTGGTTGGCGAGCCGTAGTTAAAGTTGATAACGCACCAGAACCAGATGAGATGCATCCAAGGATACTGAGGGAAGCGAGAGTGGAAATTGCGGAAACACTGGCCAAAATTTTCCAGTCTTTCTGAGATTCAGGGATGGTGCCAGAGGAGTGGAGAATTGCAAATGTTACACCCTTTTTCAAAAAGGGTGTAAAGATAAGCCTAGCAACTACAGTTTAACCTCGGTGGAGAATCTTCGAGAAACAATAATTGGGACAAAATTAGCAGTCACTTGGGCAAATGTGGGTGAATTAGGAAAAGCCAACACGAATTTATAAAGGGCAAATTGTGTTTAACTAACTTACTGGAGATTATGATAAGGTAACAGAGAAGGTTGAAGAGGCGAATGCCGTTGATGTGTTGTACAGAGACTTCCACAAGGCATTTGTTAAAGTGCCATATAACAGACTTATGTGCTCATGGAATAAAAGGGACAGTAGCAAGATGGATATGAAATTGGCTAAGTGACAGGAAACAGAGAGTAGTGGTTAATGGATGTTTTCCAGATTGGAAGAGGTTTTGTAGTGAAATTTCCTAAGGGTCAATATTAAGACCCTTGCTGTTCCTGATATATATTAATGACCTAGACTTGGTGTAGAGGGCACAATTTCAAAATCTGTGGATGAGACAAAACTTGGAAATGATGTGAACTGCGAGGAGGATAGTGTAGAACTTCAAAAGGACGTAGACAGATTCGTGGAATGGGTGGACAACTTGCAGATGAAATTTAATGTAGAGAAGTGTGAAGTGATTCATTTTGGTAGAAAGAATGTGAGAGACAATATATAATAAAGGATACAGTTCTAAAGGGACCTGGGTGTATATGTGCATAAATCATTGAATGTGGCAGGACAGGTAGAGAGCATGGTGAATAGAGCATACAGCATCCTTGCCTTCAATAATAGGGGCATACAGTACAAAAGCAAGGAAGTTATGTTAAACTTGTATAGAACACTGGTTCGGCCTCAACTGGAGTAATGTGTCCAGTTCTGGGCACCACACTTTCAGAGAGATGTGAAGATATTGGACAGAGTGCAGAAAAAATTCATGAGAATGGTTCCAGGGATGAGGAACTTCAGCTACATGGATAGATTGGAGAATTTGGGAGTGTATTCCTTGGAGAAGAGAAGGTTGAGAGGGGATTTGATAGAGGTATTCAAAATCATGAGGGGTCTGGACAGGGTAGATAGGGAAAGACTGTTCCCATTGGTGGAAGGATTGAGAACCAGAGGGCACAGATTGAAAGAAATTGTCGAAGGAAGCAATGGCGACATGGGGAAAAAACTTTTTCACTCAGCGAGTGGTTAGGATCTGGAATGCACTGCCTGAGAGTGTGGTGGAGGCAGGTTCAATTGAGGCATTCACAGGAGAATTGGATTATTATAAGAAAAGGAAGAATGTACAGGGCTACGGAGAGAAGGCAGGGAGTGGCACGAGGTAACGTGCTCTTTCAGAGAGCCAGCGCAGACACGACAGGCTGAATGACCTCCTTCAGTGCTGTAACAATTCTGTAACTCTGTCACTGTTGTAATGTAGGAAGCACGACAGCAAATTTACACACAGCAAGCTCCCACAAACAGCAATGTGATAATGAGCTATTTTAGTGATGTTTTCTGAGGGATAAACAGCAGCCAGGACACTGGCTTCAAAATAGTGCCATTGGAGCTTTTACCTCCACCAGAGAGGGAAGATCGGGCCTTGGTTTAAAATCACATTCAAAAGACCTCACTACTACACTGGAGCCTTGTAGGGGGATTTGAACTCTCAACTTTCTGAGTCAGAGATAAGGGTGCTGCCCACTCAGCCACAGCTGGCATTGCCTGACAGAAACCGAAGAGTCCACCTGTTCAAAACAAAAGAAGCCAACTCTGCCAAAATTTCCTTTTACTCAAGATCAGTAGATATAGATTCAGGCAAAGCAGGTTCTTCAGCTCATTTGATCTCATCCTTTCACATAGAGCCAGCATGGATTTGTAAATGGTAGGTCATGCCTGATGAATGTGGCTGAGTTTTTTGAAGAGATGCCTAAAGTAGTGGAGAGGGTAATGTCTATGGACGTTATTTATATGGACTTCCAAAAGGCATTTGATAAAGTCTCTCATAAGAGACAGTTAGCTAAAGCTGAAGCTCATGGAATTGAAGGCAAATTATTAACCTGTTTAGAAAACTGGCTGAGCGGAAGGAGACAGAGTTTTAGGAATAATGGGCAGTTACTCTAATTGGCAGAATGTGACTACTGGTGTCCCGCAAGGATCTCTGTTGGGATCTCAACTATTTATTAATGACTTAGATAATGGAATAGGAAACCACATATCCAAATTTGCTGGTTCCACAGAGATAGGCAACGTTATAAGATTACACAGAGGTATTGCGCTGAATTTTCCAGGCCCTTTGAGGATGGGCTCAGAGCCGATGGGGTGGGGTGGGGTGGGGTAGGGTGGGATGGGCGGTGGGGAGTGAGTACATAATTTTGTATGGGAAGATGTTAGAACGTAAGTCCGATGTCATCATGTCAGTTTCGGATTTTGCAAGGGGCGGACGGCATGGCAGGACGAAAGGGGGCCCTGACCCAACAAAAAGGTAATTGAGTCAATTAAGTAGGCAATAGACCTCTGTTTTACGGGCTTGTTTGAATTTTACGGAATGTCCACAGGGACCATGTGGCCTCCGAGCCCCAGCTGGCATATGAAGGTGGCAAAGAATTGGCAGGCCAGTTCTGGTTTCACTCTGCAGCCATTGGGTGAGGTAGCGTGCCTTGACACAAAGGTTAGAGCAGTGCAGGCATTGTATCAAATGGTGGTGGGGGGATGGTTAAGGTGCCAGTGCTGTCAGTGGGACCATCTGGCAACTGGCACTTGCGTGGATTTAAAGGGGAGGAAGAGGACTGGAGTGGGCAGTTGGAGGAGGTGTCTGGTTGAGAGGCCCTGAAGACTGAGTGCCCACCTGCCATGGGCATCGTGCAATCAGGAGGCGGGTCCTCTACTGAGCGGGAGCAGCTGAGAGAGCTGAGGCCACAGAGAGATGGACGGCAGCAACTGGAGTGCCAGCCTTGGGATGGGGAAGTGGGAGAAGGGCACAGAGAGCAGCACAAACACCATCCTACATGCAGAAGAAGGTATCATGCAGCAAGGTCGACAGACAGAGGATAAGTCACCTTCAGATGTCTGACCAACAGTGTTGCCAAAGGCTGCACCTCTCTAGAGAGACCGTCATAGATCTGTGTGCCATGATGGCAGACAAGATGAGCCCCAATGGTGTTGGTGGCCACCCGATGCCAGTGGCAGTGAATGTCCCAGTGGCGCTAAACCTCTACACCTCTGGTTCTTTCCAGGGACCCACTGGAGACATGACCGGGATCTCCCAGTCTGCAGCCCATATTCTTCTCTCCCCCTTTCAGTATCTACCTGGATGGCTGCAGCTCCAACAACATTCAAAAAGCTCGACACCATCCAGGACAAAGCAGCCCGCTTGACTGGCACCCCGTCCACCATCTTCAACATTCACTCCCTCCACCACCAATGCACAGTGGTAGCAGTGTGTAGCATCTACAAGATGCACTGCAGCAACTCATCAAGGCTCCTTCAACAGCACCTTCCAAACCCACGACCTCTACCACCTCGAAGGACAAGGGCAGCAGATGCATGGGAACACCACCATCTACAAGTTCCTCTCCAAGCCACACACCATCCTGACTTGGAACTATATCACCGTTCCTTCACTGTCACTGGATCAAAGTCCTGGAACTCCCTTCCAAATAGCACTGTGGGTGTACCTACCCCAAATGGACTGCAGCTGCTCAAGAAGGCAGCTCACCACCACCTTCTCAAGGGCAACTTGTGATGGGCAATAAATGCTGGCCTAGCCAGCGATGCCCACATCCCATGAATGAATGAAAAAAAAATACTCAGGCACTCCCCAGCCTTTCCATCCCCCTGCACGCTTTCAAGGTTGGATTCTGGGCGACCAGGGCTTCCCACTAAAGAGACGTCTACTAATGCCTGTGAGGAACCCAAGCACAGATGCAGAGAAGAGGTACAACACTTGCTACAGGGTATCTCGGGCAACTATCAAGCAGGCCATGTGGTTCTTGAAGATGGGATTCAGGTGCCTGGATTGATCAGGTGGCACCCTTCAATATGCCCAGCAAGAGTCTCACGTATCATTGTGGTCTGCAGTGCTCTACACAACCTGGTGCTGTAGAGGGGGAAGGCATTGAACAATGAGGGTATAGAGAAGCATGACGCCTCATCAGACGAGGAGGATGTGGAGGAAGCTGATGACCAGACAACACATCATGAGGGGCCCCAGGTAAGGCACAATGAGATAAGCAATAGGGAAGCTCGGGATGTGCTTATGCAAAAACGTTTCAGATGACCCTTGCTGCCTCTTCTTTCCAATCCAATAAAGGCTAACCTTCCTGCTGCACTGTTGCTGTTTCCTTAATTTAACATCCCATGGCCAGTGCCCAGTGACATCTTGTCATTCGGCATGGGCAAAGCGATGACCAAACGCACTGTGGTCCCTCCCGACCAGCCCTTAGGTCGAGTTAGGAAATACTTCAACACACAATGGGTAGCAAAAGTTTGGAAATCTCTTCCACAAACAGCAATTGATGCGAGATCAATTGTCAATTTTATAACTGAGATTGATAGATTGTTGTTAACCAAAGGTGTTAAGTGATATGGGGCAAAGGCAGGTCTATGGAGTTAGGTCACAGACCAGCCATGATCTCCCTGATTGGCGGAACAGGCTCGAGGGGCTGAATGGCCTCCTCCTGTTCCGATCTGGCTGTTAAAGTTGTCACTGCCTTGAACTCAAGCAGGCTTTCTGACAACCTGTTCCTATTGCGTAAGCTAATTCCTCATCCTTCAATTCTGTCACTCTCTGGAGGCACATTAAATTGACTCTTGGACCCATTTATGCCGTCTGCTTTAATAATAACCTGATGTGTTTTGACATACCCTTATTAATACTTCATTACACTGTTTGGACCGACATTTACAATAATATCCTGAAGGTGGTGCTGTTGATGGAAGCAGCATCTCCTTCAAAAATCCAGCCTCCTCGCTCAGGAATCATGACTGAATTATATAACCTCAGTATTCTTACAAACATCCCATGTTGGCGAAAGTGTCGAACAGCCATTCATTCAGCTCAAAATGTTAAAACTTGTTGATATCAAGAATAAAAAGGTCGGAGGATCACTTTAAAGTCTGTTGCACTTCGTTGGCATTGAAAAATCTAACTGCTCAAATCTCAACTAAAATCCTATCATGGACCCTCTCAGTAAGATAATCACTTGGTCTGCGAGATCGTGCTTTGTGTGAAGGAAAGGCGCAATGGGTTCATAAACCAAGTAGGAGCAGGAGTAGGCCATTCGGCCCCTCGGGCATGCTCTAGTATTTCATAAGATCATGAATGAACTTCGACTCCACTTTCCCACACAATCTCCATATCCCTTGATTTCCTTAGTGTTCAAAAAGCACTGGAGTTTTCAATTTGCTGAGGTTGGATCTGCTCTGTTTGTAGGGTTTTGACTTTTGCACTTCTGCCAGCTGCTGTCTTCTGCCACTTTTCCCAACTCTTCACACAGTGGGCTGGATTTTACATCGGGCAGATGGGAGCTGGCCACCGATAAAAGATGCGGTGGTGAACCTACTTCCACCTAGCCTGGGGATCCGTCCTGTACTTTACGGGTCCCCAGGCTTTAGTTGTTCCGAGGCGGGATTTCCACCTGCTTGAGGGAGGAAGTCCCGCCTCATTGAGCTGCCGGCCAATCATCGGGCCGGCAGCTCTTTGTCCCAGCAGAGTCACTGGGAGCAGTGGCCACTGCTCGGACTGCAGCTCAGCCGAGGACATGGAGCCTGGAGTGCAGGTAAGTTTGGGTTGCCTCGCCAGGGGTAATCGATCATGCCCCGGCGAGGCAAGGGTGGTCGTTTGGGGAGAAGGGGGACATCTTGGTTCCTCGGGTGGTTGGGGAAGTGGGGGCAGCCCTATGCCCGATTGTCAGGGACACCCCCCCCCCCCCACAGGGCGCGGCGAGGCCAATAGGTTTCACCGAGCGGCCTTTCCCGTCTCCAGGACGCCCGCTTGCCATGGGTAAAATCCCTGTGGAGGCAGGCGAAGGCCTTTAAGTGGCCGTTAATTGGCAAATTAAGGGCCTTGATTGTCCTGGGGTGGGTGACCCGTTTTTCTCCCCCTCCCCCGCCCTACATAAAGTGGGGCGGAGATGGGAGCAGGTCGGGAAGGCCTCCTGCTCCATTTTATGCCACACCCCCCCGTCACCATCCGGCTCGCTGGGGTGGTGTGAAATTCTGGCCAGTGAGTGCCAACAGACTATTTGACCAGTGCAAGGGAGGTGTCACAACCAAGCTTCATCCTTTACCTGCCCAGCTGTCAGCTGGTGCCCAGTAGGTAGCACTCTCGCCTCTGAGTCAGGAAATTTGTGTGTTCAAGTTCCCACTCCACAGACTTGAGCACATAATATAGGCTGATATTTTCAGTGCAGTGCTGAGGGAGTGCTGCACTGCCAGAGGTGCCGTCTTTCAGATGCGACGTTAAACCAAGGCTTTGTTTGGGAAGCAGAGAGAGAGCAAAAAGAAGGGTAAAAGAGACAGAGGGAAACCTAAGGGATAACAAAGAAAGAAGTAAAGAACACAAGGATTTTATTCAAAGAACTATGCATACCATGTACTTTAAAAAGGATGTCGAAGCCTTAGCAGGTGTGCAGGAGAGATTTACTAGAATGGTGCCAGGGATGAGGGTCTTCAATTATGTGGATAGATGAAGAAGCTGTGGTTGTTCTCTGAACGAAGTCAAGAGCAGATTTGACCGAGGTGTTCACAATTATGAATGGACTTGATAAAGTAAATAAGGAGAAAGTGTTTCCAGTGGCAGAAGGGTCAGTAACCAGAGGACACAGATTTACAATGATTGGCAAAGGAACCAGAGGTAGCATGTGGAAAATATGTTTTGAGGCATTGAGTTATTGTGATCTGAAATGCACGGTCTGAAAGGGGGTTGAAAACAGATTCAATAGTAACTTTCAAAAGGGGGCTGGATAAATGCATTAAAGAAAAAAGTATAGGTCTTTGAGGAAAGTGCAGAGTAGTGGGATTAATTGGGAAGCTCTACCAATGAGCTAACACAGACACAACTGGCTGAATGGTCTCCTTCTGGGCTGTATTGTTCTATTATATGGAGTGTAAGATGGCAGCGACTTCCCTTGACTTTTTGCTCGACCCCCCCCCCCCCCCGCCCTCACTTGGCATTGGTATTACCTTCCTTCCAGTTGTTATCAGTAACCTATTATAGTCTCATACCTCATTATAGTCTTTCAGGGATGAGAACCTGCCAATCCTACCTGATCTGTCTCTATTCATCTCCATCTCACACTGTGCTTAAAGGGACAAGTCACTTTGAACACAGGCAGCACATTGTACATTGACCACTCCTGATTTTACCACATTATCCCACATTTACAGTTGGGATGATCTTCGGGTTACATGGGTGCATACTGGGCTTAACGCTGCAATGAATTGCTAGCGCCAACAGGCAGAGGAAATAGCGTAAAAATGAGTAGAAGACTGCAGCTGTGAACTGTTCATGTTTCACTAAATGGGGGGGGGGGGGTCCAGAACCTTGAAACTTAGAGCCAGGCCGATCGGGCTGATGTCAGGAAGCTCTTCTTCACACAAAAGTGGAGAGGAAATCTGAAACCCTTTCCCTCAAGAAGCTGTTGAGGCTGGTGTTGTGGGAGGGGGGGAGGGGGGAGTCAATGGAAACATTTCAAAACTGACATTGATGTTTTTTTTTTATTAGGCAAGGACATTAAGGGTGACAGAACCAAGGCGGGTAAATGGAGTTAAGGTACAGATCCGCCACGATTCAACTGAATGGCGGAACAGTCTTGAGGGGCTGAATGACCTGTCCTGTTATTATGAACCTGACGTTTGAAAAATATCATAATATCTAATTTTCTACTGACACCAGATTGCAAGCGTTTACCAGAAACCACAGAAGGCAGGAGGAATACAGAGGCTCCCGACTAAAATATAATTCAGCAGCCGAGCATTAAAATGATAATCATTTCCACAGAGTCAAATCAAATATTTACCTTGGGATTAAAATCTGACATCTCA
This sequence comes from Heterodontus francisci, assembly GCF_036365525.1. Classification (NCBI taxonomy): domain Eukaryota; kingdom Metazoa; phylum Chordata; class Chondrichthyes; order Heterodontiformes; family Heterodontidae; genus Heterodontus; species Heterodontus francisci. The sequence continues at coordinate 15,145,993 of NC_090379.1, forward strand.
TTGTAAGTCTGTCTAATGTAACATGTTCACCTTTCTATAATTGGAGAGATCACAAAGATTCCCAACAAAGATGTACTAAAGCCAAGACAAATTATGCCAAGCTCAAACTAAACACTTTTTTTAAAAAGAAAAGATGCTGCTCGATTTAAAATGGGATTCTTCAGAAGTCATGTCCATCGTGAGTACGATCAAACACGTTTCTCAGGACAGGACGTAGAGAATTGTATCATGCCCGGATTTTTAAATTGAAATCATTGATTTTTTTTCATGTTGTCCGCATTCTCAGGATCCTGAGGAAGTAATCAAACATGACTTTAGCTTTCCGGCCATTTTTGCCAATAGACAATATTATTAGCACATTAATTTTTCCATTCCATACCATAATATCCTTTTATAAATCACAATGCCACCCATGAGCAGGCAACAGCTAGCAGTATGCTGCAGTCACACACACACATTTTCGAACATAGCCACAGCTATTACCTTCTACCACACTCCAACCATTATCAGAGAAACATAGAAGCATAGAATGCTTGCAGCACAGAAGGAGGCCATTCGGCCTGTTGTGTCCATGCCAGCTCCCTGCAAGAGCAACTCAGCTAGTTCCACAATGCTGCCTTTACCCGTAGCTGTGCGAATTTTTCCTCCTCAGATAATTATCCAATTCTCTTTCAAAGGCCTCGATTGAATCTGCTTCCAGCACACACTTAGGCAGAGCATTCCAGATCCTAACCACTCGCTGCATAAAAAAGTTTTCCCTTTTCAGCATTGCTTCTTTTGCCAATCACCTAAAATCAGTGTCCTCTGGTTCTCAAACCTTCCACCAGTGGGAGCAGTTTCTATCTATCGACTCTGCCGAGATCCCTCATGATTTTGAACACCTCTTTCAAATCTCCGTTCAACCTTCTCTTCTAAGGAGAACAACCCCAGCTTCTCCAATCTGTCCATGTAACTAAAGTTCCTCATCCCTGGAACCATTCCTGTAAATCTTTTCTGCACTCTCTTCATCCTTCCGACAGTGTGGTGCCCAGAATTGGACACAATAATCCAGTTGAGGTCAAACCAGTTTTTTAATAAAGTTTCACCATAATTTCCTTGCTTTTGTACTCTGTACCTCTATTTAGAAAGCCCAAGATCCCAAATATTTTATTAACTACTTTGTCAACCTGCCCTACCATCTTCAACTATTTGTGCACATATAGCCCCAGATCCTTCAGTTCCTGCACCAACTTTAGAATTGTACCCTTTATGTTACATTGCATCTCCTCGTTCTTCCTACCAAAACATATGACTTCGCAATTCTCTGCATTAAATTTAATCCGCCACGTGTCTGCCAATTCCATCAGCCTGTCTATGTTCTCTTGAAGTCTTTCACTCGGCTCCTCACTGTTCACAATACTTCCAAGTTTTGTGTCATCTGCAAATTTTGAAATTGTGCCCTGCACACCCAAGTCAAGGTCAATAATATCATTCAAGAAAAGCAGTAGTCCTAATACTGATCCTGGGAAACCCCAATATAGACCTTCCTCTAGTCCGAAAGACAACCATTCACCACTACCCTCTGTTTCCTGTCACACAGCCAACTTCATATCCATGCTGCCACTGCCCCTTTTATTCCATGGGCTTTGACGTTGCTGACAAGCCTGTTATGTGGCACTTTATCAAACGTCTCTTGGAAGTCCCTGTACACCAAATCAACTACATTACCATCATCAACCCTCTCTGCTACTTCATCAAAAAACTCATTCAAGCTGGCTAAACACGATTTGCCTTTAACAAACTCCTTCCCAAAATCCACCAACAGGACTGTCCCGGCAGTCCCATTGTTACAGCCTTTTCCTGCCCCACTGAACTTATTTCTTCCTATCTTGACTATCTTTTCTCCCCTGGTCCAGTATCTTCCCACCTACATCCATGACTCTTCTGACATCATTTTGACAACTTCCAGTTTCCTGGCCCCAACTGCCTCCTCTTCACTATGGACGTCCAATCTCTCTACACCTCCATCCCCCACCAGGATGGTTTGAGGGCTCTCCGCTTCTTCCTTGAACAGAGACCCAACCAGTCCCCATCCACCACCACCCTCCTCCGCCTGGCTGAACTTGTTCTCACATTGAACAACTTCTCCTTCAACTCCACTCACTTCGTTCAGGTTAAAGGTGTTGCTATGGGTAACCGCATGGGTCCTAGTTATGCCTGTCTTTTTGTGGGATATGTTGAACATTCCTTGTTCCAGTCCTCCTCAGGCTATCTCCCCCAATACTTTTTCCGGTACATTGATGACTGTATCGGTGCCGTTTCCTGCTCCTGCCCCGAACTGGAAAACTTTATCAACTTTGCTTCCAATTTCCACCCTTCTCTCACCTTTACATGGTCCATCTCTGACACGTCCCTTCCCTTCCTCGACTTCTCTGTCCCCATCTCTGGGGATAGGTTGTCTACTAATATCCATTATAAGCCCACCGACTCCCACAGCTACCTCGACTACACTTCTTCAAACCCTGCCTCCTGTAAGGACTCCATTCCATCCTCCCAGTTTCTCAGTCTCTGAGACTTCTGCTCTGATGATGCTACCTTCCATGACAGAACTTCTTAGATGACGTCCTTTTACCTCAACTGAGCATTCCCCCCCCACTGTGGTTGACAGGGTCCTCAACCGTGTCCGGCCCATTTCCCTCACCTTTATCCTCACCCCTTCCCCTCCCTCCCAGAACCGCAACAGTGTCCCCCTCGTCCTCACTTTCCATCCCACCAGCCTCCACATCCAAAGGATCATCCTCCGCCAATTCCGCCACCTCCAGTGTGATGCCACTACAAAACGCATCTTCCCCTCCCTCCCCTGTCAGCATTCCGAAGGGATCATTCCCTCAATGACACTCTCGTCCATTCTTCCATTACCTCCACCACCTCACCCCCTTCCCACTGCACCTTCCCCTACAATCGCAGGAGGTGTAATACCTGCCCATTTACCTCCTCTATCCTCACTACCCAAGGCCCCAAATACTCCTTTCAGGTGAAGCAGCAATTTACTTGTACATCTTTCAATTGATATTGTATTCGCTGCTCACAGTTGTGGTCTCCTCGACATTGGGGAGACTAAACGCAGACCATGTGACTGCTTTGTGGAACACCTCCACTCAGTCCGAAAGCATGACCCCGAGCTTCCGGTTGCTGGCCATTTCAACACACCCCCCTGCTCTCATGCCCACATCTCCGTCCTGGGATTGCAGCAGTGTTCCAGTGAACATCAATGTAAGCTCGAGGAACGGCACCTCATTTACCAATTAGGCACACTATAGCCTGCCAGACTGAGCATTGAGTTCAATAATTTCAGAGCATGACTGGTCCTCCTTTTAATTTTTAATTTTAGTTGATTTTTCTTTTTTCTTTTTCATGTGTTTATTTTATTTTAGTTTGTTTAGTTTGTATCTACTGTGCCTACCCACTGTTTTTTTCATGTTTGTGCTTTGGACCAGGCTGTTCAGTTTTCTGTCCATTAACACCCTCTCTGTCCTAATGCTTTGTCTTTCAGCACACCACTAACATACCGTTTGCCTTTGCTCCATGACCTTCTGGTCAGTTATTCTCTGTGACCTTGTCCTATCAACACCTTCTCTTCTGTTATCTCTTGCCCCACCCCCGCTTTACTTGCTTAAAACCTTTTACATTTCTAATATTTGCCAGTTCTGATGAAGGGTCATTGACCTGAAACGTTAACTCTGTTTCTCTCTCCGCAGATGCTGCCAGACCTGCTGAGTATTTCCAGCATTTCTTGTTTTTATTTCAGATTTCCAGCATCTGCAGTATTTTGCTTTTATTTGCCTTTAACAAATCTGTGCTGACTTTCCTTAGTTAATCCACATTTGCCCAAGTGACTGTTAATTTTGTCCTAGATTATTGTTTCCAAAAGCTTTCCCACCACCGAGGTTAAACTGACTGGCCTGTAGTTGCTGGGCTTATCCTTACACCCTTTTTTGATCAAGGGTGTAACATTTGCAATTCTCCAGTCCTCTGGCACCACCCCTATATCTAAGAAGGACTGAAAGATTATGACAATTGCCTCCACAATTTCCACCCTTACTTCCCTCAGTATCTGATCCGGTCCTGGTGAAATATTAACTTGAAGTACAGTCAGCTTTTCTATTTATCAATCCTCCCTCCCCTTTACACATACTGGCCCAGATTATATTAGATTTGTCCCAGAAGGAAAATAAACAATTACACATTAATCAAGCTTGTCAGTTGATGGAAAGAAAGAATTAGTACACAAACTTAAATTGGAAACGATTCTCATGCTTTTGCTTTTGATAAGGAAACAGGATAATTCCTCAGTGTATCCTTCACTGCTTATTGATTATCTGCTGAGGGCTGATCGTTTTAGCACCTTCCTTTTCTGGAATCGCTGACTCAATGTTCTCTAGTCCCGTTCTTCCTGCGAGACTCCAGGCAGTGAGCGCCAGCAGACTATTTGACATTGGAAGGCATTGCAGCTGAGCCAGACCCCCGTTCAGCAGGCAGACATGAGTGAGCAATCAAGAACTCTGGATGGTTTTAGCTTTCGTCTCCACTCCGCTGGCATCAAGCGGCCTGCATATGGGGCACCGTGCTGCATGTTTGGCAGGGCAAAGATGCTGAATTTTCTTTATCTTGGGATCTGGGTGGCGCTGGCAAGGTTGAAATTTATTGCCCATCCCTATTTGCCCTAATGTGGTGGTGGGTCAACATTTTGCATTGCCATTCCCACAATTCTGTTTATTCTCTGTGTCAATTTCATACAATGGGGTAGCTTGCTGGAACACGAGGGCAGTGCATAACTGAACGGCTTGCTGGACCATCTCAGACAGCAGTTATGAATCATCTACATTAGCGTAGGACTGCAGTCAGGTATTGGCCGGACCGGATAAGGATGGCAGGTTACTTTTTAAAAATTCATTCCTGGGATGTGGGCGTCGCTGGCAAGGCCAGCATTCACGGCAGTTTAATAACCACTTTTACTGATACCAACTTTTTATTTCCAGATTCTTTTTCTGCTTCATCTTACTCTCTATCTCTTTCTTCATCCAGGGAGCTCTGGCTTTCCCCCTCGTGGGAATGTATCTGAACTGTACCCGAACCATCTCCTCTTTAAAGGGGGTGGGGTGGAAGGGTTGGTTAGGACAGGAGGGGGTTTGATGCAGAGGCAACCATTTCCACAGGAGGGTGGGGGGGGGGTATCCCTGCATGGGCAAAAGAGTGCCCCAACAAGAGGGCCCCCCCACCAGCCTACAAGCAGTCTCCCTAGGTGACGGATGGGCCACCTGTTGCTCACGAATTGCCAGCAGATGCGGCAAGAGGCCTTTAATTGGCCAGTGAAGTGGCTCAATTGTCCTCTTGGCGGGAGGACCATCCACTACCTTCCCCGCTGCTGGCAAGATGGCATTGCAGCAAGACATTGACAGGCACTTTACACCGGCCTTCCCTCGCCATTTTTTGGGCCCCCACCCCCCCCCCCGCCACCATTTCTCAGCCCATCTCCAGAGGTCTGGTAAAATCCAGCCCGACATCTTACGCAGTTGAGGGCAGCACAGCACTCTGTAGTCCTGGAATAAACGAATATCTTCCACAGAACATGATAGCCCATAGGAAGCATGGAGTTCAAATTCAGTCAAATTGGAAAACTGAATTCAATAAGAATTCAATATTCTTTTTTATTCTTTCATGGAATGTGAGTATCAATGGCATGGCCAGCAGTTAAGAGTCAACCACATTGCTGTGGGTCTGTAGTCACATGTAGGCCAGACCGGGTAAAGGCAGCAGATTTCCTTCCCTAACGGATATTAGTGAATCAGATGGGTTTTTACAACAATCGATGATAATTTCATGCACTATTACTGAGATGAGCCACCAATTCCAGATTTTTTCTTAATTAATTGAATCTCATCAAAATGATACTGGAGAATAGGGTTAAATTATGATTTCAGCTTCCATAAGCTTGGCTTGTATTCCCTGCAGTTTAGAAGATGGAGGGATTTTTTTTTTTAGAACATTACAGCGCAGTACAGGCCCTTCGGCCCTTGATGTTGCGCCGACCTGTGAAACCATCTGATCTACATTATTCCATTTTCATCCATATGTCTATCCAATGACCACTTAAATGCCCTTAAAGTTGGCGAGTCTACTACTGTTGCAGGCAGGGCGTTCCACGCCCATACTACTCTCTGAGTAAAGAAACTACCTCTAACATCTGTCCTATATCTATCACCCCACAACTTAAAGCTATGTCCCCTCGTGTTTGCCATCACCATCCTAGGAAAAAGACTCTCACTATCCACCCTATCTAACCCTCTGATTATCTTATATGGCTCTATTAAGTCACCTCTCCTCCTCCTTCTCTCCAACGAAAACAACCTCAAGTCCCTCAGCCTTTCCTCGTAAGACCTTCCCTCCATACCAGGCAACATCCTAGCAAATCTCCTCTGCACCCTTTCCATAGCTTCCACATCCTTCCTATAATGCGGTGACCAGAACTGCACGCAATACTCCAGGTGTGGCCTCACCAGAGTTTTGTACAGCTGCAGCATGACCTCGTGGCTCCGAAACTCAATCCCCCTACTAATAAAAGCTAACACACCATATGCCTTCTTAACAGCCCTATTAACCTGGGTAGCAACTTTCAGGGATTTATGTACCTGGACACCAAGATCTCTCTGTTCATCAACACTACCAAGAATCTTCCCATTAGTCCAGTACTCTGCATTCTGTTACTCCTTCCAAAGTGAATCACCTCACACTTTTCCGCATTAAACTCCATTTGATATCT